>NC_053448.1:28042875-28642875 GCF_007990345.1 Gossypium hirsutum | reverse complement strand
TTATTTGACTTTGGTTGTTTTCAATTTATGACAGTTAATATTCTAGCTTAATAATTGAGTATTATTATATATTTAATTTGATTTATTTATTTATAAATAAATCATTGGAATATATGTAAAAATAATTTAAAATATAAATTTATTAATATATGTAAAAACAGATTTTTCGGAAAATATTTTCAAGAAATCTGCCAAACAATAGAAAATATTTTACACAGATTCATACAAACACCAGAAAAGTAAATCATTTTCCAGAAATCATTTTCCAGAAAATATTTTACTGGCAAACAAACTGAGCCGTAGTTAAATTAATTATTCGTTGTTTTTCTATTTAATTCATATATATATGGCATCACGAATCAAACGAGTAAGACCATAGCTGAAAGACGCTATAGCATCATGATTCAAACGTGTAAGATCATAGTTGAAAGACACTATGGCAACATGACGAAAAATAAATAAGACCATAGTTGAAAGACACTATGGCACCAGGTCGGGAATAAATAAGACCGTGGCTGAAAGATGCCATGGCATCCTTCGACCATTTGTTGTTTAGATAATATGTTTTGGGTGAGATATGTATCATATGCTATGAATATGAGATGAATGTTTTGATTTGTATAGGTTGATGATGAATGTTAATGTCTTGGTGTGATTATATATATATAAACATGCTAACTTGTGAAATTTGTGGTGTGTTTAGGAAATTTAATGGTTATGAGCATGCTGTAAATGGTGCATGAATTGTATAAATTGATTCTTGTTCGATAAGATATGTTTAAATTTGTATGAGCTTACTAAGCATTGATTTCTTAGATTAGTTGTTTTATTTCCTTGTAGATCACATGAAAGCTCGATCGGTTGGAATCAAGTTGGAGCACATTCACACTATCCATCCTTGATGATGGTAGAAGATTTGGTCATTTTGATGTTGGTTATAAATGGCATGTACTAGGAGCTTTTTTGGTTAATTTGTTCATGTTGATAACGTTTGAACTTTGGTTTGGGAAATCCTTAGAGTTATGTAAATATGTTTGGTATCTTTGACTTACAATTGTGAGTATAAATGCTTTTGGTAATTTGGTTTATGCCTTATGAAGATAATTTGAAATGTGGTAAAATGTAAGTGATGAAATGAAGGATTTAGGTATGTTAAGTGCAAGTTTAAGGTCTTAATTTATGATTGTAGAGTGTGTAATTGTTGGATGTTTAAATTGTGGTACCAATGAGGGTACATTGGTTAGGTACTTAGGTAAAATGTTTTGGTATGTTTTAGGCATATTAGAATGAGTTTTCAAGGTATGTGAATGATTGAAATTTATGTGGCTTGGCACCTAAGGAATGGGCATTTTTTTAGTTTGTTTTGGAAGTTATTTTAGGTGCATATGGCTTGAGACACGGGCTATCACACAGTCATGTGCCACTGACAGTGTCTTATTGTTTTTCAAGTGCAAGTTTTTCCACGTAGCATCAAATTGTTACACAGTCTGAAGACACGACCATGTGACCCCATTTCGAATCTCACACTGTCTGACACACGATCTGTGACATAGCTGTGTGATCCTATTTTGATTTGTTGTGTGACCCAAATTTTGAATTATACACGGATTGGCCACACGGCCATGTTCTTGGGTCACATAGCCTGGTCTATGTCACATGACTTGGCCACACGGCCATGTGACCCCCTTTTTCAAGTTTTTCTACTTTTTTCTATTTTGTTTCAATTAAGTCCCTAATAGTTCTCGAATTGATTTTTAGGCTTTGTAGGCTCGATATAAGGTCACTAATTGTATATATACTATGAAATGTGATTGGATTTTGAATATTTGATATTTCAATTAGGAAATGAATGGTTATAAATGGAATGTACCCAGGCTTGGGTTTCGTGATACCCATAACAGTCTTAAGATTGGGAGCCTTGTGGGTCTCGGTATCGCGATGCCCATAGTCCGGTATCGGTATACCACTATAGATGGCCTTTGTTCTGCTCATTTCAACACTATTAGCAATATCACGACTTTCATGCTTTGTTATCACGATACCCTATTCTAAGTGATCTTTTCTTCACGTTCGAGCTGCCGCCAACTCCCTATAACACTCGATCAACTTGTTAGATTCCCCATTCTCTCAAAAATGGCTTAAAACTAATAAAAATAATTTATTAACAACAAAACTAAAATTCAGAAAAAAAAACATATAAATGACACTTAAATTGCTTGAGAATAAGCTCCTTAAGTAAAATAGAGAGCTTAATTTGACGTACCAAATTATGGCAAATCAGCTATGGATCCTCACCAGGCATGTCTGTTGCTGGCCATGCAAAGATATCTTATTTCTCCCTCAAACATTGTACCATGTACCTCTTTTCCTATTCTACTATTTTCGATGAAATCCTCACCAACTGTTCTGTGTCATCTTAAAATAATTACAAAGATTTTGTTACCTCTGTCACCTCTAGCTTGCGAACTCTTCCTTCTCTCTTAACATCCAACTATCTACACCCAACACCTAACTGGCTACCTCTATCTACTGCGAACTCTAACCTTGCAGCTCCTGCTCGCGAGTCTGTTTAACCAACAACATATGACATTGTCTAGCTAATCACTAGTTAGATTTTATGAAACTCACCGCTGCTTTGGTAAGGAATTTAACTTTCATGCAAAAGGTGACAATCATCATTTTGGCCATTCGCATAATAACACGCCAAAAAATGGCATTATAAGTCATAGGATGGTCTACCAAAAAAATTGAACATTCTATAGTAGTGTGCTCACCATCCCAAGAGTAACAGGTAGAGCGATACACCATTTTACCTTGAATGGATGGTTATTAAAGCCATATAAAGGGGTCACCTTCTTCAAAGGTTGTTCTTTCAGCCCTATCTTTTGATATGTTTCCCAAGTTAAAACCTCTACAACACTTCCACTATGAACCAAAATCCTTTTAACCTCAAATCCAGCAATAGTTGCTATCACCACCATAGGGTCATTTCCTTCCTCATGACACACTAAATTCTCATCTTCCTCACTAAAGTCTACCCTATATTTCTCTTTCTGACGTAACCTATTAGGAGAACTAACAGACGTCACACTTTTAAGATGAGTCTTCCTCTTGGTGTTAGACTTTGCACATTCTTCATCTGTACCAATTATGACATGTATCATGCCTCTAACCTTCTATTTACCTTTATCAACACCTCACAAACTCTGCCCCGATGGCAAAGACTTCTATGCTACAAAATCTTTTAGTTCACTATTTCTAACAGTCTCCTCTATGGCATCCTTCAAAGAGAAACAATCATCTTTCTTGTGCCCCCTATCATTATGAAAATTATATTTGTACCTCGAATTAGATCTCAACTAGTTGGTTTGCATAGGTAGTGGATTCGACAAAATTCCTAAGCTTCCTACCTAGTTAAAAATATAAGTACACGAAGCATTTAAAGGAGTGTACACTTCAAATTTTCTATGGGGAACATACCTTCTCGTGTGCTTGCCCTGAAACCTCTGAAATGCTCTTGGTCACTCATTTTGTGAATAACTCCTTTTTTGTTCCCCACCTTGGACTCGTAGGTTATAAGAATGACATTTCTGGCCACGCACACTCTGACAACTTCTAAACTGCCTATCATCCCTTGAAAGGTACCATGGGCTACTCTTTTAATTTCCTTGGCTTCAGCAAACTTATGCGCACTCTTATATAAGTTTGTCTATCACACCCTGAAAATTGGTGGATCCAAAAATATGAGTAAGGTAGGTATGTAGACTGTTGGGCGTATTATGGTAACATAATCCGCCACCTTATTGGCCTAATGGCAATTTAGAGTATTGGCGCATACTAGTGTTAAAACATTCACTCGTTAGCAGTATCTAAGGAATTGATCGCAGGATGTTTCCAAGAGAAAAAAGATTATGCCCAAGAAAGTGTGTGCCTATGAAGGGGTATGCCCTAGAGTTTTGGTTGAGCACTAAGAGTCTGTTAAGTGTATGAGGAAGTTATAGGAGACTTAATTTTCTTTAAGATCACATCGAATGGGAGTCACCGCCAATATATGGTACGACCGATCTGCATAAGTACTGTCTAATTGTAATTTATGTCAAGTTTGGTTGGGAGTTGTTGGGAATCTGTAACAATGGAAGTAGAGATTAAAGTAAAGCGCATAGTAGTGAGATGTGTGAAAGAGGAGTCAACTAGATTGATTTGACCCTCTCCATGACTAGTCAATAGTAAGGTAAACCTTCGTCGAATTTTCTATTACCTACCCTTCATAGGGTAAAATTTATATTTTAAAATATAATAGTAATAGGGTAAGCGAACTTAGAATGCCTTAAAAATTATTTTTGATAAGGAATTAACAAGAATAGACCACTAGGCTTAATGGTTAAGAGTTAGGAAAACTAAGGTCCAAAGTTCGAACTCCCTTAATTACACCCCTATGCTGATTTTTTCCAATTTCCCCTAATGCTTGGACAAAACCCTTAAAAACAATTTTTTGGATGCTTATGTCAAGAATGAGCCTAGTGGTTCAATAGTTAAGACTTAGCATCCTTTTTTATCCCAAGTTCGAAACCCTTTGTGCACCTTTAGTCAAATTTTTTTATTTTACCGCCATAAAGCACCAAAATTTCAAACCAGCCCAGATCGAGAACTATTTTTTAAAATTTAGTCCTTAATTTTAATCAATCCTAATTCTAAACTAATTCCTAATTCCCTTACAATTAGGAATTAAGTTTTATAAATAGCCAATTTTTTCAAAACCTAGAATTCTTATTTAGAATTTTTGTTTTCAAGAAACGCTCTCAAAATTCCCTCTTCTTCTTCTTCATTATCAAAACCTTCATTACAATTAGGGTTCTTAATAGTTCAATTTCTCCCCCCTTTTCTCCTCGATTACCGAATTGCGTTGCTCAACCAAAGATTTCAAGGTTTTTAATTGCATCCCTCTCCTCCAAGTGGTTATTGAATTCTTCATCCAAAAATTAAGTTTTTTTTTGTGTCTTCAATCAGGTGTAGAATCTAACTTAAACCATTGTGTATGATTAATTAATCAACTCATTAAAAATTAGGGTAGTAATGAATTGGATCAAGGTAAGTTATTGTAGTAAAAGTCATCATCATAGATGACAAGTGAACGATCATTGTCACCGGGAAAATTAAGAAAGTAATTAATTGAATCAAGGTAAGTTATTATAATAATACCCTTTACCAAGGATAGATGACTTATTTAATCAATTCTGAGGTGCAACAATATTTTTAAAAATCAACTTAAGATCGGGGTACTATCAACTAAGGGTGAAGAAGGTAGATGTGCCTAAAACTGCATTTAGAACTCGTTATGGGCACTATGAGTTTTTATTCATGCCATTTGAATTAACAAACACACCAGCAACATTCATGAATCTCATGAACCACATGTTTCAACCTTTCCTTGACCAATTTGTCATAGTCTTTGTTGATGACATTTTGGTGTACTCAAAAACTGAAGCGGAGCACGACAAACACTTAATGATCGTTCTACAAATCTTATGGGAAAAGGAAATTTTAGCAAGACTTAGATAGTGAAAATTTTGGCTTAAAGAATTCATGTTCTTAGGTCACATTATATCTACCGAGGGAATCGAACTAGATCCGAAGAAGATAGAAACAATCTTGGAATGAAAGCAACCAAAGAATGTCTCGAAATTGGGAGTTTTTTGGGATTAGTGGGATACTACCGAAGGTTTTTTGAGGGTTTTTCCTTAGTGTTTGCCCCCTTAACTAAGTTACTAAGGAAAAACACACCCTTTAAGTGGATCGAAGAGAAACAAAATAGTTTTGAGAAGTTAAAATCGATTCTAACTCAAGTACCTATCTTAATCTAGCCCAAATTAGGAAAAGAATATGTATTTTTTAGTGACGCATCACATGTGGGACTTGATTGTGTTTTAATGCAAGATGGAAAATTAATTGATTATGTTTCAAGGAAACTTAAAACTCATGAGTGCAACTACACTACACATGACCTAGAGTTAGCCGCAGTAGTCTTTGCACTTAAAATTTGGAGACATTATCTTTATGGAGAAAATTGCATAATCTACATGTCATAAAAGCTTAAAATACCTCCTAACTCAGAAAGAACTTAATTTAAGGAAAAGGAGATGGATCAAGCTGCTCATCCTAACTCAGAAAGAACTTAATTTAAGGAAAAGGAGATGGATCAAGCTACTCAAAGACTACATTTGCATAATTGAATACCATCTAGGAAAAGTAAACGTTGTCGCAGACACCCTAAGTAGAAAAGAAAAAATTAAATTAAGAGCAATATTTGCAAAATTGAGCCTTTACGATGATGGAGTCATTCTAGCCGAATTGCAAGTTAAATTAACCTTGGTAGAAGAAATGAAAACCAAACAACCTTTGGATTTTGAGTTCTTTTTGCACCTAAAAAGGGTTGAAGATGGATCGACTAAAAACTTCTCAATCAATGAGAGATGAGTCATTTGCTTTAAAAAATGATTCAGTGTACCAAAGGATCCAGAATTGAAACATAAGATACTTCGAGAGGCCCATAATAGCCCATACTCTATGCATTCTGGAAGTAATAAAATGTACCAGGATCTGAAAGAATTATATTAGTGGCCAAGACTAAAAAAAGACATGACAGACTTTGTGGCAAAGTATTTGACATGCCAACAAGTAAAAGCAGAACATCAATTTTTGTCAGGATTGCTGTAACTAATCAAAATTTCACAACGGAAGTGGGCGAGAATAACAATAGATTTCGTGAGTGGTTACCTTTAACTCCCACTAAGAAGAAGTCAATACAGGTAATTGTGGATCGACTCACCAAATCAGCCTACTTCATTCCAGTCTGAACCAATTATTCCTTGTCAAAGTTAACGAAGTTGTACATTGTAGAGATTGTCAAACTACATAGAGTGCAGTTTAATTCAAGAATTTGTGGAAGACACGTTAAGAAGTTGCACTAAAAAAATTATCTAAATTCTGAAAGACATGTTAAGAAGTTGTGTCATTGACTTCCAAGGCAGTTGAAAGGAATTTTTACCACTAGTTGAATTTGCTTACAACAGTAGTTTTCAAGCAAACATAAAGATGGCACCATACGAAGAACTTTATGAGAGGAAGTGTTGCACACCTCAATGTTGGACGAAATTGAAAGAAAGAAAAATAATGGATCCTAAATTGGTACAAGAAACTGAAGATAAAATTCATTTAATTCAAGAAAGATTAAAAATACCCTCATATAGATAAAAGTCATATGCCAACCTAAAGAGAAAGATATTTAATTCAATGTCGAATAACAAGTCTTCTTAAAAGTCTCGCCTTGGATAAAAGTTTTAAGGCTCGGCAGAAAAGGAAAACTGAGTCCTTGTTTTATTGGTCCTTATTGAATACAAAAGCGAATTGGCCCAGTAGCTTACCAACTTGAACTACCTCCTGATTTAGATCGAACCCAAAATGTGTTCCATGTATCCATGTTACGACGCTATTGTTCTAGTCCTTCCCATTGAAGAGATCGAGCTCCGACTAGACTCATCTTTTGAGGAAGAATCAATTAGAATAATAGATAGAGAGGTTAAAACTCTAAGAAATAAACAAATTCCTCTAGTTAAGGATTTATGGCAAAACCATTGAACCAAATAAGCAACATGGGAACCTGAGGAGTTGATTCGCCAACAATACCCTCACTTGTTCGAATAAGGTAACTTAATTTCAAGGATGAATTTTTTTTAAAATGGGGAGATTTGTCATATCCAAAAGTCATGGCTAGAAGAAATAGGGATAAAATTTACATTTTAAAGTATAATAAGAATAAGGTAAGCGAACTTAGAATGCCTTAAAAATTATTGTTAATGAGGAATTAACAAGAATAGATCACTAGGCTTAATGGTTAAGTGTAAGGCAAACTAAGGTCCTAGGTTCAAACTCCCTTGATTGCATGCTTTTTGATTTTTTCCAATTTCTCCTAATGCTTGGCCAAAACCCTTAAAAATAGTTTCTTGAACAGCAATTCGAATTTGATCTCTTTGTTAGGTCAAAAATTACATCGAACTGAAAAAAAATTGAACCATTCGAATTTGGCCTCCTTGGATTAAATTATTAAATTAAAATTACTAAATAAATTGAAATTCAAAAATTTAAGAATTAAAGGGGTCAGTAAAAAAAAGGTATGTTAATTAATCCAAAGAAGGTATGTTAATTAATCAAAGGTCCAACTGATCACCACATTTATATTGTAAATATGCGGTTACGAATAATCCAGCCAAAGTAATAGGAGAAAAACAAAGGTAATATCTATCCCTAAATATTAATTTCTATTGCCCATGAATACCAATACCTAATAATTGATAATTAACAAGGTAAGAAGTTATAGAATATATGAAATAGGATAGAAAGCTTTGTTTTTATGAATTTTTTATTCATTGAATTAATTTTCAAACAAGTCGTATCTTACTCAGACCAATAAATAAAGCTGAGGTTATAGTTAAAGCCGCAAGTAAAAAACCAAAATAACTAGTTATAGTAGGCATGAAAGAGCTAAATGAAATATGTTCTTTTTATACATATGTTTATAAAGCACTTATCTAAGTTTCAATTTTTAAACGAGAGGGGGATAAGCAAAAATACCAATTGAAATAATAAGTTCAATTGAAATTTTTTGCTTCATCAATCATTATAAACGGTATTCAAAAAAATAGAGCGGCAGAACAATATGATACGAGTCACAAAGGCCCAACCCAAGCTCAAGAACGTGATGGGCTCAAATTACCACAAGGCCCAATAGCGAGGTCAAAGGCCCAACAAATGCGTTCCAAACTAAATGGGACCATTCAGGAATTTGTTAGCAAGGCCTTAGATGCGTACACGAAAGAAAGAAAAAATCAAGATTCACTTTCTTGTTTTCAAGAAAATCAAGAAACCGAATCTTGGCCCAATCTTGCTGTTTGGAGCGATTTCAAGAATCAAGAAAATCAAGATTTCAAATCTTGGAAATCTTGGTCCTAGAAACTGAATCTTGCAGGCAAAGCGCATTGGATCTCCATTACGAGCATCAACGAACCAATTTCGATAGGAGATGGACTACAAGCCCAAGTTCTTGAAGGCAAGGCCCAATAAGAGGACTCCAAGCCCAACCAAGAAGTCAAACCATACTTAGATGAAAATCAGGCCAAATTGTTAAAGTGGCCCAATTTGTAAAAATTTTAATTGTTTAATTTAATTTTTAGACTTTAGGAGTATTATATGTAAAAATTCGGCCCAAGCAGCCCATTAAAAATGCCTTGGCTGAATTTCCCTCTTAAATTTGTTAATTAGGTTTTTTTTTAAGTTTTCCTAATGAGATTAGGAAATAGTTATAAGGCCTATTTATAGGCATGGCCGGCCACCCTTGTTACACACATTACAATTACATTAAATTTCCAGATTTGTTTTTGAGTGAAAATTCTCTTTGAGTTCTTCAAGAATTTTCTCTTGAGTTTTCTTTAGAAGTAGTTTTAACAATCTTTTTAATTGTGGGAGCCATCTTCAGCCTTCTTCTTGCCATTGTTCTTCATTGGAGGGGAGATTAGAGCCGTTTGAAGGGAGTTGTGAAATCTTTCTCGATTTCAAGGCTTCTTAGGACTTTATTTTTATTTTCTTGCTGTTCAATCTCTTTTAAATTTCTGCTTGTGTCGATTTTTATTAGCTAATTTGTTTGCTGTTCTTGTTGCGTTTCAGCCTTTCCAAAACTCCAAGATCTAATTCGGCACTTCCTTGGACATAAAGAAACATTTTTGATTTCACAAAAACCCCTCTTTTCTTGCCGTCCAATCCCTAGAATTAGTTTCGATTGATTTCGTAATCTATTTTAATTTATTTGTTGTTTTATGTTCTTTGATAGATTCGGCTGATTGGAAGTTAATCTTGAAGCTTAATTTCATGTTCTTGGCTTCCAAGAACATCTATTCATAAGTGTTTTGATTCTTGGCTGTTCTTTATTGATTTGGGGATTTTTAGCTTCCAGATCTAATTGATTCTAATTAAGTTTTGCTGTTTCATTTCAGATCCAAATGTTTAGAGTTTTCGTAGGAGTTTCCCGTGACTTGACAAATCGATCTTGGTCTGCGCGCAACCTTCTATCATTTGGTATCAGATTTTGGGCGTTTTGGGTGTTCTTGGTTGATTTCTAAACTGATCTTTATTTTTTAAACTACAAACAACATTTTTACCCAGAAAAATTTTTCAAAAAAAATTCATTTGAATGGGTAAGCGTTGTCCGATTGATCTGAAATTTTACATACATATTTGTGGCACTGTGATTGAATATAAAAAAATATTTTCCACAAAAAATTCAGTCGAAAAGGTCAAAAAAATTGAAAAAGATGAAATCCAATAAAAATTTCAAAAAATATTCACCGGGTTGATTTTGGTGCCCAAACTTTCCAGATCAAAAATTAAATATTTAAGGACACTCTAGATTTAATTTCGTGATTTTCGGAGATTAGGAACACCTTGAACGAAGTTGTGAAGTTACTCCGCAGTTTTTTAGGTTTTTCGATTTCAGCAATTTTTATTGATTCTTAGCTGTAGGTTTTCATTTGTTTGCTTTTTATTCTCCATTTACAATATCTAACTCCTTCTTGTTTCTTGTGTTAGTAGGATTTAAACGTGTGCACAATTCTTCCTTGGTGCAACATGAATCAATTGGTGTCTCGTCAGTTTTTGGCATCCTAGTGCAAATTAGGATTCTTTGGTAGTTTCAGTTCATACACTTTCTAATTGATTGATATAGACTCTACTAAAGAACTCACAAGACTAAATTCTACCTCATTGAGAATTTGATTTTTCTTTTTGAGTGATTAACGGTGAGATTTGCTAATTTTTTCTTTTTGAGTGTTGAGTGTTTGTTTTGCAGGTTTGGTCTAACAAAATATCTAGGATGGGTCAAGGTGATAATGACCATAATGATGTCTATGACTCATTTACGAAATTCCAACAACAGTTAGACGAACAGGCTGCCTTACTTCGAACATTGAGTACTACTATCAATGAGGTGCGATTAAATCAAGAACCTCAATATCGAGATCCAATTAAAGATGATGTGCATAACTAGCCTCGTGCTCATAGGCACGCTCGTAGACGTGTCCCTAGAAATGACTATGACGTTCATGATCGCGGACAACCCTCTTTGGCAAAACCAAAGAGCGAGCAGCAACGAGAACATCTCTTTCATAATCGCTGCCATGTACAAGGTAAGCTTTGTAGAGTTATTATTGATGGTGAAAGTTGCTCGAACGTAGCCAGCACGACGATGGTGGAAAAGCTTTGCTTAACCACTACCAAGCATCCACGACCTTATCAACTACAAGGGCTTAGCAACGAAGGCCAATTTAAGGTCACTCAAAAAGTGCGCATCGCCTTTTCTATCGGCAAGTATCAAGACGAATTCGTGTGCGAGGTAGTGCCTATTCAAGCCTACCATTTGTTGCTAGGAGAACCATGGCAAAGGGATCGAAAGGTCACCTACGATGGTCGTACCAATAGGTATTCTTTCAATCATCAAGGAAGGAAAGTCACCTTAGTGCCGCTCATTCTGGAACAAGTCCATGAGGACCAAATCAAACTGAAAAATTCTATTGTTAAAACAAGTGAGGAAAAAGAAAAAAGAGAAGAGAAAAATACAAGTGAAAAAGAAGAAAATGAAAATGAAAAAGGCAAAAAGGAAAGCGAGAGAGAAACAAAAGAAAATGTGAATGAAGTGAGTGAAAAAGAGAGAGAGCTTAAACAAGGAATGAGTGAAGAAGAAGAGAGTGCTCAAACACAAGGGAGGAATATTTTTGCTAACTCCCATTCGAAATCGCCTTGTGATTTCTCTTTGTTTCAGGTTTGCAAGATTCCACCCATGGACAGGTTCCAGCTTCATTACCCTTCTACCGAGAGACATTTTCAATTGATTGAACAAGGTAAAACTGATCCTCGTTTTTCCACCTCTAATGGTAAGCAAGGTGAAGTTTCTCTATTCTCTAAACAACTACATTCAACTGGTATTGATGACTTTGCTCATGACTTGAATTTTGAAAAGGTACTGTATGTTATTGTCAATAATTGCCATTCTTGGATTGATGACATTTTAATTTACTCAACAACATTAAATGATCATGTTTTCCATGTTAGAACGGTTTTAGACATTCTAAGAGGTGACAAATTGTTTGCCAACCTTGATAAATGCACATTTTTTTTGTGATAAGCTAATATTTTTAGGTTTCATAATTAGTGCTCAAGGTATTCATGTCGATGAGGACAAAGTTAAGGCAATCAATGAGTGGCCAACTCCTAAAACGATAACTGAAGTGAGATCTTTCCATGGTTTAGCTAGTTTTTATAGACGATTTGTGAAAGATTTCTCCACTATTGCTGAGTTGGTGAAATCCTTACACGAGAAGGCTAGGCAGCGAATAGCCAAAACAAATGACATCAACACCAACTAAGCAAACAAGAGGCGCAAACGGGTTGTCTTTGAACCCAGAGATTGGGTTTGGGTCCATATGAGGAAAGAACGATTTTCTACAAAAAGAAAGACCAAGTTGGACCTAAGGGGCGATGGGCCTTTCCAAGTACTCGAATGGATCAACGATAATGCCTATAAAATTGATCTACCTGGTGAGTACAATGTAAGTTCTACTTTTAATGTGGCTGACTTGTCCCCATTTGATTTTTCAGATTCAAGGACGAATCTTTTTGAGGAAGGGGGGAATGATATGAGTCACAAAGGCCCAACCCAAGCTCAAGAACGTGATGGGCTCAAATTACCACAAGGCCCAATAACGAGGTCAAAGGCCCAACAAATGCGTTCCAAACTAAATGGGACCATTCAAGAATTTGTTAGCAATGCCTTAGATGCGTACACGAAAGAAAGAGAAAATCAAGATTCACTTTCTTGTTTTCAAGAAAATCAAGAAACCGAATCTTGGCCCAATCTTGCTGTTTGGAGCGATTTCAAGAATCAAGAAAATCAAGATTTCAAATCTTGGAAATCTTGGTCCAAGAAACCGAATCTTGCAGCCAAAGCGCATTGGATCTCCATTACGTGCATCAATGAACCAATTTCGGTAGGAAATGGACTACAAGCTCAAGTTCTTGAAGGCAAGGCCCAATAAGAAGATTCCAAGCCCAACCAAGAAGTCAAACCATACTTAGATGAAAATCAGGCCAAATTGTTAAAGTGGCCCAATTTGTAAAAATTTTAATTGTTTAATTTAATTTTTAGACTTTAGGAGTATTATATGTAAAAATTCAGCCCAAGCAGCCCATTAAAAATGCCTTGGCCGAATTTCCCTCTTAAATTTGTTAATTAGGTTTTTTTTAAGTTTTCCTAATGAGATTAGGAAATAGTTATAAGGCCTATTTATAGGCATGGCCGACCACCCTTGTTACACACATTACAATTACATTAAATTTTTAGATTTTTTTAAGTGAAAATTCTCTTTGAGTTCTTCAAGAATTTTCTCTTGAGTTTTCTTTAGAAGTAGTTTTAACAATCTTTTTGATTGTGGGAGCCATCTTCAGCCTTCTTCTTGCCATTGTTCTTCATTGGAGGGGAGATTAGAGCCGTTTGAAGGGAGTTGTGAAATCTTTCTCGATTTCAAGGCTTCTTAGGACTTTATCTTTATTTTCTTGCTGTTCAATCTCTTTTAAATTTCTGCTTGTGTCGATTTTTATTAGCTAATTTGTTTGCTGTTCTTGTTGCGTTTCAGCCTTTCCAAAACTCCAAGATCTAATTCGGCACTTCTTTGGACATAAAGAAACGTTTTTGATTTCACAAAAACCCCTCTTTTCTTGCCATCCAATCCCTAGAATTAGTTTCGATTGATTTCGTAATCTGTTTTAATTTATTTGCTATTTTGTGTTCTTTGATAGATTCGGCTGATTGGAAGTTAATCTTGGGGCTTAATTTCGTGTTCTTAGCTTCCAAGAACATTTATTCATAAGTGTTTTGATTCTTGGCTGTTCTTTATTGATTTGGGGATTTTTAGTTTCCAGATCTAATTGATTCTAATTAAGTTTTGTTGTTTCGTTTCAGATCCAAACATTTAGAGTTTTCGTAGGAGTTTCCCGTGACTTGACAACTCAATCATGGTTCACGTGCAACCTTCTATCACAATAGTAGAAAAGAAAAAGAAATCGATTCATCATATTTGTAGTTAGGTCAAGAAAAAACCTTTGGATCTAATACAAGAATACAAGAAATGTCGTCTCACAAATATTGATTAGTAGAATTTTTTTTATTCCTTGGTCTTTTTTTTAATCTATATCTAATACTATTGACTACTCTTACTTGTTACTAGACGACTAAGCAATTCCTTAAAAATAAAAAAGAGGGCTTCCAAAAAAAGCAAAACCTCTTGTGCAATTACGAAAAAAAAGTCAATTTTTATATTTCGCATCTAATTGACTTGCAGAAATATGATAATTTCCTTCATGAATTATTATAAACCAACTCGTTGGATTCACGGGTTACCTGATCTTCCGTTTCTAGGCCCAAGCCAATACCTCCAGGAATTTTAGGAATTTTCTATTGCATGATGCTTGGTTATACATTGACAAGCAAGAAGAAAGAAATTATCTAGCACTTCACGTCGATATACTGTTTAAAATTACATTGTTGTGTCAGAAGAAGGATGGCTACACTGATTCGGTATACTGTAAAAATACCTTTTGTACAATATTGATGATCTCACAAAGATTGAGTTTCAGTGAATTCCCATTTACTAATCCCATCTTTTAAGGAATCGATCCCCTACAAGAATATGTGGAGCTCGGCATGTCTGGAAGCACAAGAGAACGTTCTATTGCTGATATTATTACCAGTATTCGATACTGGGTCATTCATAGTATTACTATACCTTCCCTATTCATCGCAGGTAGGTTATTCGTCAGCACAGGTTTAACTGTCAAGAATGAGCTTGTTAGTTCAATGGTTAAGACTTAGCATTCCCTTTGAATCCCAAGTTCAAAACCCCTTTTGTTCCTTTAGCCAAAATATTTTATTTTCTTAATTTACCCCATAAAGTACCAAATTTTCAAACCAACCCAGACCGAAAACTATTTTTTTTAATTTAGTCCTTAATTTAAATCAATCATAATTCTAAACTAATTCCTAATTCTCTTACAATTAGGTAAAAAGTTTTATAAATTGTCAATCTTTTCAAAACCTAAAATTCTTATTTAGAAACATTGTTTTCAAGAAAAGGACTCAAAATTCTCTCTTCTTATTCTTCATTGTCGAAACCCTTATTACAATTAAGGTTCTTAAAAGTTCAATTTCACCCATTTTTCTCCTCCGTTGCCGAATTACATTACCCAACCAAAGATTTTGGGGTTTTCAATTGCATCCCCCTCCTCCAAGTTGTTGTCAAATTCTTCATCCAAAAATTAAGGTTTTCTTGTGTCTTTAATCAGGTGTGGGATCTAACTTAAACCATTGTGTATGATTAATTAATTGAATCATTAAAAATTAGGGTAGTAATGAATTGAATCAAGGTAAGTTATTGTAGTAAAAGTCATTGTCATGAATGACAAATGAATGGTCATCGTCACCGGGAAGTCCGAGATGGTCAGTTATTTATATGGGTTTTGGAGTGTCGAGCGATGCTTGAGGGAAGATAAGATGGATGGGTGGGAACTTAAAATTAAAATTACATTGCATCATGTCATAACTTGTACTTGCATTGATTTACTGAATGTTCCTTACATTATGCTTAATTTGGTATGATGCTATAAATTGAATGTTTTATTATTTGAACAATTATATATAATGGTTTAAAAATTAGACTCACGTTGGGCTGTCATAAGCTTACTCCCCCTTTTCTTACCTCAAGTAATGCAGAAAACTAGTACTCGGAATGACATAGGAGGAACCTTGGACTAGCATCTCGTTTTTTTTTCTTTAAAGCTTTCCTTAATCGTTTTATTGGTGTATTTATCAGGTTGTAAATTATTAATTATTTATTGCTTTTATAACTATGATTTGATATTATTTAGCTTATTAATTTTTAAGTATGTTACGTAATTAATACTCAGATAATTGCATGCTCATTGGTTTAGAAAACTATTATTCTTAATAATATTTTTCTCTGCTTTGCAAAAAGAAAAAAGAACTATTGTCATTTCTCCATAAATAGGGTATTGAAGTAGTTTTTTTTTACTATAAGGGTAGTATATAATTATTAATTTATTTTTCTTTTATTACCAAAATTTAAAATATAAAAAATATTAAGAAAAATAATTATGATATTTAGAATTAAAAATATCCAAATTATAAAATAATATAGAACTATTAATATATTTGAACTTTTTATCATTTTAATTAAAAATTAAAAATTAAAAACTATGAACTAATTGTGTTGTATTTATACAAATACTAGTTCCCATGTCACATGCGTTACACAGTGATTTTACATGTTATTTTTAAATTTATTAAGGCATAATGACATATTTGACCCTTCAAATTTAAAAAAATCATTTTAGCTCTCTAATTAATTTTTCGCCTATTTTAGCCCTTTAACTTACATAGTTTGTTAAATCACCCCAAAATGTATGGAAAAGTGAATGTCTATTAACTTTGTTGATGTGTCATCTACATGTATGAGGAGTTAGCAATTAATTATTTTTAAAAAAATTTAAAAATATTTTTTTTAATATTTTATACTTTTTAAATACCTTTTTTATTTTTTTGAATTTTTTAAAAATTAAAAATTAATTAATTATTGATGCGACATTCACATGGATTGTCACATGGATGCCACATTAGCAACATTAACTTTTCCATCTATTTTGAGTGATTTAACAAATGGTGCAAGTTTAAGGGCAAATAGAGACTAAGTCAAATGGAGGGCTAAATAACTTTTTTTTTGTAAAGTTGGAGGGCATTATACCATTTATTAAAAATATGCTTTTATAATTTTTAAACAATATATATTTTCTAATTAAATTAGAATTGGTGTAATTTATAATGAAAATCTATTAATTTTGAAAATTAATTGAGAGAATAAAATAGTATTTTAAAAGTGATGAAAGTAAAAAAGTGAGAAACAATCAATAGTAAAAATATTGACCAATTGACCGTAAAAGTCCATTTCTAAAAAAAATTACGAAAATGGGCCACTTTTTTAAAAAATAATGGGAATAGTCCGATTTTACTAAAATGCGTTGAGTTGGCGTCGTTTTCAGGGGAAAGTCAGAAAAACACGTCCAGCTCAACACATTTTTCCCTTCTAACCTATAAAATGCGTTCAGATCAGCGTGTTTTATAAAAGCGCTTCCAAGTCAGCACTCTTTTGCCCGTGTTCCAACGATTAAATTTCTAAAAAAAAAGACTATTTTTAAAAAAGTTACAAAAATAGGCCAATTTTTTGAAAATTTATAAGAATGAGCCTTTATATAGATCCAAAGTGGCAACACTATTTTTTAAAAAAAAAATTTGGTGCCACCAATTAATATAAAAATAAAACTTACAAAACATGCATTTATATAGACCCAAAGTCTCATTTCCCTTGTCTTCTTAAACAATGTGGGATGTGAGATATGTGTATATATAGAATTATGAAAATATTTGCAGTTTGTTCCTAGATAACGTGGGATTCCTTCCTCTTTTAACTAATAATATAAGATTAAATGTTATACTATATATATATTACTTGTAGAGTTTAAAATTTTTACAAAAAGTTAACATTTGTTACATTATAAATAAAATTTTTAAACTCTGCCAGTAAAAAAATTAAAAAATATATATAAAATGATGTGGGATTTGGTCTCTTCTTGTTTGAAGATGACCAAATGGGTTTGAAATAAAGGTATTTGGGGATATGTGGAAGATTATATAGTATTTGCCAATGCAGTCTTATTTGGTTGCGTTTGTTTTTTTTTAAGCAAGTTCATTTTATATACTTTACTACCAATATTATTAGATATTCACTAAAAAATTTATATAAATTTATTTACTGAACACTAAAATTTGATGCAAACAATCAATATAATGTGTAGGTATGAAACTATTAATGAATTGATTCATATACATTTGTTTTATTTTCAAACGAATGAAAGTTATATTGAAACAAAAATCATTTACATATAAAGAATTTTATACATATGTAATATAAAAAATTGATTATGAAGTTGACTATTCTTATGTATTTAAGGAAATTTTTTTATCACTTAATTATAAAGTGTTATAAAATAGTCATTTAATTATATTTTTTTGAATCATCTGTTTATGAAAAGTTATAAAATTGTCATTCAATCATTCAAATTTGTCTTCTTCTTTTTTGTTACATACCTCAAAATTCAAGATAATTGAGTGACCAAAAAAATTTACTAATAATTGAGTGATCATTTTGTAAGTTTTTATAATTCGATAGCCAAAAAATCATAGTTAAATGACTACTAATGTAATTTAATATAGATACAAAAAATATGAAAAATAATTATTATATTTTATGTATATTATATACTTCTATAAAAAAGACTTATTTAACATAACTGTATATATTTTTAAATAGATTATGTATCTAGTCAAAATACATCTGAAATAAATTTATCAGCAATGAGGTGAAGGAAAATAAATTAAAATTATTATTAAAAAATTAATGAGTTTAGTAAAATATTTAAAAAAATATTTAAAAAAAGAGATATCAATTTTTTAAAATTACAAAAAGTATACTATCTGAGTACCAAATACTCACCATTTATTTATTAATCAAACATTCATAACATAACATAAAATAAATAATAAAAAAATTAAAATTATAACTTCTAAGTTGAAATAATAGAAAATTATTTTAAAAAATAGAATTGCATGGATATTAACTTCAAACATTTAAAATTGAATAGAAGATTATTGCATGTACAAGTTTCTTATGTGCAATTTGTTGCTCTGTTTCTTTTTATTTTTTTATTATGATCGTTTTGTATATACTAACAATTCTAAAATACAACAAGATTAAAGATCTCAAAAGGTAATTTTATAATATAAGAAAAAGTTAACAAAATATAAAAAATAGAAATTATTTTGTAAAAAAATATAAAATATAGTGTAGTCTTTAATCTTATGTTGTTAGTTAAAAGAGGAATGAATCTCACATCGTCTAGGAACAAACTGCAAACCTATTCATGAGTCTATATATATACATATCTTACATCTCAAATTACTTAAGAAAACAAGGGAAATGAAAATTTGGGTCTATATAACGTTTGTTTTGTAAGTTTTATTTTCATATTAATTTGTGGCACCAAAAAATTAAAAAAAAAAGTGTTGCCACTTTGGGTCTATATAAAGGCCCATTCTTGTAAATTTTTCAAAAAAAAATGGCCTATTTTCGTAATTTTTTTAAGAAAATGACATTTTCTGAAAATTTAGTTGTTGGAACACGGGTAAAAAAGTGCTGACCTGGAACTGCTTTAATAAAACGCGCTGACTTGGACACGTTTTACAGGTCAGAGGGAAAAATACACTAAGTTGGATGCGCTTTTCTGACTTTCCTCTGAAAACGACACCAGCTCAGCGCGTTTTAGTAAAATTGAACGATTCTCGTTATTTTTGAAAAAAGCGGTCCATTTCAGTAATTATTTTTGGAAATGGGCTTTTTTTGGATAATTGGTCAAAAATATTAAGTAATTAGGTAAAATAAATTGTCATTCGAATATGAGTTAAAATTTTACCTACAAAGAATTATTACTTTAATTAATTAAAATAATATTTCACAACTCAATGATAAATATTCACAATTATGTAAATATTGTTAATATCAAATAATAGTAAAACTATCAAATATCAAATACCAAATAATAATAAGAATTAAATATCTCAAATAATAATGAGAATCATACCTTTTTGGTGATAGAAACAAAACCAAAATATGATTTGTTTTTTCCCATTAATTCTCTAAATGTTATTTTGTATGAAAATGCATTACATATATTTGTATTGCTAAATATTGATTTTAACTGATATATAACTATAACTCTAATTATGTTATCATTAATCTAAAATATAATAAATGTAATTTAATATGAATCAAAGTCTAATGAAGTGATAATAGTTATTACATTGATAATGAAAATTTATTAATAAAATAATTATAATTTTTTATATTATATTATTGGTTTTATAGATTTAAAAAATGAAAAAAATTAAATAATAAAATATAAAAAATCTTAATTAATCTATTTTCTTTATCCTAATTTCTTTAGCTTGACTTTTATTAGAATTCAAGATTTGAACAAATATCTTGCAATTTCAAATTATGAATTTATTTTATTCCATAAGTGAAGTCATTGTCTTTTTGTTTGTACCGCATATTATCTTTGTCAATCTATAATTTTATTAAATGATTTTTAAAGATTTAAAATTTTATTAATTAATAATATATTATATTATTTTCTAAATAAAATTTTTAAAAGTCATGACCTAAATATATTATTATATTAATTAATGTTTATTTAAAATTACTTTTATTATTATCACATAATAATTCTAATAAATTATTATTCTTATGTCAATTTAATAATATATTTAATTTTAAAAGTTATTCTCATCTGTTGTAAAAAAATTCTAAACACCTACTTTTATATATATTATAGATTATAGATAATAATATAAAAATTATTAAATTTATACAATTATAATTTTTTATAATATTCCACTTTATAAAGAGAGAAGGAATTTAAAAGCTAGGCTTTAGGCAATGACAGTGTTGAAGAATCTAGCTACCAGTGAATGGGAGCCATCAGGACCGTTCATTTGGATTCTGATCAAATGAAAAGAGATTGACGACAACTGATACTGATCGCAAAATCCACGCTACGCTACAATGTAGATGAAGCAGTATATTATAGCATTAGCAGTTATTCTTTTCATAATAATAATAAGGATAGCCGTTTTTGCAGAGTCCAGTCCACTTCAATCAAACGGCCAATCTTCTTGGTTGCCTCATTTCCCCTGTAATAACGGTTTCAGTGTCGCCACGTTGCCAATTGTTTGCTCCTAACTAACTAAAAATTTTAGTATCAAATTATAGAAAAAAAATGGTTGTTTTTAATAATTAAAACTTAAATGTCCAAAATTGCACGCATATAATAATTATATAGAGATTTTATCAATCGTTAGTGATTATAATAATATTAACAACTTTTAATATGTAATTGCTTTTGCAAAGGTTATAAATTTTAACATTTTTATATCAATTAAAGAAATCAACAAATAATCTATTTATGCTAATAAAAAACTGATATCCACACTTAGAAAAGTTAAAAATTTATTTTATTACGAGAGTTATTGAGTGTTTTTCGTTATGTTTTATTGAAGGGGATAATCAAATATTTATACATATAGTTACTATTCATGGAATTGACGTTCTTGGTAGACTATATGCATGTTGGACACGTGTACTATTCTAGTCTGCTTCCTATACTTCGTAGCCCCTATTCGTGAACTACTTGGTACATGCGAACTGGGATTGCATACTACCCTTGCGAGCTCTTCTGGCGAACCCCAACTACAAGAACTGCATGCATCCAACTAGTAGGGCCCAACCGGGTCCTAAGTAGGTGATTCAGACTATAACGAGTTTTAGGTCAGTGATCATAAATACGTAAAAATTTAGTCTCCCCATTGGGTCTAAGAAGATTTATAAAGCGGTGCTTCTTAGAGGCAACACTTCACATTTATACAGCTTGTTGAATACGTTGCGACTATTGACACATGACGTTACTCTCGCCATGTGTACGAGTGGATCACATATGCTTACGTCTGGCCGTTTGTGCTCCTCGATTATTTGAATCGTCAAAACGTGAGAGAGAGAGAAACTCTTTAAAAATGGGGTTTTCAAAAGACCTAAAACTCACAAACTTAGCATTTTTTGCAACCAAACTCAATTTAGGCTTTTCTTCAAGGTAAATTTTGTAAACTTCTACGTCTCAGATTTTAGCTTTCTTCTTTTATCAAAACTATGTTAAGAATGAGAGGAATTGGTGGTCGAATAATTCCCAGCTATCTACCACAAGAGCGTGTATCAAAGGTCCCCTTAGAAACTAATTTCCACGTCTACGCCACAAAAAAAGAAGAGATGACTCAAACTTTAGCCATGCGAGGGATTGAAATCCCCAACTTCGCTTACGACTTCTCCATTCTTGAGGGGCCACATAGGCTGAGTGACACTAGTGATAAGAGTTTCCTACTCCCCTTCCACGTTCTGGAAGCTGGATTCTATTTGCCCCTGAATCGGTTATTCTATCATCTTCTCCAAGACCACAGGATCGTTCTCGGTCAACTTTCTGGGTTTTCTTGGTGGCTCGTGGTGGCTTACTTCATCAACTGCTACCAATGCAACAAAGTACCACTTTTCGTGGTTTTTTAATGTTTATATCTATTGAAGGCCCAGAACCGAGGGAATTCGTTAAGCTGCTACTATTTCAACCCTCGCGAAAAGGTCGAGACCATTATCTTCGACCGGTGTTCTAATCTTTGACTAAATCAGAGGAAATACATTAGGGTGAAGTAAAGGCTTGCTGACGGATTTGGTTTTCCAACCGAATGGTCCTCACTAAACAGGGACATGTACTCGTTTAAGCGAAGCATTATAATAGAGAATAGTTCACCCCAATTTCGAAAAGCTTCGCACTGGTCATCCCCTGGTTCTAAAGGATCTTAAGGAATGTGTTTCAGTATCATTTGAAGGGTCTTAACCCCAATAGATAGAGGCAGGGTGATAACAGAGAAGTGGCCTAGACAGTTGGTGCACGACCTGAAAGACACACATGGCCTCATAAGGACAAAGACGACCTGGGTCTTATATTGACAAGATATAAATATGAACCCAGGAACTTCTATAGTTTTTGCAGGATAAAACTTCGGCCTTGGATCTTAGTGGTCTCATCGCACGAAAAAAGTGGTGCGAATATGAATTTTACAATAGCTCCTACTAACCCAATAATTATTGGTGCTGCAGGCACAACTCGTGGTTTCAGAAATGACTTAGAGGAAACTACTAGTCTATCTCGCAAAATTGACGAAGCCATAGACTTGCGAGCTTCTTTGAGGGATATGCGTAAGAAGTGCAGAACTGATGTGAGGCTTGTGAATATAGTTATCAGTAGTGAAAAAGAGGAGGATAGTGGAATGCTAGAGCAGCGTCGTAAAAGGAGAGCGGGTCATGCTGGGCCTTCTACTATGATAGTCGATACTCATACTTCTCTCCCAGCGAGCTCACCATCAGTAGCTCATGTAAGTTCTTTGATTACTGCTCATAATAGCTCTCCTCCTTCTACTCCTTGTATTCCTCCTTCTTTGCCCCTTGTTGAGGAACCATTAGCTGAAGAGGATGGTAAGCTATTCCCATGGCACGAGCATCTTAGCATGCGAGAGTACCCTTATAATCCTAACGAAGTGGTCAACAAGTGGAAGACTTCTATACCAGAAACTGTAAAAAAGTAGATGTGTATTGTTGAGTCATCAAATGGTATAAAAAAGCCTTCACTATCGAAGCTTACCTTATCATTGCAAGTTCTCCTTGCTAAGGCTATTATGGTTATCTTAGGCTTTAGTGGAAACGTTGGTGAAGTTGAGGCCAGTTAGAGGGAGCTCAAGGAAACTAAGGAAACGCTAGAGATAACTCACGAGCTATACCTCAAGGTGAATGAGGAGAATAAAGAGCTTTATAGGTAAAATACTGAGCTCGTTGGGCATCTGGGTGCTGCTGAATTTAAAATTGATGAGTTATCTCAGGTCACAGTTGAAAAAATAAAGAAAAGAGGCCTTGTATGTTGAGTTGAAGAAAACGACCGAAGAGCACAAGGCTGCTGTGAATCGAATTGTTGAAGAACACAAGACCACGATGGCGACTTCAGAGCAAAAACAAATAGAGGCCTTAGAAAAATTCAAAAAGGAGAGTCTAGAAAACTTGAGTAGCCTTTGTTCATGAGCTCAAGTTAAACATACTTTTGCATACCCAAATTGTGGGTAGCCGTTCTGATGCTCCCAAAGTTGACCTCGATGCCCTCTACGATGTGGATATAAATCAACTGGGTTTCAGTGCCTGGAATGAGTTCACATCTAAATGGAGGAACTCGAAAGAATTTTACCTGGATGAAGACCCAGCTGATACCAACACTGCTCTTGCTAATAACAACGATAACAATGAAGCTAATGAGGACACAGCTAAGGCCAACATTGCTCCTGTTAATGGTAACAACAACAACGAAGTTGCTGAAAGAAAAAAGGAAAAGATAAGATCCCTAGTGACCATGAAGGGGCTAATAATATGCCATAATTAATTATAACTTTGTATTAATTTTCCCATTTTGGAATAAAAAATTGAACTTTGAAAAATTCAAGTTTACTTGTTACTATTATGACATCATATCTTTTTGTGAACTTATTTCATCTTTCCACGTGACAACATTGCTCGTACCAAAAGTTGAATTTAAGCAAAATTTCAAATATATTCTCAGAAACTTTTTATTGACTTAGTGGAATTCAATAGCTCTATTAGTGCAATTCAATGGCTCTATTTTAGGTGACTTACCACCAATTTTGACTCGAATTTTTTTAAACATTCTGAGTTGTGAATTTAAATAAGCAAACTCAAAGGAAATTAAGTTGCGACCTCAAGTCAAGTAAGCCTTAAGTATCAGCCAGGAACATAGTTTCACTGGTTGTGTTGGAACGTGAGCTTAACTCTGCAAGCTCTTATAATTTTAACTGGGAACGTAGGTTCGCTAGCTATTTTTGAGGTTGCGATCTTAAACCAACAAACCTTTATGACATCAGCTGGGAGTGTTGGTCCACTAGCTATATTAGAGGCTACGATCATAAACCGATAAGCCTTTAGAGTATCAGTTAGGAACATAAGTCCCCTAGTTGTTTTAGAGGTTACAATCTTAAATCGGAAAACATTTATGACATCAGTTAGGAGCGTAGGTCCACTAGCTTTGTTGGAGGCGGCAATCATAAACCAGCGAGCCTTTAGAGTATCAGCTAGGAACGTAGGTCCACTAGCTTTGTTGGAGGTTGCGATCATAAACTAGCGAGCCTTTAGAGTATTAGCTAGTAACGTAGGTTAGCTAGCTATTTTAGAGGTTACGATCTTAAATTGATGAACCTTTATGACATCAGCTGGGAGCGTAGGTCTGCTAGTTGTGTTGGAGGCTGCGATCATAAACTATTGAGCCTTTAGAGTATCATTTGGGAAGGTAGGTCCGTTAGCTGATTTGGAGGTGACAACCTTAAACCTGCGAACCTTTATGACACCAGCTGGAAACATAGGTCCGCTAGCTGTGTTGGAGGCTGCAGTCATAAATCGACAAGCCTTTAGAGTGACAGCTGGGAATGTAAGTCCGCTAGCTATTTTAGAGGTTGAGATATTAAACCGTCAAACCTTTAGATTATACTAAATACAAGTGTTTATAAAGAAAATATTTTTTATTCACAGAGTAAAAAATTACACATAGTATTTTTTTGAGGTGACAGGTGTTCTATGTCTGTGGGAAAACCGTTCCCTCCATCTTTGCCAGCTTATACGTTCCATAAACTATCTTCTCTATGACATTGTATGACTCTTCCCAACTCAGAGCCATTTTTCCTTGTTGCGAAGCTGAGAAACTAGCCTTAGTGTTTCTAAGGACAAGATCACCTACTTGGAATTGCTTATTCTTAACCTTAGAGTTGTAGTACCAAGCTACTTGTAGAGTACGTGTTACATTCTTAATTTTCGCTGCTTCTCTGAATTCATCGATGGGATCAAGGTTAATCCTGATAGCCTCTTGGTTGACATCTTCATTAAAATGTGTTATTCTGTGTGATTGCATAGACAAGGGAAAATGCAGTTTCTCCTGTTGTAGTATGGGGCGAAGTTCGCAGGGCTCATAATATTCTTAGCAGCTCATCCAACCAAGCACCTTTAGCCTCACCAACTTTCTTTTTTAAGGCCATTAGAATCTTATTATTCATTACCTCTACTTGTCTATTCGCTTGTGGCATTTTAACAGAACTCTAACCGAAAGCGGTCTGAAGATCTGCACATAAATTTTTGAACTTTCTCTGAAACTGTGTGCCATTGTCTGTGATAATCAAGTGAGGTGCACCAAACCTATACACAATTGATTTCCAGAGAAAAGATTCCATTTGTTTTTCTATGATGATCGCCAAAGCTTCAGCTTCAATCCACTTGGTGAAATAGTTTACAGCCACCATTATGAATTTTTTCTGTGTTGTAGCTATCGAACTGAGGATATCAATTCCCCAGGTTGCAAATGACCAAAGGCTCGACATGACTTGAAGAGGCTATGTTTGTTGTCACTGCACCTGAGCATATCTTTGGCAGGAGTCACCCATGAGAACCAAATGATGTGCATCCTTTTGAACTGTAGGCCAATAATACCCTTATTTGAAAATTTTCTGGGCAAGCATCTTTGATGTGATCCGGCTTGGTAGATTGAGTTGATTCACTTAATTGTCTGATCGTCGATGAGAAGTTGCGTTCGATGTTGAATTGGAGATAGCTTTATGGAAATGTTTAAGCGAAAGTAATTAAAATGGGTTCAAAAGATGGCTTGGTTTTGGAGATGGATAGGTTCAGTTTTAACAAAGAAAATAACTTGCAGGTTGATAGATTAAAATGGAATGGAAATATGAACTCAAGCCTCAAGATCGATTCAATACTATATGAAGTATTGCCCCGGGACTTATATTGCTTAAGGTGGAATTAATGGAATATTGAAGATGGACCTTGACCTGTTACTTATGAAAAAGTAAGAACCAAAGGTATAAAAAGGTGGATGAATGCCACACCAGAATGGTGATAAGTTCAAAGAGTCGGGTTGACACCACTAGCTAGCTAGATTGGTCAGAACGAGACTCAAACGAAATAAGATAAGAGGTAACCTCACAATCAAGTTTAATAATAAAAAATGTCTAACCTTGTTACAAAGAGAAATAAACTATTTATAGACTACATATGATAGCCGAATGGATAGAATAAACAAGCTTAAAGATTAAGTAATTCGGCTTTAAATGTGTTAAAATAATCTAGGAATGTATCCCTTAAAAGCTATGTCTAAATTCGGCTGAATGAATCTTCAATGGGCAGCTTCATGGCTAAGGAAATGAACTTGGTGGCTGGTGAATGCATGGGAGGCCAATAGCCTTGTCTAGGTTTGGCCAAGGTGTGAATGGACACTCCAAAAGACGCCTTTTGGCCGAATAGGTACATAGAAGTTCAATGGACAGCAACCGATGCATGTAAGTGGACATTCATGCACTCTCCAATTCATTGTAATGAACCATTCATGTATCATCTTTAAAATCACTCATTCGTTGTAGATAGTCATTCATGCATCCACTCATATGTTGAATCAACATGTTCATGAATCGACATTAATGGTGTTCCCACATTCGGTTGTACCTACAAAAACAAATAGCAAAATTAAATTCAAGGTATATTCAGCTGATCTTAAACTAATTAACATCAAAACATATTAAATAAGCAAATTTAAAAAAACACATAAATAAAACATAGCTAATGATAAATTCGGCTAGCTCAAAAGATGTGAAACAACTTAATGAACTGAATTGAGCTAAATAATTCGACCATGAGCTGTAGAAAATTAACTAATACTCAATTTATTTAAACAAAAAATTAACGAGCTGAAAGAAAGCTAAATTGAGCTCAAATGAGCTGAATTGAGCTCAAATGAGCTGATTGGAGCTGGAATTGAGCTAAAATCAGCTTGCACTAAGACACGTGGATTCCCCAATGGATTAGCCCAAGCTTTCCCTTCGTTAACAAACTGATCCTCCTTCAAAATTCTAAAAAATAATGCTGAAATAGCTTCTTAGAATCGCTTGGACCGCGCTTGAATCATGGGTCCTTTTGGGAGCTTATTGGGATCGAAACTAGGACTTAGAGAGCCATGGGGCATGGTCACATCATTCCCCTCTTCTTCAAAACAACTTGTCCTCAAGTCGAGCTGTTTGTTCACTAGAAAATATTCCTTCTTATGCAACTCTCATTGGGCGAATGGGGCGATTAGTCTTTCATAGGCCTTTGCAAAAGAACTCACAATATTCAGCAGTAAAGATGGCAAATGAATCAATGGAAATGGACAACCATTAATCATCATGAAATGATCAAAACAAATATACAGATCATGCATAGTCGTATCAAGACAAGTATGAGTCATGTAAAAGGGCAGATTTAAAACATCATTCGTACAATCAAATGAACAAAACATTTTACATGTCAATAACTCATCAAATGATCGAAACAAAGACGGATCTATTTTAAAGCATTCAAATATCTCAAATTGCTTCCCCAAGTCATTGTTCAAATGAATGAAATGCAAGCAATGAGCCAAGAAATGTAAGTCTTCATCACAAATAGGCAAATGAAAAGATTCACATGATTCATGATTTCACATACTTGAAAATTGCAATTGTCGTTTGGATATGTTCTCTCCAACGAATTCATTACAATTTCCAAAAACAAAATTCTTCTTATCATCAACCAAAACAGGTATATTCCCTTCAAGCAAAATCGAACAATTAACCACAATAGGATTCAAGCAATTTTTAGCATTCAAAGTGTTTTCAAAAATTTCATCTTCATTCGAATAAGGAAAAGATGGTCGCATAGCATCAGAAATAATACCTTATCCACCTTTAGGAATAGGAAATTGAAGATCGATTTTATCTTTTTCAATCAAAGTGATCCTTTTCTCCTTGGGAAGCTATTGAAGTCGAAGCTCATTACACAGTCCTTGAGAAACCTGAAATGAAGGGTAAACACAAAGACAACTTGCACTTTTCGAAGTGTTATGTTCATAATGTTGAAAGAGGGTAATGTCACCATGGACGTTGGACTCAAAGGAACATGCTAAAATACTATTCACATATTGAACATATGTAACGATACCAGGTTCAAAAACATGAGGTTATCTTACCTTTTCGAAATGAAAAATGAATTTCATGTACAGCCACATAGAATGATCAAAGAACAATTTTAAATTATAATCAGAATCTTTAAATTTCAAAGGCCAAGCATCAAACAAACATAAATTTGTCGCACAAAAATTAAGATGCTTGAGTTTCACACATATCAACCTAAAATAATAAATTCCAGGTTTGAACACACGAGTTTGATTACTTATTCCAAGGTGTAACAAAGGTTTCATTAAATCAAACATGCGTTACCAAGAAAATTTGTGCTTACACAGAATGAAATAATCAAACTTCTTTACATTCATCAAAACAAATTTGCACAAATTTAAGGATTTCTCACAAAGCGGTAATTGAGTCACAAAATCATCGCAATCAGACAATTTAATCGCTTGTCGTGAATAGTCATTATCATGCAAAATCTTAAGTTGTGTGTGTTGATTTATTTGAACAACATGAACAGGGTTTTCAACACAAAACAAATCAAGGAAACAAGTCATCATGCTTCCACTTAGAAGGAGTTTATCATCCACAAATGAAGAATAAGAATTAACCAGATCAAAATAAGGAAATCTTTTAAAAACTAAGTCATCGAAAATTTTATCGACAACTTTCAAACCTGTTTTTCGTGGCTCTATTGCTAAAAATACCTTACCTTGCTTATCTTGGAACACTTGTGGTTGGATTTCACCTTCAATCTTACCTTCGTTGGTCAATTGGAATCGCCTCTCATTAGGAAGGTATTGAAGTTGAAATTTGTCATTCGATTCATCAAAAACCTGAGAAGAAACAACATGAGGAAAACTCATATGTTGGTTAGTGGAGACAATCCTCACTTTTTCTGGTTCGCTCATCTCTTTTTCTTTCGTTTCATTTTCATCATATTTTTCTTTTTCAATTTTTTTCTCAATCTCAATTTATTTTTCAATTTTCTTTTCTTCGATTTCTTTTTCTCTCACTTTTTCGATTTCTTTTTCTTTTGCAATTTCTTTTTCTCTTTCACATGCTATTTCGATTTCATTACAAAAGAAAAAATCATCAAAATGAGAAGCCTTTCGCTAAGAATAAGAAAAGGATTCTTCATACAAATGACAATCATCTCTTTGTGATAGATCTTCCGTGGCCGAGTACTTTGATGATCTTGATACACGTTCGCCTCTTCATGAGCCAACCTTCACAGATGAATAAATTGATGCACTTGTAAAGACATGTCTACCTTTTTGTTTATCATCTCGGAAGGACTCAAACTTGGAGTTTGCTTCTCTTGGTCTCGAACGCCTTGTTGAATAGGATTCTTGATAAGAGTCTCTTATCGAGTAGTGTCGTCGTGATGATCTTAACTCTGTCTCTTGTCCCGGTGAATTCGTCGGGCTCTTTCCTCCACTCGATCTAATCGATCATGCAATTTATCAAATTTTGATTTCACCATTCTACGCATCTCTTGCATCAAATATTGGAATTCTGTTTCGGAAAATTCTTCTCGAGACATGATTATTCACTAAAAGAAGAAATGATAAAAGAATAATAACAAAAAATTAGATACCTCACCACAAAATCCTCACCAATTCTATCAAAAAGGAAATAATGATTTTCACTCGCACTCGTATTTACACTCAATTTTTGGCTTTTTCTTTTGATGTAATTCACTCGTGCCTTTTACCACTCTACCTCGTTTCACAATTTCATAATTCGTCTCGTATCAACTTAATTTGCAGCTTGAGCGTCGGTTTCAAAAATGGGTAACAAAGGGAATAATGAAATGGTGTAAGGTAGGCTAAAAAAAAAACAAATTCGATTTAAGATGTGGCATTTAAGAAGGTAGAATAAGAAGAATAGGGAAACTCACTTGATCGGAAAACACAAAGAATGAATAAACAAAAATTTCAACACTTTACTTTTTTTTTCAAAATTTTTTTTACTTTGTACTCTTTTTTTAATTATTTTTTTCGTAATTTCCTCTTCTTTTTTTTCAATTACAATAGATGAAATACAATGAAAAGAAAAAAAATTACAACTTGAAATTTTTTTTTGATTTTTTTTCACGTTACGAACCTACTTCGAGCTTGACACGAACGTCGATGCTCCTTGTTTTGCAAGCTCTGATAACAAATGATGTGATCCGGCTCGATTGATTGAGTCAATTCACTTAATTTCCCGATCATCGACGAGAAGTTGCGTTCGATGTTGAATTGGAGATAGCTTTATGAAAATGTTTGAGCAGAAGTAATTAAAATGGGTTCAAAAGATGGCTTGGTTTTGGAGATGGATAGGTTCGGTTTTAACAAAGAAAATAACTTGCAGGTTGATAGATTAAAATGGAATGAAAATATGAACTCAAGCGTCAAGATCAATTCAATACTATATGAAGTATTACTCCGGGACTTATATTACTTAAGGTGGAATTAATGGAATATCGAAGATGGACCTTGACCCGTTACTTATGAAAAAGTAAGAACCAAAGGTATAAAGAGGTGGATGAACGCCACACCAGAATGGTGATAAGTTCAAAGAGTCGGGTTGACACCACTAGCTAGCTAGAGTGGTCAGAAAGAGACTCAAACGAAATAAGATAGGAGGTAACCTCACAATCAAGTTTAATAATAAAAAATGTCTAACCTTGTTACAAAGAGAAATAAACTATTTATAGACTACATATGATAGCCGAATGGATAGAATAAACAAGCTTAAAGATTAAGTAATTCGGCTTTAAATGTGTTAAACTAATCTAGGAATGTATCCCTTAAAAGCTATGTCTAAATTCGGCTGAATGAATCTTCAATGGGCAGCTTCATGGCTAAGGAAATGAACTTGGTGGCTGGTGAATGCATGGGAGGCCAATAGCCTTGTCTAGGTTTGGCCAAGGTGTGAAGGGACACTCCAAAAGATGCCTTTTGGCCGAATAGGTACATAGGAGTTCAATGGACAGCAACCGATGCATGTAAGTGGACATTCATGCACTCTCCCATTCATTGTAATGAACCATTCATGTATCATCTTTAAAATCACTCATTTGTTGTAGATAGTTATTCATGCATCCACTCATACGTTGAATCAACATGTTCATGAATCGGCATTAATGGTGTTCCCACATTCGGTTGTACCTACAAAAATAAAGAGCAAAATTAAATTCAAGGTATATTCAGCTGATCTTAAACTAATTAACATCAAAACATATTAAATAAGCAAATTAAAAAAACACATAAATAAAACATAGCTAATGATAAATTCGACTATCTCAAAAGATGTGAAACAACTTAATGAACTGAATTGAGCTAAATAATTCGGCCATGAGCTGTAGAAAATTAACTAATACTCAATTTATTTAAACAAAAAATTAACGAGCTGAAAGAAAGCTAAATTGAGCTCGAATGAGCTGAATTAAGCTCAAACGAGCTGATTGGAGTTGAAACGAGCTAAAGGAGCTGGAATTGAGCTAAAATCAGCTTGCACTAAGACGCATGGATTCCCCAATGGATTAGCCCGAGCTTTCCCTTCATTAACAAACTAATTCTCCTTCAAAATTCTAAAAAATAATGCTGAAACAGCTTCTTGGAATCGCTTGGACCGCGCTCTAATCATGGGTCTTTTTGGGAGTTTATTGGGATTGAAACTAGGACTTAGAGAGCCATGGGGCATGGTCACATCAATCTTCCACCCAAATGGTCACCACAAATGCCTTCATGAATTTCTCATATTACGGACTCAACCTCAGACGGTGATAAATAACGCAGCAGCAGATGTGAAAACCCCTTTCTATACAATACACCCTCTAAAAGGGTATACATAACAATATTAGGACAAAACGAATTATTTTAACCTGGTATGTAATTGAGTAATTTAACAATTAACTACACAATATTCAAATGTCTAATTTATCGATTTAGAATTTTTTTTAGACATGTGTGATTTGTGACAACGACATACCTCGCAACAGCTTTACATTGTAGCTTTGCGAGCTCTTTCTTGTCCCGATTATCATATGCTCCTTACAATGTGCGAACTATAAGAGCCATCCATGTCTCCTCTTGATCTATACTCAAAACTTGTGGAATATTGTAGCTCAGGGTATCCTTGTACTCCAACATAATTTTCCCTCTTTGCTCAATAACAATAGAGGATGCTAATTTAGATAAAACGTCTGCATGTGTGTTGTCACTCCTTGCAAACTACTTTATCTGAACTTTGTCCATTCCTGTGAGCAGTTGAGCTGTGACTGAATGATATCTCTTTAATACTGCCTCCTTTACCTCGTACTCGTCATTCATTTACTTCGCCACTAACTGTAAATCTGTATGGATGATTAGATCTTTCACTCATAGCTGGCGTGTGGAATGATGAAAATGTGCAAGTGTACAAAATCGTAACAAGTAATAAAGTGACAAGTATTGTCGAGTTATCGTATCCATAGGGACTATGCAAGTGAATATTTATGAAATGTAAAATTTAACAGTTTGGTGGAGGAAAAATATGTTGATTTGAAGTGGTGAAATAAAAACTAAAAAATTAACTAAGTCCTAACTAAGAAAATAAAAATAAAAAATTCCAATGCACGATTTCTAAAAATGAGTTTAATCAATATGACATAAATATGTTAAATCAATTTTATTCTTTAACTTAGAATAATTAATGTTGTGTTCATGTTGTTACGAATAATTTCACAGTAACTCGGTAAATTGGTAACTAATGCACATATTCACCTATTAAAACCCATTAATCTCTTAAACATATTTTCATGTCAATGCAGACAATTAATCAAATTTTAATAAGCAAGTATAAGATTAAATGAGGTAACAATATACCGCTATATTAAAATAATTTAATCACAATAATCTTACAAGTTATGCAAGGTTAATGTACTGTTGAATACCATTGCTCATTTAACCTTCAACTACCTTAGAAGATTAAACATGCATCAATTAAATATTGTGTTAATTAATTATAATTTCAATTTGGTTAATAATTAATTCAATTGCTACCACGATTTCATTTAATTGAACAATTTACTAATACCTAATAACAACACAAACACATTTTAAATAACATAAGCGGACAAAATGCAATTAATCTAACACGAAATGAATTTAAGCCATGATAATTAATTGAAGAAAAAAATGAAAATATTCATGTTTATGATCGAAACAAAACTTAAAACAAAGTTAAGAGAAGGGAACTAGAAGAGCAAATCTCGGTGGTTTTCCTAAGCCAGACTAGTGCGCTCCTCTTCTATGCTCGTTCTAATGATCCAAGGCCTTCATGAACACTCTATTGCTGCTACTCCAAGAGGCATGTAAACTCTTTTTCAAGAGGTGAATTTGGCAAAGGAAGAAAGGAATTTAAAGGCAACAAAGAAAAGTGAAAGTGAGAAAGTGAGAAAGTGAGAAAGAGAGATGTGTGTAGTGAGAGATGAGAAATGAGGGAGTGAAGGGGGGTTTATAGGTGGAGTTGGCTGCTAAAAATAGCAAAAAATATTAGCCACTCCCTCTTCCCTTGGCCGACCGTGCATGGTAAAAGGGATGGTTTGACTTGAATTTGCTATTTTTAGCTTGTGGCTAAAAATAACAAGCTTGAAAAGATGAGGGGTTTGAACGAAATTAAAGGAAAGTTTAGGAGCTGATTTGTAATTATAAAAACAACTAAAATAAGTTGATCGGGTCAACTATATGGGACGGCTTGGGCTACCATATTCTTGATGGATCAGTCTTTTTCACTCAGCACAATTGAGCCCATTTTTCTACATTAGGCTTATAATTAATTTTTAACCCAATTTATGTTGGATCAAAATTAATTATAAAATGTGTTGAATAATTATTTTTGGACCGTCTATGACTGGAAAAAGAATCAGCCATACTCTTGGTTCACTTGATCCACAATTTGCCTCAACGGTTCAAGTTTTCGAGGTTACTATCGAGCCAGTTTTCACCCTTTGTGCAAAACTATCAAAAACACATAAAATTTGTGTAAATTTATTATAAAAAATAATTAAAATTCAATATGGCCATAATTTTAGTGCATTTTATAATTTTCGACAAAAATTACTATGAAACTGTATGAATTAGAGCTAAAAATGGGCTGAAAAAGTCTATATATTTTTGTGTTTCCAGCGTACTAGTTGCAACCTTGATATCAAAGGTTCATATTCTACTATGTTTTTGGATGTTTGAAATTCAAAAGATAATTCATATTATCATTCATTCCCACTAGGATAAACTAGAAGTACCCCTACTCTTGACCCTACCTTTGCTGCGGAGCCATCAACATAAACTAACCAGCTTTTTGAATTATCAATTGTATCTACACCCTCTTGAGGTGGACTAACTACTAGATTTTGTACAACAGATAGAAAAGAAATCTTAGAATAAAGTGTAAGCTCATCACATATTACTATAAAAATAATGAGTTAAATTACTGGTGTTCGCCAATGTTCACAGGAGATTGCAAATAACATACACATTTAACTTCATAAAACGTTCATTACCCAATATTTCAAGTTATAAACTATATTACCTTCTAGATCAACAGACTTCTTAAAAGAGTACTCGACTATAAAGTTATCTAATATCTGCCCCTTTATTGTCCTTTTTGGGGGCGAAATCCATGCCGAACTCAGCCAACTCGATACTCCACTTCGTCACCTTTCCTTAGGTATTAACTTTAGATAATACTTCCTTTATAAGTTGATTGGTCATGATGACAACTGGATGAGACTAAAAGTAAGGACGAAACTTGTGAGCTGCAACAATCAGAGCAAATATCAATTTTTGAGTACCTCAATTCACCATTCTAGAGTATCTTACTAACGTAGTATACTAAGAATTGGCGAACGTCTTCTACTCTAACTAGGACTGCTGCAATTTTTTCCCCTAAAGTAGCCAACTAGATATAAATAGAGGGTTTCTCCCACTCGTGGTGACTTCAGAAGTGGTGGGGAGGTGAGGTATGACTTAAACTTTTCAAAGGCTGTTTAGCACTCCTCAGTCCACAAAAAGAAGGTCCTCAAGGTTTTGAAGAAATGGAGGCATTTTTCCGTCATCTTGGAGATGAATGAGTTAAGTGCCACTATTATTTCCATGAGGCGCTGAATATCTTTAATTGTCTACAGAGGAGGCATTTCTGAGATAGCATGGATTTTCTCCGGGTTCATTTCTATCCTCCTCTCTGAGATTATAAAACCCAAGAACTTTACTAGCTCGCATACCGAAAGAACACTTTTCCGGTTCAACTTCATGTTGTAGGCCCTCAAAACAAAGAGCTCCTCTAATAAGTTTTGCACATGTTCCTCCATATTTGCACTTTTCACCAACATATCATCAACATAGACTTCAAGACCATGTCCTATCTACTCCTTGAAAATTTTGTTTACCAACCTTTGATAGGTTGCTCTTGCGTTCTTGAGGCCAAAATGCATGACCTAATAACAGAACAACCCTTCCTTAGTGATGAAAGTTGTTCTCTCTTGGTCACCTTGATCCAATAAAATATGGTTATAACTTGAAAATGCATCTATGAAGCTCATGAACTTGTGACCTGCAGAAGCATCAACCAAACAATCAATTGAAGGTAAATGGAAGTTTTCTTTGGGGCACACATTGTTGAGGTTGGTGAAATCAATACATATCCTCCATTTTTCGTTTACTTTTTTCACCATGACCACATTCGAGACCCAATCTGGATATACAACTTCCCTGATAAAACTTGTCGAGAATAATTTATCTACCTCCTGCCTCATAGCTTCTACCACCTGCAGAGCAAACTTCTTCTTTTTCTACTTAACAGGCTTCATTTTAGGGAGTACATTTAAACTTTGGAAAATTACCTGTGGGTTTATCCCCGGCATATCTACTGCTGACCAGGAAAAATCATCGGAGTTCGCCTTCAAACATTGAACCAAAGTGTTCTTTTCTTCAGGTAATAATTTGATGAAATCTTTATTGTTATTTCTTCATCGTCGTAGAATAGTTGTAAAGTTTCGGTGTGCTCTGCTGCTTCAAGTTTCTTACATCTCTCTCATCCCTCGCATCTAGGCTATCCAAGTCTAAGGCTTGACTAGCTAACTCTGTCCTCTACGAACTTTGCCCCCTAGTTGCAGGCTCTCGTGCCTGTTTCACAAACAACATATAACATTGCCTTACTGTTTACTGGTTGGATCACATGAACTCAATCCCTGTCTTTATAAAAAATTTAATTTTCATACAAAATTTTAATACCACCATCTTCGCTGTTCTCATTATCGAACACCTAAAAATGGAGTTATATGTCATAGGATGGTCCATAGCAAAAAATTATACATATTCTGTAGCCGTATGCTCACCATCTCTCAAGGTGACTAGCAAAGTGATAGAACCCTTCACCTCTACTGGTGATTCGCAAAACCAAATAGAGGATTAGCCTTGGACAAAGCTTATTCTTTCAACCCCATCTTTTGATAAGCCTCCCAGGTTAACCAATATTATTCTAACTTCAAAACCTATGATCGTTACTGACACAACCATTGGGTCATTTCCTTCTTTGTCGCACACTAGCTCCTCATTGTCATTACCAAACTCAACACTCTATTTTCCCTACTGACACTGTCTCTTGGGTGCTTTAACTAACATGACACACCTCATGTGAGCTTTCCTCTTTGCATTAGAACTTTCCCAATCCTCATCTGTGCCTACAATCACATGGATAGTGCCCCTGACCTTCTGCTTACCTTTGGGATCACCACAAGAACTTTGACCCTGCTAAGGAGTAACCTAATCCACAAACTTGGTGAGCTCATTATTTCTCACTTCCTCTTAAATAGCATCCTTCAAAATAAAACAATATTTAGTTTTGTGCTCCAGATCATCATGGAAAGCATATCTATCCTTAGAATTTGATCTCTTTGTACTATGCTTCATAGGAGATGGGTTAGGCAGGATGCTTAAACTCTTTACTTGATTCAAGATATAAGCACGAGTAATGTTCAATGAAGTGTTGGCTTTAAACTTGCCTTGAGGGATGTATCTTCTTATCTGCTCGGGTTGAGATCCTTAAGGAACCTCAGGAAAATTACCCTATGTTTGCGTTTTCTGCTGCTCGTCACCTCGGGCACGCAAAGCCTGATTGGGCGACCCCTATCTATTGCGAGCTCCTTCTCTTTCTCTGATTTGTCTACCATCTCTTTGAAATGTGTCATGCGTCACCCTCTTAATCTCTTCTACCTCCGCGAACTTGTGAGCCCGCTCATATAAGTTTGCCAAACTCTATGCTTGTTATCAGTAAATGAGTACTGAACATGTTCATTCTACACTTCGATAATGAAGGCATCGGTGGCCCACTAGTCCTCCAGGTTCTTCGTATTCATTTGTTTGGTTGAATGTAATACTCATTTAATGGATTGAGTATTGCTTTCCTATTACTTGTCTTCCCGTAATAACTATTCTTTAGTTTCACCAAAGAATGACTATTCCATGCAACATTGAGTAAAAAAATATTAATTTCTAGCTTAGTCCTTAATTTAAAACTTAGACTTAGAAAATATAAAAATAAAATATTTAAAATATTTGAATATAATTTAATATAAAATATTTAATTTCAAAACATAATTTAAAATAAAACATTTTAATGGGCGAATAAAAATATAGTAAAATAAAAAATGTTAAAACATTAAATGTCTTTGAACATGTAATAGGTAGAGAATTTTCATCTTTCATGAAACGACAAAATAAAGTCGTTATGTATGTGGAAACGATGGTCACGATATGATGATGCTGCTGCTGCTGCTGATGATGATGATGGATGGATGGGTGGGTGGAATTGGAGGAGGGGGAGATTGGAGGGAAGGGAAATGATTGCCAAATGGGGCATGATGGCAACGCCTCCATCCTTAGAAATTAAATGATTAAAATGAAAAAACAGAAAAAAAAAGAAAAACAATAAAACTGCGCAGCCATAGCCGCCATTTCCAGTTCCACCCTTTTTGTGATGATTAATAATAAAAATTGTTATTATTGTTTTTCCATTTATTTACAATCTCTCCCATTTTAACTTTCTTTCTATAAGATAATATTTTCGTTACTAGTTTTAAAAAGAAAGAGAGAGAGAAAAGAGATAATATAGACAGACAGAAAGACAAGAGAGAGGGAGAGATAGAGACTTTTAAAAGCACTGAATTAAATAAAAAAAGCCAGAAAAGAAAAGGAAAGGTTTAGTGATTCTAGAGATAGATAGTAAAAAGAAGAAGCCAACCAGTATTTAAAGGCAGCTTCAAACCAATTGTTGCTCTGGCCATCAACTTCTCCGTATTTCCTCTCCTATGTCAAGGAAAAAAAACCCAAGAAGAAAATAAATACACAACAAGAAGCCCTTAGCTTAGCTTTTTTTCTTATGATCTCGAAGTCCTAAGCTTTCTACACCTTCTCTCTTTACTGCTTTTGCTTGTTTCAGACGTTATTGAGGGCTACTCTCTGACCTTGAAAAAGCTGCGTTTTCACCTATATAAACCCTTGTTTCCTTTTCCATCCATTTTCACTTTCACTATAACATAAAGTGTGAAAAAGAAGGAAAATTATGGGAGGTGATGACGAGTGCGTTATAGTGGTACGGGAGTTTGATCCTAGTAAAGATTTAGCAAGTGTAGAAGAAGTTGAAAAACGATGCGAAGTTGGTCCCAGCGGCAAACTCTCTCTCTTTACCGACCTCTTGGGTGACCCTATTTGCCGGGTCCGCCACTCCCCTGCTTTTCTCATGCTGGTACTACTCCTTTTCCCTCCATTACTACTACCCCATGCTTCTTGCTTCTTCTTGCGTTGTTGCCTTTATTTTTTTTAAAGGAAAAAACAAAAACACTCATATTGGTTTATGTAATCAAACAGGTGGCTGAATTAAGCTCCACCAAAGAAATAGTTGGGATGATAAGAGGTTGCATAAAAACCGTTACTTGTGGCAAAAAGCTCTCTCGGAATACCAAAACCAATGATCCCTCCAAACCTCTCCCTGTTTACACCAAAGTCGCTTACATTTTAGGCCTTCGGGTCTCCCCTTCGCACCGGTATTTACTGCTCCACCCAATCATTAACATTCCTTTAATACGTTAAAACCTATAGTAATCAATGGTCTTAATTTTCTTCTTTTTTTTTTAATTTCTCAGGAGAATGGGAATAGGGTTAAAGCTGGTACTAAGAATGGAAGAGTGGTTTGTCCAAAACGGCACTGAATACTCTTACTTAGCCACGGAAAACGACAACCAAGCTTCCGTTAATCTCTTCACTGATAAATGCGGCTACTCCAAGTTCCGTACCCCTTCCATTTTGGTTAACCCCGTTTTCGCCCATCGACTCCCTGTTTCCAACCGAGTCTCTCTGATTAAGCTGTCCCCATCCGACGCCGAGTCGCTATATCGGCGTCGTTTCTCCACCATCGAGTTCTTCCCTCGCGACATTGACTCGGTGCTTAATAACAGACTCAGCCTGGGGACCTTTTTGGCAGTGCCACGTGGATGTTGCTATACGCAAGAAACGTGGGCCGGGTGTGATAAGTTTTTATCCGACCCGCCAGAGTCATGGGCGGTTTTGAGTGTGTGGAATTGCAAGGACGTGTTTAGGTTGGAAGTCCGGGGCGCGTCGAGGATGAGGAAAACGTTGGCTAAAACGACAAGGATAGTGGACAAGTTGTTGCCGTTCTTGAGGTTACCGTCGATTCCGGAAGTGTTCAAGCCGTTCGGTTTGCACTTCCTGTACGGGGTGGGAGGGGAAGGGCCATCGGCGGCGAAGTTGGTTTATGCGCTGTGTGCACACGCGCATAACTTGGCCAAAGAAGGAGGGTGCAGTGTGGTGGCGACTGAGGTGGCGAATGGTGAGCCGTTGAAAGCTGGGGTCCCACATTGGAAAAGGCTATCGTGCGATGAAGATTTATGGTGCATCAAACGGCTTGGGGAAGACTACAGTGACGGGTCCGTCGGTGACTGGACAAAATCACCCCCTGGACTTTCAATTTTTGTAGACCCCAGAGAATTCTGAACTTCAAAAGTCTAAATACCCAAGAATGCAAAATCTATATACTAATATAATATAATATTTAATATTTAATATTTTTTTTAAAATATTTGGGATTTTGGGGGAGAGAAAAGTGGGACTGAGAAGATATGGGTTTTCGGTGTACCAAAGAATATGAATATCCCCTGTTTTATATATATTATTTGTTAGGTCTATCGATTTTGTTTTTGTAAATGGATTTGGCTTTTAAGATCTTGTTTTAGCCAAACAAATATCTCTTTTTTTACTTTACGGTCCTTTTAATAGGGGATGGTATATCATTTTAATCAGAATATCCCTTTAAAGTCAATTATATGCGTATATAAGAATTTTCTCCATTTACCCTCCATCTTTTATAGGAAGAACACATCCAAGGCAAATAAAAATACATCGGATCACATGGGCATAAAAATGGAACCTAAAAAATTTTAAAAAGCTTTTGGTGTTGTTAATGGAATCTTTAGTATAAGTATTGAATATAAAAAGACTTGAGATGGATGATGATGATGGGAGATTTGGCTTTTAGCTGCTATGGGTGTTTCATCTTTGGCTTAGGAAGGTACACACTGAAATTGATAGGAAATATTTCTTTCAATGCTTGTCTTTTTTAGTTTGAAACCATGGGCCATGTACATGTAGGATAGATCCTAGGATTGTGATATTTTTTCCTTCTTTTGTTCATGACAACAAACCCATCCCCCTTTTTTCTTAAAAAAGACAAAAATAATGATAATCATGTATGAGTAACTTTTAGTTAAGGCTGTAGCTGTTATTTGGAACAAATGCTATTCGAGCCGGTCAGAATTGTGAATTACAAATAAATTGTATCATTAGAGGTTAATTGAAAAGCATATAATGTTAGTTGGAATGTTAAAAATAATGAGTCATGGTGAATAGGTTATACATGCAATAAACGCCAGGATGAATGGAGGGAGTGATGAGTTACCAACCAAAGAAAGGGAGTATTAGGTTGGATTTCAACCTTTATAAAGTGATCTTCACGGGATTTTGCAACAAGTATTCATAAGAAACATGAGGATTGAAAGCTCTATTGGAAATGAGAACTACACAATATTTGTATCATTTTTACCTACTTTCTACTCCTCCTTTTATTGGATAGCATTAGCAATGCCATCCATCATTTGCCTAATATTTTCTTCAAAACTTCATTTCTTAATTAATTATGACACAAAGGTTTAAGTAGACTATCAAAAATTATAAAAATGTTGTAAAATATATAAGTCAACTAGTATTGGATTAATTTTATAAAGCTGTCTGCCATTTGTTTTTGTATTTTGGTTTGTGATTGTGAAATTCGGTAGTAAAGATTTATATTTGTCAATAAAGTCATATGAATCCCAAATTTCTCTCATGGAAAAAGAAAAAGCAATTGATTTCAGCAGTGTTTGAATTTAATATCACTACATATTATCCAATATGTAATCATGAAAGATATTCTAATTCCAAGTATTTATCCTTACTTTTATTGAAAGAAGGCCTTTTAAAGTAAATAAAACATGCGGAACTTTCAAACATATACACTTACAAAAAAAGCCATTATATTTAAAAGAAATTTATGACACATTTTAATTCATAAACCTATCAAATAACAATTCTAGTAAATAATAAATTGTGTAGAACCAATCCAATTTCTTCATTTATTAAATTAAATTTATTAATAAGCTATGATCAAGAAATTAAATCATTTTAGAATATTTTTATAAAGAAATCATATTTTAAAGGGTTGATTTATCTCTAATTAATTTAAATTAATATGAAATAAACATAAATATAAATATAAATTTTAATGTTTTGAAGAAGCTATATTCTACAAGAATTTTCTTGTACTCAATTGGTTGACACTATAAAAGAATGTCACCTTCAAGCCATTCAACAAACATTAAGAATCTCACAAATTTAAAAGTCTATAAGTATAAAGATTGAAGCATGAGGAGAAGATTTTTGAAGATTAGAAACTTTTTCCAAAATCTCAAGATATTTCTGAAGAAATTGAAGAATTAGAAGAAATTCTAAAGAATGTTGTATTAATTCTGAAGAAACTAGTTTTTTATCTTGTTCAATCGATAAAGGGAAGACTAAACTCATTTTTAACATCAAGTTCAGAAGGTCCTTCAAGCAAAATTATCTATCCAAGGTCAAGCCTCAAGGACCCTTAGATCAAATCTCTCACTCATCCAATTGCATTGACCCAAAGGAGATAAAACTCATTCTTCAATATTAAGCCTCGATTACCCTTGAATCGAGCCTCATCAATCCAAGATCAACTCCTGAATACTCTTAGATCAACCTTCAAGCAATTTCAAGCAAGTAACTCTCTAAACCAATTTCCAAGATCACATCTAGAAGACCCTTGGATCAATGTTTTATTGAATAGAAGAATCAAAGGATTTATCGAGAGATTGTAGCTTAAATTATATAAATAAATTTCTTTTATTTGTTTCCATTTTAGGTATTATTTTTAACTCAAAATTTGTTTGTACAAATTTTTAACACACTTGTTGGAACAATCTCATCATTTCATCTATTCTCTTCAAAGATCAAGTTCATCAAAGTTGCAACGGCTCCCATGAAGAATCTTATCAACAATTAAAATATCCAGTCTACTCTAACTCAAAAGTTAAAAGAAATATTCTCACCAACATTTCATCAAAGCTAATAATAAAAGTTATGTGTTGTGGTTGTAATGGCATCTAGCACTGCTTTCCTTAAAGAGAAAGTTACCTCTCTTACAAAACCTTTAGAATCCATTGCGACAAGTATAAAAGGAATGGATGATCAACTTGTTTTCATGATAGAAAAAATCAAAAGCTTAAGTTGAAACAACCAAAATCTTGCCAGTGAACCTCAAAATCTAGCTATTCAAGAAGTTGGTGAAATTTCTACCAAGGTTATTGAAGAAAGACTTTAAAACATTTCTTTAAATTAACTCAAGGAGCTTATCAAGATAAAATTTATTAAGGATCTAGCCAAAATTGTTGCTCTACCTTCAAATGCATATGCAAAGCTATTCACTCAAAGGATTGGTTGTTTGAGAATGATTGAAAATTTTCAAGTTCTAAAGTTCCAACAGTTTGATAGGAAAGGAGGTCTACATCAACATGTGCATTTCGTGGAAACCTACAATAGCATTGAAAATTATGAAGATCTCATTGTTAAGCAATTCATCCATTCGCTAAAAGGAAATGCCTTCATTGGTACACTGATCTTAAGCTTGGGATTGGCAATTAGGAAAAGCTTGAGCAAAGATTTTTCAACTAATTCAGTAACATTTATCGCATCGTTAGCATCATTAAGCTTATAAGCTCACGACAATAGGAGGATGAGCATTCATCGATTACATCCACCACTAGAGGAATCTAAGTCTAATTTGCAAATAAAATTTTCAAAAGTCTTTTATAATTGATATGTGCATGGAATGAATGAATTGGGGATTGTAGTACATTCTACAAGGCATCATGTTAAAGTACTTTCAAGAAATTGCTACTCAACTCATAACATGGATTAAGTATGGTAGCTATTGTGGATCAAAACCACTTGAGTAAGAAATTCATAAAGGGATAAATTTATTAATTGATAGTAAATCTATCAATCAATTTATGGCTTTGACTATGAAATCCATTTTTGCTTATGTCAAAAGCAAACCAAAACACACAGTGAAAAACAAGAAATGGAGTACCCATTCCTTAATGTTGATATTCCAAGCATGCTTCAAAAGCTTTTAAAAGCTAAGATAGTTTGACTACCAAAAATAAAATGACCTGAAAAAGCTAATAGAGTATATGATCCTAACTATTGCAAATATCACCACTTGGTTAGCCATCCTTTTGAAAAGTGATTACAAAATCATGCAACTCTATGAAGAAGGAAAAATCAAGTTTAAAAAAGAATTAACATCATCAAACTTAACAGCAAGCACTATGGTTTCTATAACACCTCAAACTTGGCCCGAAAGTTTGGTCGGATCCAGAGCATCACATTGATCACCTAAGGGACCTGCTCGGTCAATTGGTCAATAGTTTCATAAAATAAAATAAATATTTGAAAATGCGATCACATTTAAAAATTTTAAGCATTTATCAAAATGCAACTTAAGCATGTTAGAAAAACTAAATATTTTTTTAAAAAAATTCATAAATCATTATAATTTTATAATCTATAAGATGAAATCAATAACTCTTATTGGATTTAAGGCAGTGTGACCTATATGTCTACGCAAATAAATGAAATTGAATAAAAATATTTAGAAATATAAGTGGTCCTATGTACATGCTTTAATAAAGAAAATTGAAAAAGATTAAAGTCATTACAAAAATAAAGAGTTTGAAAATTTTGCAAGAGCTTGACCTAAAATTTTCATTTCTCTAAATTTAATTGAATTTCGAGTTTAGAGAAATCATCAATAAGTATTCTATGTCATTTTCAATGTTTTGGGCTTAATTGGGTAAAAATACAAGATGAGGAGAAAATGACATTTTTTTTGTCATTTGGCACATATGGGTGTTAAATATTAGTGTTTATAAGCATATCTAGTGATGGGATGATATTTTGACCATTTAAAACCAATTTTATTATAAAAAATGAATTTGGACCACACACATTTAAATGTTGACTTTTCTACCAAAAGTTGGTATTTTAAATATAGAAAATAAAAGAGAAAAAAATAGAGAATTGTAATAGCTCATTTTTTAGTGGCGTCAAAAGTAGTGGTTTTGTAACGACCTATTTTTAGTAGTGTTGGGAGTTAAGGTTATGGGATCATAATTACGGCTAGTGAGTAAAAAGGACTAATATTTATATGGTATTACATATGTCGTATAAAAATTTGATGGTGAAATTTTAGGGTTCAAATAACTAATTAAGTAAAAAGGACTAAAATGTAAAATATACAAAAGTTGAGGTTTAATAGTAAATGTGTTAAATAGCTATAAGAAGGAAATTATTGGGCTTAATGGGTAATAACACCAGATCTCTAGTTAGTGGATGTTTATAGAATTGGTTTCGTTGTAAATATAATGGTTTTTAAATGGTAAATTAGTAAAATGAAAATTAAATTAACTTAAACAAAAAAAGAGAGTTTCTTTAATTTTCTCCTTACCATTGAAAAACACCATAAGAGATGGGAATTGAAGCTTTGGTTGTTGAAGGCCTTGCATGTAAGCATTTTAAAATCTATTTCTAATAGATTTTGCATTTTTGGAACCCTTGTAGCTAAACCAAGCTAATTGTGTAACACCCCAAACCTGGCCTAGACTTTATGGCCGAATCTGGCGATGTCACATGGTAGTGTTTTTCGAAAAAAGTGAGTTGTTGTCAGAAACCTCTTACCTATATAACCTCTTGACAGTATCTTATGTTAATTTTAGGACGTGTCGTTCATTTTCAAAACGTAAATCATAAAGTTACTCTCTTTCAAAACGTTATTAATTTTCAAAACGTCACTTATTGCGGAAGCTTTTTAAAACAGTTGCATATTTGAGTGAATTTTGTTAACACGTTTGGTTCTTTTTGAAAACTCGATTATCCTTACTACTAGCAGTTATAAATCAAAACAATAAAAATCTCAAATTAAAAATATAAATCCAAAGAGTCCATGATACAGTAAAATCCTCAACATAAAATCAAAATCAAAATTAAGCACTTAAATGGAATGAAGTAGGTCGTGTGGCCACCACTGAGTTTTTCGCTGCATCAATCCTTCTATGACTGGGGATTACCTGTACAGATAAATCAAAAGGGTGAGTTGACGAAAACTCAGTGTGTAATCCTAATATATACAAGCAGACAGAAAGCAATCACAATCTAGGCCTAAGCCCTTTTTCAGTATCAGATCCAATTTCAGTTAGGGCCTTAGCCCATTTCAGTACAGGTGCAGTCATGCATTAAGGCCTTGGCCTATTACAATATCAGTAATCAGTACAGTATCAGTTATGCGATCATAAAATCCTACCCAACCAGCCTCTACACTCCATCTCCGTCCAACCCTACACTCCATGTGGGGATATAATCAACCCACCCATCCCTAAAATCCAAGTAGCATCGAATGCGGCACTATACAATAATATGCAACTGAGTTGCCAGTAAGTTAGGCTCGAAGCCTTTCATCACACTTCCTCCGATCAATATAAGCCCATCCCCATGCAATGCATCATACAATCATGTCATGTTAAATCATGGTATCATACATGCATTCAATACAGTTTTAACAGCATGCTCAATATACAATCATAAATATATATATCGTACATGGATATAACAGTCATTCAGTCAATTAGGGGTCTAGGTAAGCTTACCAACCCTACAGTAGGTTTGCAGTCGTCTCGGGCGACCCGTACAACCTTAACATTAAAACAGTGAAAAATAGGCCCACATGCCCATATTGTCAGCCCGTGTGGCCCACACGACCCAAAATGACCATGGCCATGTGGATCACACGGTCTAGCCCAATAATCCCACACGTCTATGTGGCCCACATGGCCCAATTTAGTTCGGCCTGTGTATCGCACATAGCCAGCCTCGTTGATCACATGCCCATGTTCGATCACACAGACGACCACATGCTACTGTGGTGTCGACAGTCTCACTTTTCAACTTTTTGTAGATTTTAGTCTCTAGTGTTGCTGTAACAGCCCGATTCTAGGCCTAGTCGGAACAGTGGTTTCGGGACCACAAATCTGACGAGAGAAAATATTATTATAATTATATTTTTATGGTCTACAATTTCATGGAAAAATTTCGTGAAAATTTCGTTTGAAAATTTTGACGTTTGGGCACTCAATTTAGTCAAAAGGACTAAATTGTAAAAAGTGAAAAAGTTGAGTTCTACATGTTAGAGGTGTCCAATTGTTATGAAATTTTAAATTGGAGGTCCTTATGAGGTAATTAGACTATTATTTAATTGAAGGACAAAAATGGGCATAGGATTAGTGAAATATATATTTTTAAGTAAGGGCATTTTAGTCATTAGTAAATAAATAGAATTAAAATGGGAAAAGATGGAAAAATGGTGTCCATCTTCATAACTTGCTGCCGAAATTTGAAGGAAGCCATAGCTAGGGTTTCTTCACTTTCTCAAGCTCATAGTAAGTGCATCTTAGCCCCGTTTTTAATGTTCTTCGCATTTTTGAGATCCTGTAGCTCAGTTTAGCTTATTCTACCATTAATTCATGTTAGGGTTCATATTTGGAAAAATAACCATAGGTGAAATGTGTTTATTTTGCTATTTTGTGGTATAATACGAAGCTAGAAATTATGTTAAACAACTTTTGCTAAGCGATTTTAAGCGAAAACTGGTAAATTGACATAATCGGTAAAAAATATTTAATGTTCAAAAGTACATGTTAGAGTGAGAATTTGATCTTGCCATAGAAGGAAAAAGTGTTTAGCATGTTGTAAAACATAAGAATAAGGAGTGAAATTTAATTTTCGAGCTTTGGGACAAAATGTAAATATGCAAAAGTTTAGGGACAAAATTATAATTTTTGCAAAAAGTTGAGTTGAGGACCGTTTTAATAAATGTGAATATTAAAGAAGCTAAATTTGCTATTACAGATCAAGAAAGACGAGAAGACAACCTCAATCAGGGAAAGGAAAAAATCATGGAGTAAATTGCAAAATAACAATATTTTGCACCGAGGTAAGTATGCATGTGAATTAATGCATTATTTTAATGTTATTCAATATATTGTTGAGATTTGATTGAATATAGAATAAATATTGGATGTAGATCATAAAAATATGGTTAAGTTTGAGAAATGTGGTAAAATGTTGAAAAACAAGGTTTCCGAATGAACACTCGGAATAGACCGGAAAACATTGAATAAAAAGGGGTTGCTAAGTGCTGATTCCCCGAATTATTGACTTTAAAGGTGGTCGCTAAGTGCCGATTCCACCGTATCTTTAATTGTGAAAGGGGTTGCTATGTGCTGATTCCCCGTATTACTGAATATAAAGGTGGTTGCTAAGTGCTGATTCCACCGTATCCTTGACTATGAAAGGGGTTGCTATGTGCTGATTCTCCGTATCACTAAATTTAAGGTGGTTGCTAAGTGTTGAATCCACTGAGTATCAGATAATATTCTGAGTGTTCAACAGGGAAATTGGAAAGCTCAATGTACATATGAAATGGACAAGATTATGTGAGGAATATTGGGTTTGATATTTAATCGACCCATGTGTAAGATGGTATGAAATATCAAAACTACAAAAAAAAATAATCTAGAAATAAAATAGTTTTAAACAACAACAATTGAACAACTTTGAAAAATCACCATAAATGGTGGAAATTGAATTAGAGGCTGAATAATATATGAAATTGAAGCTGAGTGAGTCTATTTTCACATGAAAGAAACATAGTAGGAAAAAGAGTTAGATATTTTGAAATATTTGAATTTTAGTGAGACAGGGTAGAATTGATTTTGAAATCCCCTGTTTCAAATTTGGAAAATCACCAAAAATTGTAAAAAAATAATTATGGCTTGTAATTTACATGATTGAATTTATAAATGATTCTATTTTCAATAGAAACAAACAAGAACATAGTTTGAGTTCTGTACAAAGAATTAAGTAAATTTTAGTAAAGAGAGGTCAGAGCTGTCGAGCAATGAAACAGGGGAAGGTTTAAAGAATAAAATGTATTAATTGGCTGAATCAAAAATTCTGAAAATTTTATGGTAGAAATATATATGAGTCTAGTTTGAAGGAAAATTTACAAAACTTAATTTGGAGCCCTTTAGCTCTAGATAAAAATTAATTAGCTATTGTGACATAGAAAAATAGCTTGCTGGAAATTGAACAAACAATGAAATTTATGTGTGAATAAATTTATGTTTCTATGAAATCATGTTAGAAATTTGTTTATTTGTCATATGTTTACTTATTAAGCTATATGCTTACTCCTCTTTATTTTCCCTTGTTTTATAGTGACATCAATCAGCTCGGAAATTGGACGAAGTCAGAACATCATCCACACTATCATCATCATCTTTTGGGTATTTTGCAACCAATACTTTTGAAATATGGCATGTATAGATGACTTAATGTAATGTGGTATAAAATATATATATAAAATATTGTTTGGTTTAAAAGGTTGGTGTATATTAATTGATAAATTGTTTTCTTAAAACTACTAACAAAGTATTTATAATGTTGTGGATGGATAAATTGTGTCTGAACATATAACTGTATTTGGTTGAAATATTGAAGTTATTTGAAATTGTGTTTCGAAAATTTGCAGGAGGGATTGAATGTTTATGAAAAGGAATTATGTCAAAATTTTTGTTAAAAAAATAATATTAGTAATGATATACCTCAATTGGAACAATTACAAGTGTTTGAGTTCAAGTAATACCTCGCACTCTGTTCCGGCAAGGGACTCGGGTAAGGGGTGTTACAGTTGCGATTACATAGCTGGTCTGTTTCCGCTGCTACCCAACCACGAGCAGTCCAAGAGCTCAGACGAAAACAGAATGGCAATTCCCTACTGCTAAAGTGTCAATCAACAGGCCACTGGTTTTTGATAGAATCCGAATGCGCGAAAACGTAAACGACTATTGAAAGAGGCCAAAGGAACAATAATTCGGCTGCAACCAAGTAGGAAGCAAAAGTAACCCCCAGGTCAGTCACTTTTAAACGAAGCATTAAGAACAAACAATTTCCAGACATATAGACAACCTTACCTTCGACAAACAACAGTAGATTTGCAATTAAACGGCACCGCCCAAAATTCCTACAGTGACCTAAGGGTCTCCTAACCAGAAATAGAACTCCCATTAGACAAAGAACAACAATAGGATGGAAGCTATAATAGCAAAACTTACCGTCACTGCTCAAAGATATTGAAAAAGCAAATCAAGACCACAAGAAGAAGAAGGTTATGAAACGAAAGAAATTCACAGCAAACAGGAAAAGAGGGAATTGACAGAACCAAGATAATAAAATAAAAGAGAAAGATGGTGAGGGAAAAACTAAAGGAAACTTTCGGCAGGAGATAATGAACAAAGAAATTTGGCTTCAGGAAAACTGGGGAAGGAAAAACCGAATTTAAAAAAAAAAATCTAATCCTATCACAATCCCTTAATTTCTCCTATCTTTACTCCTCAAATCTCTCCATATGACTCCCTACTCAATCCAAACACCCCAAACCGTCCACAACCTCCCACACATCTCAAACACTCAGTATTTTACCACATTTCAAACTCCTTCACGGTACAAGAACAAAAAAAAATCCCTCTTGCACGTACAGGGATTCGAACTTAAGACCCCCGGCACACTAACACTCCACTTAACCACCAGACCAACAGACCCATTCTAACCTATTTTACCAACATATATTTATAAGCCTACTGATTAGAGATAGAGGTTATTTCATTTAAAAACAAAAATTTTCCCAAGCTAATGCTTGAACTTGGGACCTTTTAAACAATTTCCAAAACACTTAACCACTAAAGTAGACATACAATTATGTCACAAACATACGAAAAATATATAAGAGATTTTGGGGTGTTACAACTCTACCCTCTAAAAGAAAATTTTGACCTCAAAATTTTACCTGGTCAGAACAGATAGGAATACTGCTGACGCATCGCATCCTCAGGCTCCCACGTGGCCTCCTCGGTGCTATGATTACACCATAGGACTTTAACAAGTGGAATAGACTTCCTCTTCAGAACTTTTACGTCACGATCCAATATCTAAACCGGTTCCTCCTCGAAGGTCAGATCTGGCCTAACCTTGATCTCTTCAACAGGAACAATATGCGTTGGATCAGAGTGGTAGCACCTCAACATTGATCGTGGAAAACATCGTGAATCCGGTCCAACTCTAGAGGTAGCTCTAACTGGTAGACAACCAGTTCCACTCGTTTTAGTATGCGATAAGGTCCAATAAACTTAGGGCTCAACTTACCCTTACGACCAAATCTCAGTACCTTCTTCCATGGCGAGACCTTAAGAAAAACGAAGTCCCCCACCGAATACTCAATATCTCGACGCTTCAGATCCGTGTAGGACTTCTGTCTGTCTGATACCGCCTTCAGTCGATCTCGAATCAACCTAAGTTTATCTTCAGTATTAGAAACTAGTTCAGGGCCCAAAACACGCCGCTTGCCCAACTCAGTCCAACATGAAGGTATGCAACACCTACGACCATATAATGCCTCGTAGGGTGCCATCTGAATGCTAGATTGATAGCTGTTGTTATAAGTAAATTCTGCTAGCGACAAGTAAGCCTTCTAACTTCCTCGGAAGTCAATCACACAACTTCTCAACATATCCTCTAGTATCTGAATCACCCTCTTTGACTGACCGTCAGTCTGAGGATGGAACGCAGTACTGAAGTCCAATCTTGTACCTAGAGCTTCATGTAGCTTTTTCTAGAACTGAGACATGAAGTGAGGATCCCTATCAGATATTATTGAAACTGGTACCCCATGCAGTCTCACTATATCAGACATATATAATTTAGCCAACTTTTGCAGAGAGTAGTTAGTACGAACTGATATGATGTGGGCGGATTTGGTCAATCGATCCACGATGGCCCACACCGAATCCTTCTTAGTGGGTGTGAGGGGTAACCCACTAAAAAAATCTATAGTTACAAGCTCCCACTTCCAAAGCGGAATCTTGACTGGCTGCAACAATCCCGAAGGTAACTAATGTTCAGCCTTAACCTGCTGGCATGTCAAACACTTAGCCACGAATTTAACCTCTCGCTTAAAACCTGTCCACCAGTATAAGTCACGAATGTCACGGTACATCTTATTTTCGCCCAGATGCATAGCATAAGGGCTACTATATGCCTCTCTTAGAATAGACTGCCTCAATTCAGTATCTTTTGGTACACAGATTCTCCCACGGAAATAGAACACCGCTTCGCTATTTAGTCTGGAATCCTCGGTATTCTCACTTTCAACCTGTCGAAAATGAAGACCCAACGACTCATCCCCTATCTACTTACCCTTAATCTGCTCTATCCACGTCGGTTTAACTTGAAGTTTGGCCAACAAACTACCATCATCAAATAAACTGAGGCGAGCAAAAATCGCCCTTAGGTCAGTCATAGCTCTACGGCTCAGTGCGTTGGCCACCACATTAGCCTTACTAGGGTGGTATTCAATAGTATAGTCGTAGTCCTTAAGCAGCTCAATTCATTTACACTGCCTAAGATTTAGCTCCTTTGAGTGAGGAGGTACTTGAGGCTCTTGTGATCAATGTAAATGATACACTTCTCACCATACAAATAATGCCTCCAAAATTTCAGTGTGAATACCAGTACGGCCAACTGCAAGTCATGCATCGAATAATTCGCCTTATGAGTCTTAAGCTGACGAGACGCATACGCTACCACCTTACCCTCTTGCATCAACACACATCCTAAACCGACATGTGATACGTTGCTGTAAACAGTAAACTCCTTTCCAGACTCTAGTTGTATTAGAATAGGGGCATCAGTCAGTACAGTCTTGAACTTCTCAAATCTCTCTTGCTACGGATCAATCCAGTTAAATGTTACACCCTTACGTAGTAGCTTAGTCAAGGGTGCGACAAACAGAGAAAACCCTTCTACAAATCGCCAATAATACCCTGCTAGTCCCAGAAAACTGTGGATCTCAGATACAGTCTTAGGCTACTTCCAATCTAAGATAGCCTCAATCTTTCAAGGATTGACTCTAATCCCTTCAGTAGAAACCACATGTCTCAGAAACGTTACTTCACGCAACTAGAAGTCACATTTACTAAACTTGGCGTACAGTTACTTCGCTCGCAAAATATGTAGAACCACTCTGAGGTGTTCATTGTGCTAATCCTCAGTTCTCGAATACACCAGTATGTCGTCAATAAATGCCACCACGAACTGCTCCAGATAGGTTTGGAACACTCGGTTTATCAGATCCATGAAAGCTGCTGGTGCATTCGTCAGTCCAAATGGCATCACTAAGAACTGTAATGTCCTTATCGAGTCCTAAATGCTGTCTAGTATACATCAATCTCCTTAACCTTCAATTGATGATATCTTGATTGAAGGTCAATCTTGGAGAAAAACGAAGCCCCTTGGAAATGATCAAACAGATCATCTATCCTCGGTAAGGGATACTTATTCTTGATTGTCAACTTGTTTAATTGTCAATAGTCAATACACATACGCATTGATCCATCCTTCTTTTTTACGAACAGAACTGATGCTTTCTATGGAGACACATTAGTGCGGATGAACCCACTATCCAGTAACTTTTAAATCTGAGCCTTAAGCTCCAGAAACTGTTTCGGTGCCATTCTATAGGGAGTGATGGACACCGGAGTTGTACCAGGAAGGAGCTTAATCCCGAACTCTACTTCACGATTTGGAGGTAACCCAAGTAGCTCTTCAGGAAAAACGTCTAGAAAGTCCATAACTGTCCTGATATCCTTAACCGAAGAACCCCCAGAATCTGAAACACTGATGTAGGCCAAATACGCCTTACATCCCTTACGAACCAACTTTTTTGCCCCCAATGCAGAAATCACATTCGATAAGTCGTTTTGACGATTCCCAATTATGGCTACCTCACTATCCTCCTCAATTCTCAGTACAACCCTTTTTGTGGCATAGTCTAAACTCACTCGGTGTTTGACCAACCAGTCCATCCCCAGTATTAGATCAAACTCTCTTAAAGGTAGTTCCATCAGATCAGCCAGAAAAATAGCCCCTTGAACCTCTAAAGGAATGTTTTTAAACAACTTATTTACCTTTACTGATTATCCCAGCGGACTTAATACAGTCATCTCCTTTGTAGTGCTCTCAACTAGTATACCCAAGTTTTTAGATACGGTATAAGGTATATAGGAATGAGTGGATCATATATCTATCAGTACAGTATAAGGAAAATTATAAATAAAGAACGTACCTGTGATAATGTTTAGAGCATCTCCATCCTATTGGCGACGTGCAGCATAAACCAGAGTCGGCTGCCTCACCTCAGTATGACCAGTACCTCTGCCCGGTGTTCTCTGACCACGGCCCAAACCATTACCACCTTTGGCCTGACCACGACCTCTCGGTGGCTATTGAATTGCTCTCGGTGGTGGTGCAATACCAGTTCCCAGAGCTTGCATCTAATCGGACCTCCGTGGACACTCTCTAATACGACGCTCTAGAGAATCTCACCTCAAACATGCCCAGTTCTTTTCCAACACTCGGCCTGATGGCGTCTACCACAGTCAGTATACAGCGGCTGTCCAGTAGCAACAATAGAAGCCCCAACTCTGATCGACCCATCAACTTTAGCCTTTTTCTTAGGCCTCTGAACGGAACTCGAGGGCTCCGAATCCCTCTTATTCTTACCTCTCTCTCTATCACGGTTCTGGCACTCAGTGCGCTTCACTTTCTTGGTGATCTTTGCCTTATCAACCAGTGCAGCAAAATCTCGCTCCCTCTATGGAGCTATCAGAACCCTCAGATTATCCCTGATGCCATATTCGAAACGAACACATCACTCGTACTCAATCGCCACCATACCATGCGTATAGCGGCTCAGTCGTAAAAAATCGACCACTAATCTATCTCCCTAAATCAGATTTAAAAACTCCCTCCTATGGGCATCTACATAACTGTCCTCCATATACTTCCCTTTGAAAGCATCCTTAAAGAACTCCCAGGTTAGTCGATCGGGCTGAGTGCCCTCTTTAATAGTGAGCCACCACTGATAAGCCTCATCACACAGTAGTGATACAACACGCTTTAACTTCTGCTCAGGAGTGCAGTCTAGGTCATCCATAATCCTCTCGTGGCCTCAATCTAGTATTTTGCCACATTAGGGGCAACTTCAGCAATACCCCTGAAAAGCTTAGCTTCGTTAGACCGGATTCATTCCATAACTGACCCGCAGCCTCCAGCTCCAATATTAGATCCAACGACGCTCTCTAGAATCCTTAAAATGGCTTGGGATAGTGCGTCGTACCTAGCTACACGATCATGAGACCCAGCCTTAGCCATAGTTGAAGCCGGTGTCTCACTAGTATCCAAATTAGGCAGATTGTCAGATGACGAAGACCCAGCTCGAGCACCCCTATGGCCTCTTCCACGGCTTCTTGTACCTCATCCGCGAGAACCTCTGGTGCTCATTGTCTAATTACTTTTTATCTGTATTCACAGTTTTATGCATCATTTTAAAGTTCCGGTGTTTATTAACACATTTTATGAAAATAGTATAAAAAGTGTAAAGCTTGTTTCGTACATCGCAGTGTCAATCAATGTTTATCAGTTTTACTACAGTCTCAGTATACACTATTTTAAGTGTTTTTCAGTACAGTTTATCTATAGTAGTCTCAGTATATACTTCTATAGCAGTTTCAAGATATACTATCAAAAACAGTTTCAGTTTCAGTTTAGACAATCCACAGTTTCAGAAAACTTACTAGATCAGCGCTGGAGACTCGGTGTACCACACTTTCAATAAAAATATTTAGAAATCAGTTATTAGAAATCACGTCTTAAAAATTCACATCCACAGCCAAGTTTTGCAACCTGGCTCTGGTACCACTAAATGTAACACCCCAAACCTGGCCTAGACGTTATGGCCGAATCTGGCGATGTCACATGGTAGTGTTTTTCGAAAAAATGAGTTGTTGTAAAAAACCTCTTACCTATATAACCTCTTGATAGTATCTTATGTTAATTTTAGGACGTGTCGTTCATTTTCAGAACGTAATTCATAAAGTTATTCTCTTTCAAAACGTTATTAATTTTCAAAACGTCACTTATTGCTGAAGCTTTTTAAAATAATTGCATATTTGAGTGAATTTTGTTAACATGTTTGGTTCTTTTTGAAAACTTGATTATCCCTACTACTAGCAGTTATAAATCAAAACAATAAAAATCTCAAATTAAAAATATAAATCCAAAGAGTCCATGATACAGTAAAATCCCCAACATAAAAATCAAAATCAAAATTAAGCACTTAAATGGAATGAAGTAGGTCGTGTGGCCACCACTGAGTCCTCCGTCGCACCAATCCTCCTATGACTGGGGATTACCTATACAGATAAATCAGAAGAGTGAGTTTACAAAAACTTAGTGTGTAATCCCATATATAAAGCAGACAGAAAGCAATCACAATCTGGGCGTAAGCCTTTTTTCAGTATCAGATCCGGTTTCAGTTAAGGCCTTAGCGCATTTTAGTACAGGTGCAGTCATGTATTAAGGCCTTGGCCCATTGCAGTATCAGTAATCGGTATAGTATCATTTGTGCGATCACAAAATCCTACCCAACCAGCCTCTACACTCCATCTCCGTCCAACCCTACACTCCATGTGGGGATATAATTAACCCACCCATCGCTACACTTCAAGTAGAACCGAATGCAGCACTATACAGTAATATGCAGTTGAACTACCATTAAGTTAGGCTCGAAGCCTCTCAGCACACTTCCTCTGATCAATATAAGCCCATCCCCATGCAATGCATCATACAATCATGTCATGTCATGTCAAATCATGGTATCATACATGCATTTAGTACAGTTTTAACAACATGCTCAATATACAGTCATAAATATATATCGTACATGGATATAACAGTCATTCAGTCAATTAGGGGTCTAGGTAAGCTTACCAACCCTACAGTAGGTTCACAGTCATCTCGGGCGACCTGTGCAACCTTAACATCAAAATAGTAAAAAATGGGCCTACATGTCCATATTGTCGGCCTGTATGGGCCCACATGCCTGTGTGGCCCACACGGCCCAATTCAGTTCAGCCTGTGTATCGCACACAGCCAACCTCGTTGATCACACGCCCATGTTCGATCACACAGCCTGTAACATCCCGGATTTAGGGCTAGTCAGAATAGTAGTTTCGGGACCACAAATTTGACGAGAAAAAAATTTATTTTCATTATTTTTTTATGGTCTACGTTTTCACAAAATGATTTCGTGAAAATTTCGTTTGAAAATTTTGACGTTTGGGCACTCAATTTAGTCAAAAGGACTAAATTATAAAAAAGTGCAAAAGTTAATTCTATATGTTAGAGGTGTCCAATGGTAATTAGACCATTGGTTAAGTTGGTGGACAAAAATAGGTATGGTTATGCATGTTTCCAAAGTTTTTCATTAAGGGCATTTGGGTCATTTAGTTATTAAAATGAATTAAAAACAAAATTAAAAGCCAATTTTTGTCCATCTTCAACCCCTAGGCAAGAAATTTCATGGAGAAACCATGGCTAGGGTTTTTCAAGCTTCCATGCTTGATTGTAAGTCCTTTCTATCCCCGTTTTTAATATTTTTTACGTTTTTGAAATCCTCGTAACAAGATTTACCTCTTTTTACCATTTTTTGAACTAGGGTTTGTGTTTAAAAATTTACTCATGAATGATATGCATGTATTTTGATGTTTTATGGAAGAATATGAACGTTTGGAGTGTGATAAATGATTTGTACTAAGTAATTTTTGATGAAAATGCCTAAAAGGATTAATTTGTAAAAGTTATAAAATATGTCGTGAATAAGTGAGTATTGTGGACTGCTATAGTTATGAAAATGGTTCAGCTAAGCCTAAAATGCAAAGAAATTGAATAAAAATTATTTTACGAGCCTAGGGGTAAAATATAATTTTTTGAAACTTTAGGGGCAAAAATATAATTTTTCCAAAGTATGATTTTTGGACTGGAATGAATAGTGTGAAGGTTATATAAGTTAAATGTATTGTTATAAATCAAGAAAGATGAGAAATTGAAATTGATCGATAAAAAGAAAAGTGAGAAAAAGTGAAAAATTCCCGAATGAACCTTTAGAATAAAAAGGGATACGAATGAAGTGACAGAAATGATTACATGTGTGGCACGGATTGTGTGTAAGGCACTATGTAAAAGTGAAAGTGATAGTCACGTGTGTAGTACTATGTGCAGGCTACTACGTGTACCGGGATGATAGGTCGCATGTGTAGTACTATCTGCAGGCTATTATGCGTACCGGATAGTTTCGATCACGTGTGTAGTACTATGTGCAGGCTACTACGTGTATCGGATGGTAATGCTCACATGTGTAGTACTATGTGCAGGCTACTATGTGAACCAAACATCATTGATTAATAAGGTGGTTGCTATGTGCTGAATCCACCGAGTATCTGTTATTATTCCGAAGTGTTCATCGGGAAATTGACTAAGTGTAATTGAATAATGAATATAGGTGTGGAATTGAATTGAATATCGACATAGAAATGGAAAAGTGAATTTTGAATTGAATTGTGATTGAAAGTGAAAAAGTGAAATTATGAAAGAGTACATTTAGCAATAAGACAGTTTAGACAACAACAGTTGTGTAACTTTGAAAAATCACCAAAAATGGTGGAGATTGAATTAGAGGCTGAATAATATATGAAATTGAATCCAGATGAGTCTATTTTCACATAAAAGAAATAGAGCAAGCAAAAGAGTTATGTATATTGAGATATTTGAAGTTTAGTTAGATAGAGTTAGAATGAGTTCGGAATCCTCTGTTCTGACTTTGGAAAATATTCAAAAATTTTACAAAAATAATTATGGGATAAAGTTTATATTTTTCGAATTATCAGTTAATCTATTTTCAATAGAAACAAACAGAAACAATATTCAAATTCTGTACAATGAGATAATTAATTTTTAGTGAAGAGAGGTCAGAACTATCAATCAGTGAAATAGGGGAACTTTAAAGAATAAATTGTACTATTTTGCTAAACCAAAAGTTCTAAAAATTTTATACTAAAAAGATATGTAAATCTAGTTTTAGGAAAAATTTACGAATCTTAATTTGAAGTTCTGTATCTCTAGGTAAAAATAATTTAGTGACTCTGACTCGAATAGACAGATTTGAATATACATGTGAGTGAATAGTGAAATTGTATTTAATGTTGTTTAAGTGTGTTATACACATTAAGGATGTGGAATGGAGAGGAGGAGGGGGAAAATTGGAAGAACATATGAATGATTTGTGTATAATTGGCCATATGCTCGATTATAATCGATAAACGATTGAAAAGAAATTATGTTTATAATTGTGCATTATTAGTTATAGTTAAAGTTCATGTGAGAAAATAAAGTTTCATAGTATGTGTATGTGGTTTACTTGGCATATGATTTGGTATGTAGCAATGTCAGAAGTGGTTTATGAATTAACTCATGTTGATAAGTTTGATACATAAATAAATGTGGTGCTTATCCATACTTATAATGCTTATACTATATGTTTATTTGGCTAGCATGTTTGGTGTGTATGGTTAGGCTTTGGCCAAGTTGTGGCTGGATTACGCCACATTAAATTTATAAAATTATGCATTGAGATGGTAAATGTCTAGATGGAAATATGATTGTGATCATAAAAGGGTGGTAATGTTTAAAGTTTGTAATCTTTATTAAAATGGTTTATCATGTGGTTAGTCTTCAAAAAGACTAGCTTGCAACTATGGTTGAGTGTAATGTTTATATCTTGTGTGATATGCATATGAAACGGGAGTGGAAAGGAAATGAAATACTAGGTTCATGCTTGAAGTGTAAAATGATGCAAAAAGGGGACGTTAAGTTAAACGATAAATATGTATTAGTATTGAACTTAATGAAATTGAATTGTACGTGAATTAAATGGAAATTGCAAATGATATGATTTGAATTAAATGAATTATTGTGGTATTGAAATGTATATTGGATTGAGAAATTGAATTGAATCGTGAACATGAGAATCGTGAATTAAATAAAATGGAAATGAAGTATTGAATTGTATTAGTATGTATTGGGTCTCAGAAGCCCTATTTGTTACTAATATAGTATTTTGAAGTTATAACGTGAAGATTTGTAAAAGCATGTTAAAAATTTGAAGAGTTTAAATTTAAATGAAATTTTATAACTCGGTTTAATATGTTTATAAGTGTATGTGTTCTGGTAATGCCTCGTACCCTATTCCGGCGTCGAATACTAGTAAGGGGTGTTACAATATGACATCGCCAGATCCAGTCATAACGTTACACCAGATTTGGGGTGTTACACAACCAACCACACGGGTGGCCACGCGCTCGTGTGGTGTCGACAGTCTCACTTTTCAACTTTTACCGGTTTTAGTCTCCAGTGCTGCGGTGACACACCTGGTCTGTTTCCGCTGTTAACCCAACCACGACCACTCCAAGACCTCAGACGAAAACAGAATGGCGATTCCCTACTGCCAAAGTGTCAATCAATAGCCCACTGGTCTTTGATCGAATCTGAATGCGCGAAAACGTAAATGTGATATCCCGAAAATTACTACTGTAATACCCCGAAAATTATTACAGCAAGAAAGTAGGTATCCTTGATAGTAAAATAAGGAAATAAAGTGACAAAAAGGGAAATTTTGAGTTATGGCAACATTGAGAATTATATTATGGCATATTAATTCAAGAAAGGATTAAATCGCTAAAGTGAAAAGTTTTGTTGCCCTAGAGTAAATACTCAAAATTTGAGGGATTAAAGTGTAAATATGAAAAATTTGAAGGACCAGTAGTGTAAATATTTTAAGGGTGGAATAATCTAGAAACTAAGGAAAATAGATGAATTAGGACCAAATTGAAACGGTGACGAATTTTGAGGGACTAAATCACAATTTTACCAAATTAAGTGATGACTCAAGGATGGAATTTTTAAAGATTATAAAAGGAAAAATGGTCAATTAGAAGGGAGAGGAATCTAGAAGATAATGATGATGTTGGAGATATTTTATATTAAATAAATAAATAAATATTAGTTTATTAATATTTTAATTTGATTTTTAAATGATATTTTATTATTTTATTAGTTTTTTATTTAGTATTTATAAGAAAAGGAAGATGAAGAATCATCCATTCCACCATATTTCCATGCAACTAACATGAGAAGAGAGGAGAAGAAAGAAATTTTTGCTTTCTTTACAATTTGGTCCTTCCACCAAAAATTTACCATTTTCACCTCGAAATCAAAAGAATTTCCATAGCTTCCAAGAGAGAAGAATAACAAGGAGGCAATAGGGAGCTAGAATATCAAGTTAGATTCAAGAAATAAAAGCTGGAGGAGAGAGAAAATCAAGTTAAAGATTGAAATCAATAGCACAAGGTAAGAACATCAAGATTTCAATATATTTTAAGTTTGATATTATTGAAAAAGCATTGAAATAATGTTATAGTAGAGTTTTATTATATAAGGTCTTATGTTCTTGATATATTAGTGAAGAGAAATAAGTAAAAGTAATGAGAAATATTATAGAGAAAAGGGAATAAGGGAGCTATACACCTAGTAATCAACATTTTGCACTAAAATAGTTTTGGACAACAGCAGTAGGTTAACTTTGAAAAATCACCATAAATTGTGGAAATAGAACTAGAGTATGAATAAAATATGAAAATAAATATTATTGAGAGTAGTTTCTCATAGAAGAAATGGTTTAAGTAATGAAGTTGTAAATCATGAGATATAATAAATGTTGCGAGACAAGGTCAGAATGAATTTGGGTTCCCCTGTTCTGACTTGGAAAAATCATTAAAAATTTTACAAAACTAATTATGGGTTATAATTTATATGTCTAAAATACTTAATGAGTCTATTTTCAATAGAAACAAACAATAACATCATTCAAATTCTTTAAAGAGATAATTAATTTTTAGTGAAGAGGTGTCAGAATTGTCAAATAGTGAAACAGGGGAAAATTTAAAAAATAAATTATACTTATTGGCTAAACAAAAAATTATTAAAATTTTATGGTAAGAATATATTTGAGTCTAGTTTCATAGAAAATTTTTGGATCTCAATTCGATATTCTTGTAGCTTAAGATATAATTAATTTAGTGATTATGACTCAAGTGAACAACTTGTTATGAGTAAACAAGTTAATAGTGGTATTATGTATATATCAAGGATGTGGAATGGAGTGGAGAAGGAGGAAAAATATATGTTAATATTTAGCTAATATGATTTTATTTTAAAATAGCTAATTTATATGTTTTAGGTTCAGGGACTAAATTGAATAAAAGTAAAATTTTAAGGGTAATTTCTTAAAAATGTCAAAAAGTGACCAAATTGCATGAAATGAATTTTTTTATTATTTAAAGTAATAAATTAAATGAAATATTAATTTATATCAAGATTGGGTGGAAATTCGAGGAAAATAAAAAATTACCAAAATGTCCCTAAATTTTGGTATTTCTGCAATTTAGCCTGGTAAGTTTGTGTAACTTGAATTATATTCTTAGATGATTGAAATATATATATTGGATTGAGAAATTGATTTGAATTGTGAACATGAGAAATTGTGAATTGAATGAAATGGAAATGAAGCTTTGAATTACATGAGTAAATATCGGGTCTCGTAGGCCCTATTTGTTATGAATATATTATTTCGAGGATATGTTGTAAATAATTATAAAAGCACGTTAATAATTTGAAAGTTTTAATTCGGATGAAATTTTGTAACTCGTTTTAATACGTATACAAATGTATGTCTTCTAGTAATGCCTCGTACCCTATTCCGACATCGAATACGGGTAAGGGGTGTTACAATGTGACATCACTAGATTCTGTCATAACGTTTAGACCAGGTTTGGGGTGTTACAGTAAACGACTATTGAAAGATGCCAAAGGAACAATAATTCGGCTACAACCATGTAGGAAACAGAAGTAACCCTCAAATCAGTCACTTTTAAATGAAGCATTAAGAACAAACAACTTCCAGAAACTGTTGACAACCTTACCTTCGACGAACCACAGTGGATTTGCAATTAAAAGGCACCGCCCGAAATTCCTACAGTCGCCTAAGGGTCTCTTAACCAGAAATAGAACTCTCATTTGACAAAGAACAATAATAGGATGGAAGCTATAATAGCAAAACTTACCGTCACTGCTCAAAGATATTGAAGAAGCAAATTGCGACCACAAGAAGAAGAATGTTATGAAATGAAAAAAATCCGTAGCAAACAGGAAAAGAGGGAATCGACAGAACCAAAAGAATAAAATAAAAGAGAAAGATGGAGAGGGAAAAAATAAAGGAAACTTTCGGCAGGAGAGAATGAACAAAGAAATTCAACTTTAGCAAAATTGGGGAAGAAAAAACAAAGTTTTGAAAAAAATCTAATCCTATCACAATCCCTTAATTTCTCCTAATTTTACTCCTTAAATCTCTCTACATGACTCCCCACTCAATCCAAACACCCTAAACCGTCTACAACCTCCCACACATCTCAATCACTCAGTATTTTACCACATTTCAAACTCCTTCACAGCACAAGAAGAAAAAAAAACATCCCCTTTACACGTATAGGGATTCAAACTCAAGACCCAAGCACACTGACACTCCACTAACCACCAGACCAGTAGGCCCATTCTGACATATTTTACCAACATATATTTATAAGCCTACTGATTAGAGATAGGGGTTTATTCATTTAAAAAAACAAATTTGCCCAAGCTAATGCTTGAACTTGAGACCTCTCAAACACTTCCCGGAACACTTAACCACTGAAGCAGACATACAATTGTGTCACAAACATACAAAAAATATATAAGAGATTTTGCGGCGTTACAAATTGGGGGGACTAATTTGATAAAATACAATAAGTAAAAGGACTAATTTTTGACGTTGTTCTTTTGTGCTGGAAATGTTGGTTAAGTTTATAAGTTTTATGGTATGAAAAATATATTAGGTATGGATTCTTGCTAATGTTAGGTTTTTCAAGGATTTGAATGTTATAAATTAAAATAGCATAGTGTTAGTCTATAAATTGCAAGAGTTAGGGACTGTATAGAATTATATATGTATATTCGATTAGCTAAAAGATTGGTTAAGGAATGGATTAAATTAGCTTTTGTTGTAAGGACTAAGTTGTGTAAATGTTAATTGTTAAGGGTTAAATGTATAGATATGTTTATGAAATAAATTGTTTAAGTTGAATGGTTGTGGTTTCGGTTAGTAAGTTGAATCAAATTATTGTATTTAGATCAAGAGACGAGTAGAGCGCCAGTTAACCAAGGGAATAAGAAAGTTGTCAAATAATCAACTTCGATCATCGGAAGCTAACGCAATTATTTACTTTAAATAATTTAATTGTTACTTTAATAAATAGTTATATTGATATATGTAATGGATTGGTAGTTGAAATGATGAATTATGAAGTTATATATATGGTTAGAGAATAGATCAAGGAAATTAATTATAGTTATTTGATGCAAATGGATGAAATATGAAATGAGAGATTGTGAAAATTTAATAATTATATATGTATTTGTCAGTTTACCAACTAGTGCTGGGCACACCGAAACATTTGTATGTTGGTATAACCAACCAGTGCAAGGCACAATTATTATCAGTTTATCCGACCAGTGCTGGGTGTAAAGCATTGTCGATTTATCCGACTAGTGCAGGGCACAATTATTGTCGGTTTATCCGACTAGCACTGGGCGCAAAACAACGTCAGTTTATCCGATCACTGCTGGGCACAACAATTGTCGATTTATTCAACTAGCGCTGGGCATAAAAATTTTCTACAGTATATCCGTCAGGCACCAATTGCCAATAATGGTATGGTTGTTGATTATGTAAAATTGGTTATTTGAATAAGTTTGATAAAAGAGCTATAATGGTAAAAGTTGGGAATTAATATACATATTGCAATGTAGTAAGTAGTAATTAACATTATATGTTTGAATACATATATTATGGTTAATAAATGTATGTTTAGTTCTTGTGATAATGAAATTTATTAGGTAGTTGATCATTCCTCTGTGTGCATGTTAGGTACCTATCTTTGATTGTCGACTCAGCATCCAACGATAATTCTGAGGTCAACATTGGTGATGTATTCTTTTTGTGTTTTGGCATGTACGTAGGTCGTTAATAGTATTATAAATGGTCATTTTGTGTATTAGTTAGTTTTTGAGAAAGTTATGTTTATAGGATGTTTGATATGTGAATATGGATATGTTTGTATTAGTTGTAAATACTTGTGAATATAGTTGATGATATATATAATATGTGTATGTTAAATGAACTTAGTTTTCCCTTAGAAGAACATGTTATAAATTACGTTGAGTTGGCTTGAGTTATGATATGATGTGGTTTAGGTTGATGGATTTTATTGATGAATGAATTGGATGCATGGATAATTAAGGTTAATGTAAGTTGAATGATTATTGAATTGTGGTGTCAATGAGGGCACATTGGTTAGGCACATAAATGATAGGTAATTAGCATGTTTTGACTTTTTTGAGGGTGTTTTTGATGATGTTTAAAGACTGGTTTTAGGCTTGGCTTGATACCCAAGATAGGTATAAAATGTGCCTTGTTTTGGAAGCAAATTTTTGTGCACATGGCCTGAGACACGGGTTGTCAGACGGATGTGTGTCACACACGGTCATGTGTCTTATTTATTTTCAGTGCAGGTTGGTTTACACGGGCACAGAGAGTTACACGGTCTGGTGACTCGGTTGTGTGACACTGAACTACATGGTCACAGTAAGTTACACGATCTGGTCACACGACCATGTGGTCTTATGTTACGCGGGCACAGCAAGTTACACGGTGTGCGTACACGACAATGTTCTGAGCCACACGGTTTGGACTCTATCACATGGGCATGTGACCCCTGTTTTCAAAATTTTCAACATTTTCCTAGTTTTTCTGTTTTATTTTGATTTGATCCTAGAATGTTCCCAAACTACTTTTAGGGCCCCATAAGTTCGCTCTAAGGCCTGTAAGTGCATGTTTATTATAAATCAAATGTGATTTGTTTATTTATAAATATACTTGTATGATTGTTTCTATGCAATGTTAAATGTTTAAAAATTTATTGTAATACTCCGTAACCTTAATCAGACTACGTAGATAGGTTAGGGGTGTTATAGGTTTTGAGACCAAAATTCTAACTAGTGAGTCAGTAAATGTTATTTATTTTATATTTATAAAGATTTTGGAGTTTTGTATTAAAATTTGGTTCGATAATTTAGACATTTGGATAGTTAATTTGGTAAAAAGTACTAAATCATAAAAGTGACGAAAGTCAATCACTATAAATTATTATTAGTTAAATGGTTTAAAAAGTTAAAGCATAATGGCTTAAAAGGAAATTAACCTTTAATCAAGTATAGTGGGCGGTTATTGAATAACTTTTTTCATAAAATTATATGTTATTATATATTAAAATAATGTTAATTTGTAATAAAACAAAAACCAATGTTAAAAGCCATTTTATTTTTCATCATCTTTAACCTATTCCCACCGAAACTCTATAGTTGAAGAACACCAAGTTTGGCCAAGTCATTTCTTCTTGCATGGTATGAAATTCAAGCCCGTTTTTAGTAATTTTTATATTTTTGAGATCGTTGTAGCTTAATCTAGTTAACCCAATGACTAATTTGTAAAATTGTTAAAGGTTTTCAAAATTTTCCATTGAGGGCTTTTAGGTGTTTATGAAGTTGAATGAAAGATTTATAAGTTTGGTTGTTAATTAGGACTATTTTTGTAAAGGAATTTTAGTTACTTTTAAGTTTAGGGACTAAAATAGTAAAATAATAAATTTAGCATGAAATTCTTGTGAAATTTCAATAATTATGGGCTTTAAATTTATAGTAGAGAATTTGACTAGCTTGGTTTTGGTTTAATTATGATAAATTTATAAGTTTCGATTTTAGGGACTAAGTTGAATAAGAGGTAAATGTAAAATGAAATTAAAAGGTCAAATGCATGAATTTAGATATTTTAAGTTATTCAATTGTTTAATTGAACTAAATTATTATATATAGATCAAGAAATGGATCAATTGGTCTATGATCGCGAAAAAAAGTTGTCGAGGAGTTCTCGTTGTGGTGTTGATAGCTACTTCGTTTAGGTAAGTTTGTATTAGGTTTATTATGTTTGTTGATGGTTTGAATTTTAATTATATTTGTGTATATGTATGTGTGTATAGTTAGCTTGGTTAATTGAGGTAAGTTTGAAAGTGGAAATAAAGGTTTGAATCATAAAATATGAGAATTGTACATATTTGAGTTGAATCATGTTATCATATGGAATGTATGTGATCAAGTTGATCATGGTATAATGTTCTAAACATGAAAATCTTCTAGAATATGAGTTAAGGCCTCTGTGAACTTAGTGAATGATTAGGATACAAATGTCATGTCATTAGGGTGGTCTAAGCACTAGGTGCCGGTGATATATTTTCAAGTACTATGTACCTGTGGTGTTTACCATACCGATGGCTAGAATGTAGCATTTGTTGTAGATTCTTGTCAACTTGTGTGAGAAACATTGTATAATGATTAATGTCCTGATTGTCAGCTTGTGTCAGCAACATTTTCCCCGTGTATCCAAAGTTAATTTACTATAGCTCTCTAGGAAAAATAGTTAATGAAAAGAATAGAAATGAAATTCAATAACATGAAAGTTATGCACTTATTGATTATGAATTGGAATGTGAATTATGTTATCTTAAGATCATGATAATGTTATACATTCAAGGTAACAATTTGACATGGTAGGGAAAAATGAAACTTGGCAAAGAATATTAAGTTGTATGTTAATCTTTGGAGATCACACTATCCGTCAACTCTTTTGGTAGTTATTTACTTATTTTGGCCCGATTATAAGTGGCATGTAAATAGGGTTGTGGTAATGTATGTATATAAAAACTTTGGTTATATTTTATGTCATCTTGAATATGAAATATGTTTTTGGATGTAATCTTTGATGGTTATCTTGGTTAGTTGATGTATTGGATGGCATAGGCATATTTTGGTATCTAAATGCATCATGGATTGTTGAATTGGTATATATAATTTAGGTAACTTGATGAAGTTTGGTTGGTGTTGAGCTAGTAATTGAAACAATGGTGATATGTGATGGATTAGGCTTTACCCTTATGGTATGGGTGGTGTTGAATGTTAATGGTAAATGCTTGAATTGTTGTGCCAATTGTGACATATTGGTTAGGCATGTAGGATGTATGTTATTTGATATATTTTGACAAATTTGACATTGCATAACTTGTGGCTTAATTGTTTATAAGTTTGATTGCTTGGTTTAGAAGGTTTATTTAGGTGCACACGGCTTGTGACACAGTTTGCCACACTTTTGTGTGTTATACACGCTTGCGAGGCACGAACATGTGGTCTATTGAATTTAGGGGCAGGTTGATCCACATGACCTCAGTCTATTAGACGGCTTATCGACACGGCCGTGCAACCTAGGATTACACAACATCAATTTGTCACACGGTTAGGCAACACGACCATGTCATAGAACCACACGGTCTCAAATTTTTCACACAGCCGTATGACCTACGTTTTCACTTTTTACCTATCTTTTCATAAAAGTTTCAAATTACTTCTGATTTGTTCTCGGGGTATTTGAAGAGCTTTGTAAGCTCAATTAAGGCTCGATTTTGATAAATATCATTGGATAATTCTATTTATATTGTAATACCTTATAGCTCGGGTCAGGTGACTAGACCGGGTATAAGGTGTTACAAGAACCCTTTTTATTTCCCCCTTGGTAGACAATGGATAGAAAATAAGGGAAAAAATTATTTGTTTCCTCTCTTTTGATTTCCCACTTCAAATCTATTCAAACCTCCACCATTTTATTTCATTTTCTTGCAAATCCAAGTCCTAAAAGGTTTAATGGAACCATTGTCTTCATCATCTTCACCCACAATTTAGGGTATAAATATTTTTGAGAGATAAAGAAGCTCTAATGAGAGAAAGTGTCATCCATGGTAAGATTTTATGTGTTTCATCATCACATTACTCTCATTTTTCTCTTCCATGCTCTTTATATTGTTTAACAATGAATATGACCATTTTAGTTGTGACTTCGATGTAAATTTATTATTGTGTTTATGGTATGAGAAAGAGGAACCCTTAGGTTGAGGTGGAAAAGGAACTATACTCCATTTTGTGTGTTTTAAATTAAACTTATCATAGACACTTTGTTAAATTATGTTAATATACATTAATTTGGTGGTTATTAATTATAGAGCTACTTTTATGAACTTGTATCAGTTACGACATGACTAAAATGATGAAATGTACCTTGATAGTTTTGTAAAATGTAGAATTAATAAAATGTGAATTATTCTTATGGAAATGAGCCAAGATATATATATATATATTGTTATAAACAATAAAATGTGTTGGTATAATATGTTGTGGAAAAACAATGTGAAATGAAATGCGCTATGAGAATTTAAACAGAAAAATTTATAGGATTTTTCCTATGTAATTTATCACCTTTTTAATTAAATCCGTTGTTAAAACTAAGTAATTGTTTAATAAATTAATGAAATATGTGGAAATATGAAATTAGGACATAGAAATTATTAAAATGTGATTTTATGCTTGATTATATAGTTTCCATGCAATAAATGACTTATTTTTTATTAATTTGAATATATTATATTAATTAATAATTCATTTTAAAATATTTCATTAATAATTTGGGTTTTAATTAATTAATTAAATTGGATAAATTTAATTCTTTGGTCCTTTAACTTGTTGATTTATTTTGGACAGGTCTGATAGCTTTGGTGGATTACAAAACCGTCCAAATTGGAGACCAAGTCAACCCAAAATTCGGCTGCACATGGCTATCCATAAACCACTTTTTGGTTTAATTGCACAAGGTCCTTAAAGAGTTGAAGAAATTAGAGATTTACCTAAAGATTTGCACTTGACCGAGTCTTAGTCTTGAGTTGTTGTGGCACTCAAATTGACCAAAAATAAAGGAAAAATTAGCTCAACTTACTAAAATTATGGCCGGCCACCCATGGAAGATTCTTCAAAAAATGAAAAATCCTATTTTTAGTAAACTATTCCCCTCTCCTCACCTATAAATAAGACCCTCTCATTCCTTCATTCATCATCCCTCAAGCATCCATCAAGCATCATTCTCTCTTTTTCTCTTAGGCTTTTCCATTCCAACTCCCAGCATCATCTCTTCATAGAGATTTTAGCAATTAAGCCTCTTAAAGAACCCTTGGTCGGCCACCTTGGAGAACGATCAGCTAAGGAGCAAAGTAAAGGAACGAAGGAGTCTCGTTAGTTAGAGTCTTGGGTGACAACCACTCTAAATTGGGTTTAATCTTTCTTTTCTTTAACTTAATATAAAGATGTTTGCTATGTGTTCTTTGTTCTTGTTTACAACAATGTTAACTTAATTTTATTTAAGCTAGGATGATTGCTTTGATTATATGATATTTATTTGATTCATGTTTATAATGTTTGTGCCTCAATTGATCATGTTTTCAATTAAAATCAAGTCTGTATTTTGTTCATACGTGATTGAAATGCACCTAAATTAGTTGAGCGATCCTAACCAGACGATGGCTAATGGATGCATAATTGAAATGTACATGTTAAATTTAGATCCTAACTCGATTAAATTGTAGGTTGCATAACAACTCTAACCAAGCTCTGTTATCTGCATAGTTTTTAGATTTGTGTGATTAAATTGTTTTAAACCTAACATGTCCCTGTTACCTCACACGAATGCTAAGAAACCCTTAGTAAATAAGGATCAGTAAAATGCGTATTTACTAAGTAAAGGATTCTGAAAGGACCTAATGTGGTTTCCAAACTCATGAAAATCTGAGTTGCCATGGAATGATTTTTCGAATGTTATTAAGCATGTTGATAATAAATTAAGTTTAATTAAAGTAATTGTCCTAGTTTATTTATTTTATAATTGTTGCAAATTGTGTTTAATTTTACTAAAATCTATTTCAATCATATAGTTTGCATACTTAGGATAATTGGCATTAGGGATCATTGCATTTAGTTTAATATATTTTAATCACCACTTCTCAACTATATTGTGTTTTTTTTACCAAATTGTTAATATAATTTTACAAATTAAATGACTTAGCAGAAATACAATCCCTGTGGAGACGATAACTCGATACTTACTTATTACTTGATAACGACTGTGAACACTTGCACAAACCTAAGCGTTACAAGAATACGATAAGCATACGCCTATGATATATGAGATATGAGATCCTTCTTCCAACATACTAGGTGAATAAAATGATGTTATGATGAATTTGTTATAGATATCATAAAATGGAAACTAAATTATATGTATGTTTGGTATCTTGTTTGAATATGATCTCGCTCTGTATTATGATAAGAAATATGTAAGTTATATTTATGTGACAGATGATTTTTAGATGTAAAAGTATGAAAAAGAGAATGTGATCTTAATTACAAATATGAAATTGTCTAACTCTTTGTGATAGAAGGTTGTAAGACCCTTTTCTGATATGAAAATGAGAAATAATAGTCTATTTGCAGCTTTGACTTTGATATGTTTTGTATATCAAAGATTGTGAAATTCTTTGTTCAATTAATATCTTAATAGAAACCTTTTATTTTGTCATATGTGCCCTAATAAACTTGGTAGAAATGTTAGGATATAGGTGGCATGTCAATTAGGGTCTATTCCATATTATTGTATAGATTCTATGTAGATTTAGAACTCTGTTATGTTATTTTGTGGTTGGGCACTTTTGTCCAGACCATTAGACTCATCGTCTAATGAGATCTGTGGTTGGCTGCACTTCTAGTGCTATAATTTATTTGGTGGAAACACACACATTGTGCAATATCTCCTCTATTGTATTTGGTGTATTTTAGTATGTCCAAGTCCTACTTTACTAAGATTATTAAAAGCTAACTCTTGAAATCTATTCAGAATTGATCAAATTAATAAATGTGAGAATACAAATGCTGAAATCATGATAACTTTGAAAACATACTAAACGTGAAGTGTCTCTCTGATAAATGGCCTTAAACAAAAGGATTATGTTGAACTAGGTTTAATTGAACCATAATCATGTGTGAATGTGCTAAAATTTGTTATGTACTTATCCATTACATTCCGTTTATGAGGCACATATTATCTAAAATGAACATAAAGATTGGACTTAACCTAATTATAAAAGAATTGTGTGATCATGAACTAATGTGCTTGTTACCACGTCGATTACCATGCCATCAACATTTGTTAATGTAACACCCCTCACCCATCTCGATGTACAACACAACTGGGAGGTGTTATCGAAGCATTATTAAACTTGTACTAATTTTTTTCTTTTATAAAAATGCTCAGTTTCCAATATATTAATATTCATTAGATTAAAATGGAAAAAATTAGAAAATTTTAATTACAATAATAATTCATTTGGGTCTTTGAAACGAATATGAACATGTTTAAATCATAAAATATGTGTACGAAGTTCTTTGGCTTAAAATCGAGATAAGAGGTAAATGCCTCCTTTAACTGTTGAGGCACTGAATTTTGTTGCTGCTGGAAAATGGAACTCAGTTAGATAGAAGGTAAACCTAACTTCAGTAGGTCATGTCGAGGGAAAAATCCTTCTGCTTCAACAGAAGGAACCTTGTGTGGTGGAATGCTGGGAGGAACAACTGATAAAATTAAAGGTACGACTTTTGTGGGACTCTCTGTTAGTAGTGGATCAGATACATGAATTCAGGAGTCTGTAGGGTGGATAGATTCTGTTGGTGGTGCTAGAATATCAGGTAAAGTGCGAACTGGAGAAGTGTGAATAGTTGTTGTAGCATGTTACTTATTTGGTTTACGCCGTGTTAAGGGAGGGCATTCACTACTCCTAGTCTCTTGAGTACTTTCATCCAATCTAGGCCTCTTTTTAGTTTTCTTGACTGTTGTTTTTCTTGATGAAGCAATTGTAGTTTTCTCTTATGCTCGAGCCTTACTAAGAATGGCTGAAATGTCCATGTTTGAGCTGAGTTAGGCACAGTATAAGAGTGTAAAGAAGATCTTGCACCAGCAACACGATAATTATCTTGGTTTGAAAAAGAAGTAGAAGTTGTAACAAGATTACTTAAAATGTTCTAGTTGCGTGGGCTAAGACCACAAATGCTATAGAAGTAGAAAATATGTTCTCTTATATGCCCCACTAAATCATGTGCTAACTCATCGTCTGAATTATAAGGAAGGGGCTATCATGTAATAAAACCAAACCCAGATTTTAGTTTGCATATGACTCTTATATACTTGACTTTTCTTTGATGAAAAGTTGAAATACTGTTCTGGATTATAGGTTCACAACCTTGGTTTACACTAAAATGAGCACTGCCAACAGAAGTTCCTTTCCTTTTTACCTTTAGCTGGTGAAATTTCTAAAAAACACCCAAAAACGGTGGCTCATTGTGCATGTACCAATCGATAAAGAACGCCACCAATGTCCATCAGTATAAGGTTGATAACTGCCATGGTGCAATGTCATATTCATTTAGTACTACACAAAAGAAGGGATTTGATGAGTCTATTGAACTAACTAAAAATCTGACTAAGGTAAGTGCAACTATCAATTAATAGTATAGCTACGGTGAGCAAAGATATTATTCCCACAAATATTAAAAATACTAGTAATTACTATTTTTCTATTATTTAATCGAATAAATTGAGTGGTTGATTAAAAACTAAAATTAACTCAAATTAATTAACTAATGAACACATCAAAGAACAAATCAAGAAAATAATTGAGTAACAACCAAAAAGCAAATCAATACCCAGGAAATAATTCACCTAGACTTCATCTGTCACTATCAATCTAAATTACGTAATTTCTTTACTTAGTATCCTGATTCTTGAAATCCCTAAATTATGCTAATATCTCTTTCGAGAATAAGAACAACTGAGTCTAGGTTGATTAATTGTAATTTATTTCTAATTAAAACTCATATTAATGCATTAACTCGTGCTATGAGTTCCCCAATTAGATTTGAATCTAATACGGTAGATTTATATTTTCCTGTTTCTAGGATTGCATGCAACTCCACTCAATTGCACAAGATTTACTCTTAAATAGGGTATATTCCTCCTTTCATTTAAGCACAACAAACATGGATCGATAATCTAGAAATATCAAACCAAGAATTAAGCACACATAATTGATAACAAGATCTAAGCATTTATTGGGTAAAATAAAAATCAAACGACAAAATTCATTATAGGGTTCATCTCCCTAGGTATTTAGAAAATTAGTTCATGCTTAAAAATAAAAACATCCAATATACAGTATAATCGAAAGAAATAAAGAATTAAGCACACATAATCGAGACCAAGATCTAAGTATTTATTAGGTAAAATAAAAATCAAACGACAGAGTTCATCATAAGGTTCATCTCCTTAGGTATTTAGAAAATTAGTTCATGCTTAAAAATAAAAACATCCAATATACAGTATAATCGAAAGAAATAAAGAAACTCATCATAATATCCTAAGAAATCAACTGGGAATCTTCAATCTTGAAAGAAATCTTCTTTAGAATCATCTTCAATGGTGTTTTTCGAGTTGTTTTCTTGAATATTCTATGCCAGCTTACTCCTATCTTCTTATTTTTGTCATATATACATCTTAGAATGTCCGAAATACCTAAAAAAATGCAATTTCTCATAGTTTAGGCTTCAAATTCGCGAAATTAACATGATTTTTCGCTCCTTTTTCTTCCAAGTGCTCTATTAAGTATAAACACATTAATTTAAAGGATTAGGAGCATAAAATTCACCATTAACAATGAATAATCATCAAAAAATGCATTAAGAATGAGGTTAAAACATGTTACTTTTAGCACTTATCAGTATGAAGTGGGAGTTGGAAGCCGCCCTCCAACAAAATTAAGGGTAAAATAAAACCTACGGAATTATCGATTAGATGACATCTTTGGGGGTCATCGGAAGTTCTAGGAAAAGTTTGGGCATTGGATCCTCAGACCCCTAAATATCGATGCATTTTGTCCTGGGTAGTATTATAGTCATTCATCGCAACCTCTACATGTTATGGAGTATAATTGGGACCTTGGGGTCCAAATGGAACTGGAATTCTTTGAATAACGATTTAGCTAGCTTGACCTTGGCCCTTCCCTTTGGTAGTTGTTCTAACAATTTTCTAAATGAAAGTGAAAGGAAAAAGAGGACAGAAAGAAGCAAATGTTACCTTTGAAGAAATATGAAGACCAAAAAAGATGAAAGTGGAAGGATTAAGCAAAAAAGGAAATTAGGGTTTCGATTGATTCAACAAAAGTGATAAAAAATGGGTGTTTGAGTATCTGTTTAATAAAGGCAATCATGGGCAAGAAGTTTAATTTGGGGTAATTCTTCAGATTTTTTAGTATAAATTTAACATCTATCAAAGAATAAGTTTTGAAACATTTAAAAATCACGCAAGTAACTGCTAAGTCCTGAATCTGCCTATTGGGATCTAACGATTGTTATTCTCACTCGTATGGGATTTCTAAGGTTTACGCCTTGGAAAGAAGTTGCTTTCAGTAAGTGGTATAGTTTTCCAATTAGTGGTATATGCTTGACATAACGATAAGCTTTCAGTTGTTGTTATGAAATTATTTCGAGTTTGAAAATTTTGAGGGTGAAATTTGTTTAAGGGGTAGTGTAACACCCTTAACCCGTCTCTGTTGCCGAATTAGGGTTACGGAGCATTACCAATCAATTGAAAAAAATTATCACAGTAACATAAAATAAATTAATATCCTTCAAAACATATCAAACTTAAGCATTTGGTCCCTTAATCGAGCCTTTGAGGCCCTAAAAATAGCTTAGAAGCAATTCGGGACTAATTTGAAACAAAATAGAAGTTTTAAGAAAAAATGCAAAAATTATGAAAAGAGGGGTCACATGGCTGTCTGGCCAGGTTGTGTGACATAGCCCAGGTCGTGTAACATTCAAATAAAGGGATAGATGGCTATGTCCTAGCCCGTGTCATCACTTGTATATCTCACTGATTTGCCATACACAGCGTGCTAGGCCGTGTAACTCACTGACTTAAAACACTAAGAAATTTTAAATGACACACGGCCATTTTGTCAGGCCGTGTGTGTCACATAGTTGTGTGACAGCCTGTGTTATAGGCCTTATGAACCAAAAATTAACCCTAAATTCAAGCCATTTCAAGACCAAACCATACCTAACTAACCATCCATTTGGGCACATAATCAAAAGACTTAAACATCATTTAAACACATCTAAACATACCATTTCTAACATCCTAATTCATCCAACCAATATGTGATTCAAAGGCACCACATTTATACCAAAATATCATTATTCAAATCAAGGTAATATAGCCACATTTCAAACATAAGACATAATTTCTTTAACTACCAAATAACATCACATATAACCATTTACATATCATTACAAACATACCAAAAAGGACCATATAATCCAAGTACTTTAAAATACCAAAATAACCATTCCAAAACATGCCATCATACCATATACCATATAGAACCTATGGAGTATGCGTGAGGTTTCATTCACCCATACTTGCTACTATTATTCATGCAAACATTTACCTTATTAACCACAACAAGCCTGACACAACTCAAGACAAGCAATTTCGCTTAAATAGCCTTTCAACCCTATTACATGCCATTTATAACCATTAACCAAAATAATCATAAATACCAATATGTCGAATAGATAGTGTGACGATACTCCAACGAGATTCCACCCGGCTGAGCTTCCCGACAATCTACAAGACAAAAAACAATTACGTAAGCATTTAATGCTTAGTAAATTCGTATAAGTGAAACTTAACTTACTAATCAGATTAAATTAAACAACCTAACCTACTCTCATCAAGTCATATGCCAAACTTCCTTTCCTATAAATATCACCTTATAAGGTTAGTAAATATATCATTCGACATAAATCCCAAGTATCTCATGGCATACACATTATAAACATTTAGGCTTCACCCATAATTCATCACCTATACATGTATCCTTTACACATACTTTCCATTGAAATCATATGGTTAATAGATAATAAGTAAATAATACATATATAAAACATAACATATATTAAGAAATAGATTCCATGCATATTGTATAAGCATATTCATCTTTCTCTGTCGTATGAACACTAGTAACATTAAATTTGCATACATGCGTTTCCATTAACCTTTACTTACCCATTGAACTATTTGGGATAACATTGGATACTCGTGCATGCTCACACATAGTGTGCCTTTTCATGTAACCGTAACCTTTCCTTTTCATTAGTGCTCACACGAGCTGTGAAATGGGCCTACTCAAATGAGCTGTGGGTTGAAATGTCAGCTACACAAACTTTTACCGTCTCAGAATCGAAACATGGAAAACATTGTGAACCTTTTCGAGTTTAGGAGGTAATGCCAATTTGTAAGCTACTAGACCAATTCTCTCGATAATCTTAAACGACCCAATAAACCTTGAACTAAGTTTCTCTTTTCTGCTGAACCGGAGCACCTTTTTTCGGAGAAACTTTCAAAAATAGTCTGTCGCCAATAGAAAACTCTACCTTTCCTTTCAACTCTGCGTATGATTTCTAATGATCCGATACAGCTTTCAAGTAATCTTGGATAACATAGACTTTATCTTCAGTTTCTCAAGTCAAATCTGTCCCAACTAACTTATTTTTATAACGAAATTCTACATTTCTATCCATATAGATCTTCAAATAGTCTCATTTTAATACTGGACTGATAGTTGTTATTATAAGCAAATTTGGCCAACGAAAAATATTTTTCCCAGTCACTTTCAAACTCAATGATACAACATCGTAACATGTCCTCTAGAATCTGTATTACTTGTTCCGACTATCTGTGTGCCTGCAGATGAAATGTTGTACTAAAATTAATTTTAGTACACAAAGCCTCATGAAGCTTACCCCAAAATCTAGAGGTAGATCTCAAGTCTCGATTAGAAATAATGGATAACGACACTCAGAGGAATTTGAAAATCTCAGATACATACAAATCAGCTAGCTTTTCAAGCGAATAATTTGTTCTGACTAGAATAAAATAAGACTTTTTCATAAGTCTACTAACAATAACCAATATAAACTCTTTCTCTCTCAGCGTCAAAGGTAGTCGAGATATGAAATCCATTGTGACTCGCTCTCATTTCCATTCAGGAATCATAAGAGGTTGTAATAACCCAGACGAAACATGATGTTCAGCTTTCACTTCTTGACAAATCAAACATTTGGCGACAAGTTCAGAAATCTTTCATTTTATTCCCGACCACTAGTACATCTGTTTCAAATCACAAAACATTTTTGTGCTACCCGAATGAATTGAGTACATACAACTAAGAGCCTACAAAAATATGTCTCATTTTAATTTGGAATCATATGAAATGCATAGTCGATTACAAAAATATAAAGTACCATCATTATCACCACTATATTCTATGGACTAGTCATTTTGAATTTATTCTCGTTTATCTCTCAATTTTGGGTCATCATTTTGCAACTCTTAGATTTTCTGAAGAAATAATTGTCTAGCTTTCAATTCGGCTAAAACAAAGCTATCACATTTTAAGGTCAACTAAATGTTCAACACTCTTAACGCAAATAGAGATTTTCAACTTAACGCATCAGCTACAACGTTAGCTTTTCCTGGGTGATAGTCAATTACCAAATCATAACCTTTTAGCAGCTCAAGCAATCTTTGTTGTCTCAAATTTAGTTATTTTTGAGTCATCAAATATTTTAGTCTTTTATGATCGATGTAAACATGACATCTCTCACTGTACAAGTAATGTCGCCAAATATTCAAAGTGAAAATAATCACGACAAATTCTAAATCATGAGTTGGGTAATTTCCCTCGTGTGATTTTAGCTATCGAGAAACATAAGTTATATAACCTTTCTATCCTTCATCAATACCCAACCTAACCCACTAAATGATGCATCACTATAAACAACATATTCTTTCCCAGATTCAGGCTGAGTCAATACAAGAGCTTCTATCAGTAAAGCTTTCGGCTAGTCGAAACTCTGTTGACACTTATCTGAACAAACAAAATCAACATTTTTCTGTAACACCTTTGTCATTGATAAAGCAATTATCAATAAATTTTTATCAAATCGACGATAATAACCAGCTAAGTCTAGAAAATTATGCACCTCAAAGACATTTTTTGGAGGTTTCCAGTTTCTAATTACTGAAATCTTACTCAGATCAACCTGAATACCATCCAAAAAAATCACGTGGCCAAGAAATCCAACCTCTTTGAGCCAGAACTCACATTTACTGAATTTTGTGTTCAATTGTTTCTTTGAGCCACAATATTCAAATGTTGAGCATACTTGGATTCAGTTTTAAAATAGATCAGTATATCATCAATAAACACCACTACAAATCTATCGAGATAAGGCTAAACAACCCGATTCATTAAATCCATAAAAACAGTGGGGGAATTAGTTAATCCAAATGACATTACTAGAAACTCATAATGGTCGTAATGAGCTCCAAAAGCACTTTTCAGCATGTTGATATCTTTAACTTGCAACTTATAATAATCGGATCTAAGGTCTATTTTCGAAAACACTGTAGCGCCTTTCAACTGGTCAAATAGATCATCGATATGGGGCAAGGGATATTTATTCTTTATAGTGGCTTTATTTAATTGTCTATAATTGAGACACAGTCTCATCGATGCTTTCTTTTTCACAAACAACATAGGTACACCCTAAAGAGATACACTCGGCTGAATAAAACCTCAGTCTGACAAATCTTACAATTGTGCTTTAAGTTCTTTTAGTTCAACTAGTGCCATTTTATACAGTTCAACTGATATCAGAGCAATTCCAGGCATCAAGTCAATTACAAACTCAACTTCACGATCAGGCGATAATCCTGACAATTCTTCAAGAAATACATTAGTAAACTCACTAACAAACGATACTTTGATCAATCTTTGACCCCAATTACCGAGTATCAAGTATATATGCTATAAATTCATCACAGACTTTACAAATAAATTTCTTAGCGTAGATTGCTGAAATAACTTTAAAAGTACAATCTAATCTATCGGACTCAATTGTCATTATTTCACCAGTCTGACATCTCTGATAAATCTATTTCACTCTACAGTTCACAACGGCATCGTGTAATGCCAACCGATACATTCTTAGAATGATATCAAGTTGATGAAATGGTAACAACATCATATTAATAGGAAAGTCACAACCCTGAATTCTCGACGGACATTTTCGACATATTAAGTTAACTATCACACGTTGACCTGGTGGTTTGTAACTTAGACATTAAACTCGATTGACTCGACAAGTAAATTCTTATCCATTACTAACGCAGTTCAAATATATGAATTAGTTAACCCAGGGTCAATTAGTGCATACATAGTAACATCAAAGAGATAGAATGTACTAACAATAACATTGGGTGTGGTAGCTTCCTCCCTAGCTCGGGTTGCATACGCTCGAGCAAACACTCTAACTTGAGAATTAATAGTCATGTCTTTGGTCCCACTACAATTAGCTCCAATATTACTGCTCTAACTAGGACGTCTACCTTTCTGATGCGTAGGTAACAATTTCACAATTTGATCATCAGTGTCTCCCTCTTTTCTCAGGCAATTTCTCATAAAATATTCGATTGAACCACATCTGAAACAAGCGCCTAATTTCATCCCGCATTCATCGATATGTAATTTCCCACAATATTTACAGACATGTCTAAGGGTATTACTGACACTGCTGACACTACCTGCAGGCACTGGCTGAAGTTTCGAATAATGTTGTCTCGATTTATTTCTTCCTAGAAATCCTGATGGTAAAGTAAAATAACTTAAAGTTTCTTTCAATTTCTTTGACAGAGGAGCTGAAAACAATCTAGATGAACTTTGTTTACCAAAATCCCATATTTTTCTTTCATTTTATATCTTACTGTTGAAAAACTCTTTCATCATTTGCGCTCAGTTACACAACACTACAAGTTCTCACAATTCTATCACACCTACTAGCATTTAATTTCATCATTTAACCCATCTTCGAAACAAATACACATTTCTTCTTCGGTCGGCACAATTTCACTAGCATATTTACTAAGCTGCACGAGCTCTCACTCGCATTTGACTACAAATTTATTTCTCTACGTCAATTATATAAATTCTTTCTTTTTCCTATCCAGATATCATTTGTTGACATATTTCTTTCGAAACTTGGTTCTAAAGAAATCTCAATTAACCTTATCTCTCGGTATGGTAGCTGTTAATACCGACCACCAGTTATAAGCTTCGTCTTTAAAGAAAGATACGACACATCTAAGATAATCATTAGGTGTACAGACCATGCCATCAAAATCTCTGAATACTTTCAAGCTAGTATTCAGTTCTAACTGGATCATCATATGTTTTACCTCTAAATTCCTCGGCACTATACTTCCTGATTTTGTCAATTTAGAGTTGTCAAACTATTTCAGTAGTTTAAGGACACGGGGTTCCACAAGAGGCATGATAAAGGGTGGAGGTCACTAAGCCGCAGGATTGGCTCGCATAAACTTCAAGAACCATTAAACCGTCATGCAGAAAAAGGCATTTTTAACTTCTTTTTTTAACATTTGTATAATCGGAAGCTAGATCATTACTGTCTACCTCATCAATGATAGCACAATTAGTTTCTGTCAACATTCTTGAATCTACAAGAAAAACAAGGTTAGATTGGATTAAATAATATCACACTATTGAAGGTTTATGTGGCATGTAATTCTAGAATCAAAACACGCTACATTCAGGCAAAGAATCGACTAAATTGTGTTTTTGATACCACTTAATGTACCACCCTATACCCGATCTGGTCATCGAACTTGAGCTATAAGATGCTACGATAGTTAACAACATTTACCATGCATGAATTCGTCTTAAATATGCAATTAAACATTCAGGAATTCGATATCATAAGTATAATATGATTCACAATCAAAATCGAGCCTCAATTGAGCTTACAAAGCTCTTAAACCAACTCAGAAATAATTTAAGACTAATATGAAACTTTTACAAAAATTTAGGTAAAAAGGCTAAACAGGGGTCACATGGCTATGTGGCCAGACTGTGTGGTGTAATAGCACACAGCTATGTTCCCAAACAGTGCAATAGACTAATTTTGTTGGAACGACGGAAATGTGCAAGTGTACACAATCGCAACAAGTAATAAAGTGACAAGTAAATGTCGAGTTATCGTACCCACAGGGACTGTGAAAAGAATTATTTATGAATGCAATTAAAAGAACTTTGGTGAAGAAAAATATTTTGATTTGAGGAGGTGATTAAAAACAAAGATTTTTAACTAAGTAAAATAAATAAAAATAAAATAAAGGTTCCAATGCACGATTTCAATAGATGATTTTAATCAAGATGACATAATTGTGTTAGATTAATTACATTTCTTAACTTAGAATTACTAAACTCATGTTCATATTGTTACGAATAAATTCACGGCAACTCGGTAATTTGCTAACTTTTGAACATACTCACCTACCAAAATTCCATTTATCTCTTGACTATATCTCTATGTCAATTCAACTCATTAAACAAATTTTAATAAGCAAATGTGTTAATGCACATACATACTTATGAAATTAAAATAATTTCTTTTACATACCTCTATGTCAATTCAAACAATTAATTCAATCCCATAAGCACATAAAAGATCACGTGAGGTAACAATGTATTCCTACCTTGAAACAATTTAATCACAATAATCTTGCAAGTTATGCAAGGCTAGTGTAGCATTAGATACCGTTGCTAATTCAACCCTCAGCTACCTTAGATGATTAAACATGCACTGGTTAAGTATTGTGCAAGAATAACGACAATTTAAATCCATTTAAATAATTAATTCATTAGTTACCTTACAATGGTAATGCAAGAATAACTTAGTCATGGTTTTACTTAATCAAATATCTCACCAAGGCCTAACAACAAAAACACAATTTTAATAAACTCAGTGGAAAAAATGCAATCAACCTAACACGAATTAAATTTAAGCCATATTAATTAAATTATACATATCAACATCAAAATTATTCATAGATATGTTCATAAAAACAACAGTAAAATTAAAAGGATAAGGAACAAGAATCAAATCCGGTGTTTCTCCAAGGCTTAACTAGTTTGCTATGCTCCTCCTTCTCCGATTGTTCTTGTTGAAATGAGGCTTTCATGAACACTTCAATGCTTCTACAAATGGTGGTTTAAGGAATCTTTTTCAAGAGGTGAAATCAACAATGGAATGGGGAAGAAAATGAAGAACAATGGAAGGGAATTGAAGAGAGAAAGTGAGAGAGAAGTGAAAGGATGAGAGGGTTTAAGATGTGTTTGAAGTAAGCAGCCAAGGGAGGTGTTTATAGGTTGCGTATGCTGCTAAAAATAGCAAAAATTAGCAGCCATAGAGTCCCCCCATGGCCGGCCACACATGTGGCAAGTTTAAAGGTTTCAGACTTGCTATTTTAAGGTAGGGGCAAATCTAGGAAGGCATAAATAGTGGAGGGGTTTGAATGCAAATTGAAGGAGTCATCAAGGGCTATTTTACAAGCCAAAAAAGCTGATTGTGTCCACAAGTGGGACTGTTTTGGGCTGCCCAGTGCTCTGTTAGATCGATTTTCTCGGTTCAGCTCAACTGGGTCATTTTTTCATAATTAATTAATAATAATTTATTTAATCCAAATTAAATTGGATTAAAATTAAAATTAATTATATTATGAATTAATATCCATAATTTTGACCGTCTTAGGCTGAAAAATTAATTTTCCTTGATGCTTCAAAATCGCTTCTCAGTTTTGCGCTTCTCGATTTTGCACTTCTAACAGTGTCTGTTGAGCCAAATTTCGTCCTTTGTGCGAATCTATAAAAAAATATCAAAATTAATCAAAATTTATTATAAAATTAATTAAAATTCAACATTTTAATAATTTAAGTACAATTTAATTATTTTATAATAATTATATATTTTTCGATAAGAATTTTACCGAAACTACATGAATTTAAGTTAAAAAGGGCATGAAAAATTGTGTATATTTTTGTGTTTCCACACCCACAAACTTAGTTCATTGCTCGTCCCGAGTAATGCACCAATTTGAAAATAATTTCTCGAAAACACCTTTGAAAAATTCATTCAAAATGACATCCTTCCCAAAATTATGAATTTAGTATACTTATGCTCAAGAACAAGAAATTCGGTATCTATGCTACTTAAGTATATATATCATTCAAATTTATCTCAATTATTATGATAGAAAAATAGAGTAAATGCTTCCTAATAAATACATGTTAGGTCCCTACCAATTTGACTTTATTCCCTTATTCAAGATTAAGCTGCAATCATTATGTTTAACTTATGCCTTCATATGTTGAACATAGCAATTTCTCTCCACTAATGTAAGTAGCATAGAAACTTGAATCTATAGGTCTTTACAATAGGTTGTAACGTGGCTAGGTTAGGGGTAGCTAAAAGAACCCTAGACTCAACTCGAATTGGACCTTCATAATAATTACCTTTAATACACCAACTTACTTTGCTCTCACATGCTCTTTTGTACATCTATTTCTTTCAAGTACGCATGCTCTTCTCGTTTTTCATTTCACGAGCATTTTGATTTATGTACTACAATTTTTGAGCATTTTATACTTCTTTTCAACTCCCTTAAACTTATTTTCAAAGAACATTATGAATAGTACCGAGTCCTAGTGCTTGGGACAATTTAAAGATAATTTAGAGAAAAGTGATAGCTAAATATTGCAAGGGTTCAAATAAAATTAGGCCATATAGTCTCAAAGTTGGATTTTAAGGGATAAAAATTCATCAAGGTTGGCTTGAAAGGCTCAAACGGTCCGAACAAAGTTGCCTAAATCATTTTCAACATTCCATGCTTCCTAGGATTTCACCTCAAGAAACTACTAAGTCAATTCTAGAGACTTAAACTTTCATGCATGCCTAGCTTTCCTAAGGAACTAAAAATTTTATGGTATGATTTGCATGCTTTATGAAAAATACATTTATGTCATAATTCAACAAACATAACAATTATTGAAATAATCAAACTTTATTCATACTGAAGTTTAGCATACTTAACAAAATTTCAAATTTTTGAACAAAATATAACCTAATCATAACTAAAAGAAAATTTATTCAGAGAGGAAATAATTTCAATTTTTTGGTCCCCCTACTTAAGATGAACAATGTCCTCATTGTTAAAAGTGAATAGATACTATACACCAGGTAGGATTCTATAAAAAAAGAGGTGAGCCAGTTTGACTGCTTATGTACTAAGCTTTCTCTAGATCCAATCTGTAATAGCTTGATTTTGACCCTAATCGGACAAAGTGGTTTTGGGACCACAAATCTGAGTCAGAAAAATATTTTAAAATTATTTTTAGTATTTACAGTATGTGAATTTCAGTGTGTGAAAATTTCCTATGAAAATTTGATTGTTTGAGTGCTCAATTTGATAAAAAGGGATTAATTGTGTAAAATGAAAATTGAGGGATCTAATTTAAAAGCATCTATTTGTTGATGTCTTATTAATTAGGAGGCTTAAAAGTGCAATAAACCCACTATATAGATAGTGGATGGTTATGGACAAGACTAACCTTAATGTTTAAATATATATTATTTAGTAAATAAGGTTAGTAAGGTAAATAGCTTATTATTACATTATATGTAATTGAAAATACATGAAATTTAAACTAGCTATCATTTTCTTCTATGGCTGAATATTAACAAAAGAAAAGAAAGAAAAACCAAGCTAGGTTTCGGCACAAAACAAACTTGATTAAGGTATGATTTTGTTTCGGTTTTTGATCATTTTTACATTTTTGAGATTGTTGTTTTGTGTACTACAAGACCCATGCTTTAATTTTTGAATTTGATGTTGATTTTGTGATATTCCATTGATGAATTCTTGAGATTTGTAATAGTTGATGATGAAATATGGAAGATATGTGGAAGATTAACATGTTTTATCTTTGAGGTTTTGGTGAAATTGAGTAATTAGGGCTAAATTGTGAAATTAAATTTTTGAGGGACTGAAATGTTAAATAAATGAAATGTGTGGACTTGTATGAGCATTAGGGATATTCAGACCTTGTATAATGTGGGGAAATTTTGTGTATTTTGTGTTTTATGCAATAAGGATTAAATTGCAAAAAGTGTAAATGTCAGGGGCAAAATAGTAATTTGCCCATTTATGTGCGTTTGGACGAAATTGAATGCAAATATATTTAAACTAGCTCATTTTGAATATATTTAGATCAAGAACCGAAGAAATCAGGGTTAGATCAGCGAAAAGCTAAAGTTGTCGATTAATAGTCCTATTTCGACTTTTCACCGTTCGAGGTAAGTGTATTAGCTATTAAATGTTATTAAATTATTATATATACATATATATGTATTATATTTTTCAGTACTATAATTTAAAGTATATCTATTTAATATATTTAAAGTATGAATGATATTTATATATATGTATTTCTAATGTTCGAACATATAAGTTTATACTTATATAAATTTTTGCAAACGGTTAAAGTATGAAAGGTATATAAGCATATATATATTTATAAATGTTCTTGATCATGATTGAAGTATGAGAGTTTTATATGTATATACAAGATTCAAGTTCATGTATGTATATTCATGTATAAATTATTGATTTAATTAAAAGTTTGGATAACATAAATATATACGAAAAGGTTGAATGAATTTATAAGTATATACATGGTAAACTTTTGGATTTGATTTATTATATGCATGTTTTAAAAATATATAATAAATTTGATTAAGCATGAAAATATACATGCGTATGTTATTTTTGTATTGAATTTAGATATGTTATTAATTAAATGTGTGAGGTTTGATTATGCATTATACATGTATAAATTCTTGTTATGAAATTAAGTATGAATTTACATAAGTACATGATAAATTCGAATATGTATATATATATACGTACAAGTATAATTTCTTGTATTGAAATTAGGTATGGAATTATATATTGATATATATGGTCGAATGTATATGTATATATATGTTTAAGATTTACATTGAATCAAAAGTATGAAATTGTTAGCTTAGATTATTTTAATATGTTCGAATGTGAAATGTATATTATTTAAGTATAATAGAAGTTAAACATTATGATGGTGGTAGTTGAATCTATAGTATAAAGATATATATAAATGTATTCAGTTGAATCATTGAATTATTAAGTTTGGAATTGGTGATTGAACTTTATATAACCATGTGTATCTGTCACGGGCCAAAGTGCAAAGCCCGTGACCATAGCACAAGAAGCGGCCCATGGAGGTCTATCGATTAGATGAGGAACAATTAGCCCACGAGAACTGGCCCGATTCAGAGAACTATTGAAGAAGCCTATCAGATTGAAGCTTGGTTGGCCCAATGATGAAGAAATGGCAACTTAGGCTAATTTTAGTAACTAATCTTAGAAGATTGAGAGAATCATATCTTGTAAAGATTAGATTAGATTTGATATGGAAAATCTTGTAAATCCCTAAAATCAAGGGATATGGTGAATCTCGTCCATCGATGTAAATGTATCTTGACCGTCGGTTTTGGGGGAGCTCAACTATAAATAGAGAGCCTCCCCCTCATTTGTACTCATCCATTGCAAGCTGAATTCTTAAGAGTAATAGAATTCTTGAGCATTTACTTAAACACTTTGTGTGCATTCTTTCTTTGGCTTTCTGTTGTTCACTTGTAGTTGCTTTTGGCACAACCGCTTCCGCTGTACAAATTGGTGCCTTGGAGGAGTTCTTAAAGAATCCACACTTTTGGGCGTAAAGGCTAACTTAGGTGAGTTTGGGACGAACAGATCACCTAAGGCCGCACGGATTGCGAGACGAAAGGTCTAGCCCCGTGACAAGTGGTATGCAAGCCAAGTTTTGAACCAAGTGATATTCGAGTTGGTTTGAAGGCATCGTTGGGATGTCGAAAGAAGTCGTTGGTCAGAGTGAGCCAATAGAGACCCGTGGGAGGGCCAGAAAAGGAAGTCGCTCGAGAGACATGCTGATAGCTTTGGAAAATTGAGTGGTTAATCTCAAGGAGTCTGTTGGTGACATGAAAGAGACACTCGAAGTGGTCCTGACCCGTATGGAAGAACTGAGGGAAGACAGCAAGGAATTCGTGCTGGACATTCTTAGATCCACTTCGGACAAGTTGACGATAAGGGATGAAACACTCGAGGATATGGTGTTAGCCATGAAGAAAGAAATAGAGGAGCTCAAAGGGGAGCTCGCGATTTACAAAGCCGCTTTGAGTAATGGGATGTTGTCCTCAAGGCCGAAGCAACAAGTAATGGATGTTCCCAAACCGGAGAAGTTGAAGGGTGCACGATCCATAAGGGATGTGGACAAATTCTTGTGGGAAATGGAGTAATACTTCCGAGCGATGGGCATCGAGAATGATGCTATTGAGGTAAACACTGCTTCAATCTATTTTACTGATATAGCTCTCTTTTGGTCACGTCGTAGGTCCACGGATGAGAAACGTGGTGGGAATGCAATTGGGACTTGGGAGGAGTTCCAAAGAAAGTTGAAGAAGCAGTTTTACCCTTAGTTTACCGAGAAGGAGGCTCGAGAAAAGTTGCGTCGTCTCACACAACAAGGCACAGTTTGAGAGTATATTCAGGCATTTAGCGAGTTGATGCTTCAAATCTCTGACTTGAGCGAGAAAGAAGCGTTCTATTGGTTCGAGGATGGGTTAAAGTCGTGGGCAAAGCATGAGTTGCGAAGGCAAGGAATCACTAAACTTAGTGTAGCCATGGAAGAAGCAGAGTCCTTTGTTGAGCTTGGTCCAGCGAGTGACAAGCTTGAGGCGTCTAAGCCCAATGGAAAGGGCAATGGTGAGAGAAACCATGAAGAAGATGAGGAGGGTCATAGTGATGATGGAAACAGTACCGATAGCACAAGTGGCAATGGGAAACCACGAGATGCGAATTGGGGATTCGACAACCCAAGGGACAAGTGGAAGAAGATAAAATGCTTCATTTGTCAAGGACCACACATGGTGTGAAAATGTCCAAATAAAATGATGATTTCGCCAATCAAAAAGAAAGATGAGCCGAAGGAAGAGGCGAAGCCTACCGAGGGAAAGACATCGAGAGTCAATTCGATGGTGCTCATTCTTGGGAAGAGGAATGATGGAAAAGGGTTGATGTTTGTGGACATCAACATTGCAGGTCAGAAGCGGAGTGTTATTATTGATACGGGAGCATCGGACTTGTTCATGTCAGAAAAGGCTGCGAAGAAGCTTGGTCTTTCAATTAGGAAATCGAATAAGAAGATCAAGGTTGCAACTTTCGAGAAAGCCCCAACTGTGGGAGTAGTTTGTGATGTGGAACTACAAATCGGCAAATGGGAGAGTAAGGAAGATTTCGAGGTAATCCAATTGGATGATTACAATTATGTGCTTGGCTTAAACTTCCTTGACAAGATTCAGGCAACTTTGCAACCATGGGCCAATCAAATCCATATTGTCACTGGTCCATCAACAAAAACGGTTGTGCCGGTGCATTGAGATATGAAGGTTGGGACCAAGGTGTTATCATCAATCCAACTAGTCAAAGATGTTTCGTATGGGAGAAACATTAATTCGTCAGAACGGAATGCTACGAAACCCCCTTCGGAAGTGTTAGTGGCGCAAGGGACCGATATGAAGCCTGCGGATTCGATTGTGGAGCCGACACCTTTGGAAAATGTGGGTGGTGCATCGAGCTTCGAGGGAGAAGGAGCGATGCAAAAATAGTCGAGACGAGTAAATGCTGTGAGTAAGGTACATTGCAAACACTCTAACAGTGTTTTGAATTCTGACTTGTTGGCTTTGCAAGGTCGTAGGGGCCCTTTCAAAGTTCATAAGTAAGGAGGCCAAGGAACTGTGGGCGGTACGAAGCCGAGGTGTGAGAATCGAGGGGATTCCAATGGGAACAAGTCAAAATCGGGGCAAGTTAAAGTGGATACTTCTTGCCAACAGAATGTACCAACGAGTGCAACAGTTCAAGATAAGAGGTGACAGAAGCCGAGGCATAGGTTCCAAAGGAAGGGACAACCCGATCGCAAGACAAGTCGGGAAGAAGCCGAGGCAACGGGAAAGTTTCAACGTGAATCAAGTCGGTGTCATCCAGAAGTCGTAACGAGGGCGTTGCGAGAATGAGTGGGGGAGAATGTCACGAGCCAAAGTGCAAAGCCCGTGACCATAGCACAAGAAGCGCCCCATGGAGGTCTATCGATTAGATGGGGAACATTTAGCCCACGAGAACTGGCCCGATTCAAAGAACTATTGAAGAAGCCTGTCAGATTGAAGCCTGGTTGGCCCGATGATGAAGACATGGCAACTTAGGCTAATTTTAGTAACTAATCTTAGAAGATAGAGAGAATCATATCTTGTAAAGATTAGATTAGATTTGATATGGCAAATCTTGTAAATCCCTAAAATTAAGGGATATGGTGAATCTCGTTCGTCGATGTAAATGTATCTTGACCATCGATTTTGGGGGAGCTCAACTATAAATAGAGAGTCTCCCTCTCATTTGTACTCATCCATTGTAAGCTGAATTCTTAAGAGTAATAGAATTCTTGAGCATTTACTCAAACACTTTGTGTGGATTCTTTCTTTGGCTTTCTGTTGTTCACTTGTAGCTTCTTTTGGCACAACTGCTTCTGCTATACAAATTGGTGCCTTGGAGGAGTTCTTAAAGAATCCTCACTTTTGGGCGTGAAGGCTGACTTAGGCGAGTTTGGGACGAATGGATCGCCTAAGGCCGCACGGATTGCGAGACGAAAGGTCTAGCCCCGTGACATATCAATGATATAAGTTATGAATTTTAAGCTAAATCTTTATGCATGGACTTTGTATACAAATGTAGCTCGAAAATGAATTATATCTGATGTGAATTGCGTATTCAGGCTCAGCGCCTAGCAGGTACATTGCAAGTGAATCAATTCAGGCTTAAAGCCTAGTAGGCTAAGTGCCGGTGAAATCGTTTTAATTAAGTGATTATATACATTGGGTATATATGTATATGATTTGGTTATTTGTATTGGATAAATATATGAACATCTATTTCTATGTTTTGATGAGCATATAAAAGCTCGAATCTTTGTGTTTGGTGAGTATATTGGTTATCATGAAATTGTTGGATATATATATGTATGCATTCGACATATGTGAATTATAAGTATATATATATGTGTGTGCATTCGGTACATGTGGTTGATAAGTATAATTATTTGCTTTTGGCATATGTACTTGAATAATATGTATATGCATTCCAAGAAGTGCAAGTGATAAGTACACTAGTAATCAAAATATGAAATTAATGAGATGTTAATAACTTGGCTATATGCATATAATGTATATACATATGTTCGTTTATATGTATTAGTTAAATATAAATTCTTTTAGATATCAACAAAATGACTTAAGATATTAGTGTTTAAACAGTAATTATATTGGATATTTGTGATCTTAACAATTTTACTTAAGGAATTATATGATTCTTTTATAAGTATTTTAGTTATGCTATAGACTTACTAAGCTATAAAATCTTACTTTGTTTGTTTACGTCTCTTTGTTTTATAGACTTAAAGATCAAGTTTTAGGCTCGGGAATCGTCAGCAAGATCATCACTCTATCTACAGTCTCGGTATTAAAATGTTTTAAATTTTTAACTTATGGCATGTATAGATTGGATAATATTTTGAAAGTCGTACTTGATGTACAATATATGTAATTAATAGCCATACGAATATGGCTTATTTTCTTATAGTTTAACTAGATTCAAATCTTATGTTCTGTTTAAAATGATCAAAGTAGAATTTATATATTATGCTTATTTTAATATTACAATTTGCTTATTATATTTAATAATAATTTTTTGAAAATTATTAAACTATACTGGATGTCTGTTTTGAGTTATGTTTGATTAGTAATGCCTCTTAACCCCAAATTTGGCGACCGATACGGGGTAGGGGTGTTACACAATCCTAGAAATGTATATATCTATTGCCACACTTCTTATTTTAAAACTTGTTTAATTTTAATTATGATTTTCACCTTTTGTTTTATTATGCGAAGATAAAAATTCCTTATAAAACCTAATCCTAAAATATTAAATAGCCTAAGAACGAAAATAAAATAAATTCAAGATCTCCCCTTTTTATTTATTTGCAGATACCTCCAAATTCGACTCATCTCTTGCTCTATCGTCTTTGTTTTGCATGAATCACTTCGCTCCCTCTTCGATAGTGGACTCCATGGTTCCAATATGAAATCTTGGAACTCAGGTACAAAAATAAATGGGTCATTGTATATTTTTGTAAGAGCGCTTCTCATTGAATCATCCCGTATTTTTTAATATTGCCAGTAAGCTTATTGTTGCCACTGCATATGTTACATTATGTCCATCAACTTTGACAGCTCATCCCGAAGATCTGGGCAAGGTTATTGAGTCCTGAGCATTGAAGTTGCAATGTCAGGTTCGGTTACTTGTTCTATTGGTTCTGCCTTATCAGGGATTTCAGTTGACTGCATCGGTTCAATCTTTGTCGGATCTTTTTCTTCTTATTCTTCTTCAAGATCCTCACTTTGTTTAACTCGTTGCTGTAGAATAAACTCTCTGGCTATTCGGTAGAGGTCCCAATCTATAATTGTGTCTTGGCTATAACCTATCTTCTTTACATTTGCAATAATTTTAGCTTTCAAACAAAAAATTATTTTCGTAAAGGGAAAGTAAGCTGGGCTAGAACGTCTAGTGGCACAATTCCGCATTTCCCTTAGAATGATTTTTCCCACATCAATGGTCTTTGCAGTTAAAATCGAGTATAACAAGACCATTCACTCTAATGAAATTGTAGTCCCATGTGAAATAGGCATAAGGCTAAACCGAATAAAATAGAACCATACCATCGCTAGGGGTGTCAAATATTCTCTACGACAAGTGTGAATTCTTTGTTTTGACACAGTCCACTTAGAACCTAGAACTGTCAATTCCTTAAGAATTTCTTGCAATTTTTCAGCCTCAATATTTCTCATTAAGGAAGAATATTCGTCGCCTTCGAAATCAGGTAATTCAAAGAATTCATTAATAGGAATTGAGCTGATTGGTGCATTGATTCCTCGGATAGAGACTTCTGTCAATTCGCTTAAGGTCAAAGTCGCATAAAATTCATGAACTAACTCCTCATCTACACTAGGTCTTTTCTCACAAAATAACTCCCAATTGAGAGCTTCAGCAATTTGTCTAATGTGCACCATGAAATCAATATAGTTGCTTTCTTTTAACGTAAATCCTTTTTTTAGGTGCACCTGTTGACTCTTGAAAACACTTTCATATCTGACTTTGGCTTCTTCACAGTGAAATTTGTTTTGTGATTCGTCAATTTGGATAGAGGCACAAGTTCTTTTGTGAGTCATGATTAACCTGAACATAAGATGAAACAAATATTTTCTCAAAAATTTTATTAGTAAAAATAATATATTAACAATTCAAAATAACAATTCAAAAATAAATTAAAAAGTTAAATAATTAAAACAAATTAAAATTTTGAAGAAAAATTCTTACCACCTTACTATAAAAATTAAGTACTTAAATAAAATTAGAGGCAAAAGATTGTAATTGAAGGATGATAGGAAAGGTTATCAGCTAGGTGTGGGGTGTTGGTACGAGTAGTAAGGCTGGTGTGCCACACGGATGCTAGGAAGTTGCTAGACATGTTGGCAGATGTGCGAGGGAGCAGTAGGGCCTGGCATGGGTAGAAGGTAGCAACGTCGAGTGTGCAGCAGCTTGGCGCACACGAGCTAGAGCTGAGAGCGGTACGTTGTGCGCGGAGCAGGACGTGCAAGGCAGCAGTGGTGCGCGATGGAAGCAGGTGCGTACGGGGTGGGCTTCTGGCCAAATAGGGCTGCTGGGTGGTGCTATTCCTGGTGTTTTTTGGATGCTAGGATTGATGGTGGAACAAGTGAATGAAGGTTGGTTTGATGAATGATGAATGATGGAGAAGGTTGGTGGAATTTATAGGGAAAATGGTAAGAGTTCAATTAGAATTCTTAGAACAAATTAAAAATTAAAATATTCTAAGTTCTAATTCTACACAGAGTTAACAACAATTAATAATTAATATAATGCATATTAAATTATTATTTGCTATTAATTTATTGAAAAATTATAAAATAAGATCAAATTTAAACTAATCCTAATTCTATGCAAAGTTGATAATAATTAATATATATTACAATAAATATAATTATAAACTAGTTTTTATCATCTTATTTATTAAATTAAAAACATTTATTCTAGGTTCCTTTGAAAATATTTACAAAAAGAGACATATAATTTTTAATATTTACAAAAAGAGCAACCAAATTTTGAAAATAGTTCAATTAAGTACTTAGACTTAAGGAAAGTTTGAAATTGAGTTGCAATTAAAACTTGGATCAAAATTGACCCTTTTATTTGAAAAACTAAAAATTTATTTTTCCATTTAGGGAATAATTTCTCTGAAGATTATGTTAAAATCAATTCCTAGGAAAGATTGGAGGGGTCACAAGTGGTCCCGCTTAAGTTCCAATCTCCTAAACATAATTTATTTAAACATGTTAATCCCGAAAATGCACCCTAAATCATTTATTTATAAAGAAAAACAAAAAAACTTAAATATCTGATAAAATGAATGAGATTTGATCCCGTTCAATTTTATCCCCCCAATAATGTTTTAAACGCTGAGCATTGACTCGAAAATTACCTCCCTTACTTTGAAGTTCGACAACTCCGTATGGATAGACTTGGTGAATTGTAAATGGACCGGACCAAAGTGATTTTAACTTACCTAGAAAGAACCATGCTTCAAATTCTTAAACTCGAATGTGCTTGTCATGCCATCTTTTAAGACTTTCCTTGAATAGTTTGGCATTCTCGTATGAGAACATTCGAAACTCTTCTAACTCATTGAGTTGGAGCATCCGTTTCTCTTTAGCAAGCTGATATCCAAGTTGAGTTGTTGGAGAGCTTACTAAGCTTTGTGTTCTAACTCCAAAAGGCAGATGACAGGCTTTCCCAAGGACCAACCAATAGAGTGACATCCCTAAAAGGGTCTTGTATGTTGTCCTGTAGGCCCATAAAGCATCATCCAGTCTTTTGGACCAATCTCGTCGATTCAGGCAAACTACCTTCTCGAGTATGCCTTTGATTTCTTTGTTTTCCAATTCACCTTGCCCATATGTCTACGAATTGTAAGCTGTGGTAACCTTGTGCTTCACTCCATGTTTCTCGAGTACCTATTTCAACCATTTGTTCACAAAATGGGCCCTTCATCATTGATGATAGCTCCAGGGGTTCCAAACCTTGTGAAAACATGCTTCTGCAAAAACTTCATCACAACCTTAGCATCGTTCGTCGGATATGCCTTGGCCTCAACTCACTTAGATACGTAGTCTACTGCTACCAATATGTACTTGTGACCAAAAGATGGAGGGAAAGGATCGAGAAAGTCAGTACGCCAAACATCGAATAATTCTACCTCAATGATGTTTGTTCGGGGCATCTCATTTATGTCGGTGGATTTTCCAACCCTTTAACATCATTCATAGTTTTTTAAATAAGCATATGCGTCTTTGAAAAACATTGGCCAAAAGAATCCGGCTTGTAATACCTTGGTCATAGTACATGTACCTCTGAAGTGTCCCCCACTTGGAGCTGAGTGGCAATGATATAGAATCTTATGTACTTCATCTTCTTCCACGCATCTCTTGATCATTTGATCTGCACACTTTTTAAACAAGTATGGTTCTTCCCAGAAATAGTACTTCAGATTGTGAAGAAACTTTTTCTTTTGATGATACGTCTTCTTAATTGACATCAAACCACAAGCTAAATAGTTAGCAATATCAGCAAACCAATGGGTCTTATGGACATGATTTAGCTTCAGTATGAATAGGTATAAGTGAAGAATTCCCTTCTTGTGTCTCCAATCTGGACAAGTGGTCTACTACTTGGTTTTCTACCCATTTTTTATCTTGAATTTCTAGATCAAATTCTTGAAGTAGAAGCACCCATCGAATCAGTCTCAGCTTAGCGCCTTTCTTGGCAAGTAAATACTTAATTGCCAAATGATCCGTATAGACAGTCACTTTGGTACCTACAAGATAAGATCGAAACTTGTCAAAAGAAAACACAATAGCAAGTAACTCTTTCTTTGTTATTGTATAATTCAATTGAGCTCCTGTCAGAGTCTGACTTGCGTAGTAGATGGGATGAAAAATTTTGTTCCTTCGCTGGCCCATGATAGCTCCTATCGCGTAGTCACTTGCGTTACACATCAGTTCAAATGGCAAATCCCAGTCTGTGTGACAATTATGGGTGCTAAAACTAACTGGATTTTCAAATCATTGAAAGCTTTTAAACCCTCCTCATCGAATTTTAACATCGTGTCCTTCTCCAATAATTTGCATAAAGGTTTAGCAATTTTGGAGAAATCCTTGATAAATCTCCGATAGAAATTGGCATGGCCCAAAAAGCTCCTAACACTTTTTACAGATGTTGAAGGTGGGAGTTTCTCAATAAGATCTACCTTTGTTTTATCTACCTCGATTCCATGTCTCGTTATCTGTTGCCCTAGAACAATACCTTCTCGTACAATGAAATGACCCTTTTCCCAGTTGAGTACGAGGTTTGCTTCTTCACATCGCCTTAGTACCTTGGTTAGATTGCCTAAGCAATCATCCATAAGCACTTCCAAGTAGTTCTCAACCATGTTAATAAAAATAGACATCATACATCTTTGAAATGTAGTAGGTGCATTACATAAACAAAATGCATGCGTCTAAATGCAAATGTATCGTACAGGCATGCAAATGTTGTTTTGTGTTGATCTTCTGGCGCTACTATGATATGATTATACCCCGAGTATCCATCGAGAAAATAGTAATAGTCTCGTCTTGCAAGTTTATCCAGCATTTGGTCCAAGAATGGTAAAGGAAAATAATCCTTCCTTATCACCTTGTTCAGCTTTTGGTAATCGATGTAAATTCTCCATCCCGTAATCGTTCTAGTTGGTATTAGTTCATTGTTTTCATTCTCTACGACCGTAATACCTTCTTTCTTTGGCATGCACTGGACTGTACTTACCCACGAACTGTCTGAGATGGGGTAAATTATACCCGCATCTAACCACTTGATGATTTCTTTCTTTACCACGTCCTACATGATGAGGTTCAATTTTCGTTGTCCATCAATCGTCCCTTTTTTTCCATCTTCCAAAATGATCTTGTACATGCATACAGATGGACTAATGACGTGAATATTGTCTATGGTCCATCTGATAGCCTTCTTGAATTATTTCAACACTAGGATGGGTTTCTCTTCTTACTCTTTGGTTAATTCCGCTGAAACAATTACAGGTAAAGTAGAAGCGTTACCTAAATAAACATATTTTAAATGCGAGGGAAGTACCTTCAGTTCTAATATAGGTGGCTCCTCAATTGACACTTTTGGTTGGGCATAATCTCTTTTCTCTAAGTCCAAAGATTCAAAGTGTGATTATGGATTAAATCCTCTTTGACGAGCTTCTAGCAAAGCTAAGTATTCATCCTCCTCTTCATCACTTGGAGGGTCTGATGTCAAAATTTTCTCCAACGGGTACTCAACAAAGTTAAGTTCCCTTTCCATGATTAATTCCTCTAATTCGGACACTGCAAAATAATCATCAATTGTGTTACCTAATTGTCCTGAACACGCATAGTAAGCTCGCCCTACTGCACATCAATAAGAGTTCTTCCAATTGCTAGGAAAGAGCTTCCCAGGATGATTGACACTTCTTTATCTGCTTCAAAGTGTAGAATAACAAAGTCAGCAGGAAAAATAAATTTGTCTACACGTACCAATACATTCTCGATTTTTCCTTCTGGATGTGCTAAGGATCGATCTGCTAATTGAAGTGTAATCGTAGTAGGTCTAACTTCACCTATCCCCAACTTTCTAAATATTGACATGAGCATCAAGTTGATACTCACACCCAAATCACATAGTGCCTTACCACAATATGTTGCTCCAATGTTGCAATGTATGGTAAAACATCCAGATCCTTCACCTTTGGGGGTAGTTTGTCTTGAAGATATTCGCTGCATTCCTTCGCCAGGGCTACCATCTCAAATTCTCCTAATCTTTATTTTTTAGACAGGATATCATTCATGAATTCAACATAGTTTGACATTTTTTCAAGTACTTCTACCAACGGTATGTTAATATAAAGTTGCTTGAGTACGTCTAGAAACTTATTGAACTGGACTTTCTATTTCTGCTTTTGAAGCCTTTGAGGGTAGGGTGGTGGAGGCTTCTTTACTGGAACTGGTTGATTCATTTTATATGCCAATTCTGCATCTAAGGAAGTTTTTAGTTTATCAGAATTAACTGGTTCAGAAGTTACCTTACCAGATTTCATAGATTCTGGTTCCGGTGAAACTAGAATTTCAACACTCAGTTGAACTTCCATTGAGTCTTGAGCAAAAGCTGGCTCCTCTTCAACTTCAACGGTGTTGGGCTCTAATGTCTTTCGCTCCTCAATGTCAACGCTTTATAATGCTCCTTCTCAGGATTCCTCAGATTCTCTATATCACTAGGCAAGGCACCTTGTGGACGGTTCCTAAGTTCAGTGGCAAGTTGACCTACTTGATTCTCAAAATTCCTTAGAGTGGTATCCTCTTTTTCCATATATGCCTTCAATAGGTTCTCTAAGTTGTTGGAAGGTTCAGCTGGAGTTGGTTTCTAAACTTGTTTGGGGAAAATAGGTGGCTAGGTCAGTTTGGATTGTGCATAAGTGTTATTGGTTACAACCCCTTGGTTACTCCAGGAAAAATTTGGGTGGTTTCGCCACAATGGGTTATAGAAATTGGATTGCAGTCCTTGCCTTCCTCGATTTTGGTTTTCGTTACCCATATAATAGATAGATTCTGGGTTCGATGGACATTCTTCGAAAAAATGTCCTTCTTCACAATAGACACAGGCTATATTTTCAAATTGATTCAGTGGCTGTACTGCAAAACTCCTAAACCCATTAGTGGTAAAATTTTTAAGTATTGAGGAAATCGAAGATACATAAGATACGATTGAAGTGAGTGGATCCACTTCATGTATTCTAGCGACTCATCTTCTTGACGCTGCTCGATTGATTTGCCATTGATAATTGTTGATGGAAATCCTCTTAAAGATTTCATAAGCCTCGTTATAAGACTGAGAAGTGTCTACTACCATCCTCGTATGAGCATTAAGACCATTATAAAATGTCTCAAGTTGGATGCAATGAAGGATTCCGTGATGAGGGCACTTTCATAATAATTCTTTGTACCTTTCTCATACCTCATACAAGGGCTCGTCATCCATTTGTTGGAAAACAGTTATCTCATTCCTCAACTTAGCATTCTTGCTAGGCAGGAAATATTTCATGAGGAATCTTTCTGCTAACACTTGCCATGCGGAAATGAAATTTGGTGGCAATGAGTTCAACCAGGGTCGAGCTCTGTCTCTAAGCAAATATGAGAACAGCTTTAATCGTAGTGAATTTTCAGGTACTCCAACTAACTTGAAAGAATCGCTCACCTCCATAAACAGTTTTAACTAAAGATGAGGATCTTCAATAGGCATTCCACTGAATTGGCCCACTGTCTGAAACATCTGGAACATGACTAGCTTCAGCTTAAACTATTGCGCTTCGATTTTGGGTCTCCTAATACCCTGATTAAGATAATGAAACACTGGCATGACATACTGTCTTAGAGCTCTATCCCTATCATTAGCAATAAGGATAGGATTTTGAACAGGGTTTGCTCCGTTTCCTTGATTCAATTTTTGAATTTCATCTCTTCGGTCCTTCTCTGACTTGTTTGTCTTCTTTGCTATTGAAAATTTCTTTCAATCTAAAGATCTACGGGGCGTAAATCGATGATTTGATCAATATTCATAAACACCTAAAACAACAACAAAAAAATTAATTAAGTTAAAATTGAACAGAAAAATAAACCGAAATGCAAAATTAACAAATTCACAAATAATGACTTTTTAAAATAGTCCCCGGCAACGGTGCAAAAAACTTGGAACGACGAAATTGTGCAAGTGTACTCAATCGCAACAAGTAATAAAGTGAGAAGTAAATGTCAAGTTATCATACCCACAAGGACTGTGAGAAGAATTATTTATGAGTGCAATTAAAAACACTTTGGTGAAGAAAAATATTTTGATTTGAGGAGGTGATTAAAACCTATGATTTTTAACTAAGTAAAATAAATAAAAAGAAAATAAAGGTTCTAATGCACGACTTCAAAAGATAATTTTAATCAAAATGACATAATTGTGTTAGATTAATTACATTTCTTAACTTAGATTTACTAAACTCATGTTCATGTTGTTACGAATACATTCACGGCAACTCAGTAATTTGCTAACTTATTAACATACTCACCTTCCAAAATTCCATTTATCTCTTAACTATATCTCTATGTCAATTCAACCGATTAAACAAATTTCAATAAGCAAATGTGTTAATCCACATAAATACTTATGAAATTAAAATCTCTTGTACATATCTCTATGTCAATTCAAACAATTAATTCAATCTCATAAGCACATAAAAGATTACGTGAGGTAACAATGTATTCTTACCTTGAAACAATTTAATCACAATAATCTTGCAAGTTATGCAAGGCTAATGTATCGTTAGATACCGTTGCTAAGTTAACCCCTCAGATACCTTAGATGATTAAACATGTACTGATTAAGTATTAGTCAATTAATTACAATTTCAATCTGTTTAAATAATTAATTCATTAGTTACCTTACAATTGTAATGTAAGAATAACTTAGTCATTGTTTTACTTAAACAAACACCTTACCAAGGCCTATAAAAATAAAAACATAATTTTAATAAATTAAGTGGACAAAATGCAATCAACCTAACATGAATTAAATTTATGCCATATTAATTAAATTAAACATATCAACATCACAATTATTCATAGACATGTTCATAACAACAACAATAAAATTAAAATGATAATGAACAAGAATCAAATCTAGTTTTTCTCGAAGGCTTGACTAGTTTGCTCTGCTCTTCCTTCTCCGCTTGTTTCTGTTGAACCGAGGCTTCCATGAACATTTGAATGCTTCTCCAAATGGTGGTTGAATGAATCTTTTTTAAGAGGTGAAATCGGTAAGGGAATGGAGAAGAAAATGAAGAACAATGGAAAGGAATTAAAGAGAGAAAGTGAGAGAGAAGTGAAAGGGTGAGAGGGTTTGAGATGTGTTTGAAGTAAGCAGCCAAGGTTTCAAACTTGCTATTTTAAGGTGAGGACAAATCTATGAAGGCTTAAATAGTGGAGGGGTTTGAATGCAAATTGGAGTATTCAAGGGCTATTTTACAAGCCAAATAATCAGGCAAACAAGCTGATCAGGTCAGCATGTGGTACTATTTTGGGCTGCCCAGTGCTCGATTGGATCGGTTTTCTCGGTTCAGCTCAACTGGGCCTTTTTTTCATAATTGATTAATAATAATTTATTCAACCCAAATTAAATTAGATTAAAAGGTAAATTAATTATATTATGAACTACTATTCATAATTTGGACCATCGTAGGCTGAAAAATTAGTTTGCCTTGATGCTTCAAAATCGCTTCTCGATTTTGCACTTCTAGTAGTGTCTGCCGAGCCAATTTTCACCTTTTGTGCGAATGTGTTGAAAATGATTAAAATTAATCAAATTTTATTATAAAATTAATTAAAATTCAATATGTTAATAATTTAAGTATAATTTAATTATTTTATAATAATTATATATTTTTCGAAAAGAATTTTATCGAAACTGCATGAATTTGATTTTAAAAGGGCATGAAAAAGTGTGTATATTTTCGTGTTTCCAGTTGTGTAAGCCTAAGTTACATGGTCGTGTCGCCAGCCTGTGTAACTCACTCTAGTCATGTGGAACCAAAATCATTCTAAACAAATAGAACACATAGCCGTGTCACTTGCCCATGTGTGACACAATGCCGTGTGGCAGCTCGTGTGTGCTAAAATGTACCTTAATATGTAAGATATTCAATCAATGGTTTACTTAAGCCACAAACATGTCATTAACCATTCATTCAACCAATTCAAAACACACTAAAAACATACCAAAACATGTCATTTGCCTAGTTCTAACCAATATGTCATAAGGCACCATCACAAACAACACTAAATGCTAACATTCAACTTCATTTCATACCCAATTCAAGCATACTAAACAAATGTCATGTAATTCCACAAATGTCAAAATCCCTATTACCAACAACAAGCCAAATACCAATGTATAGCCATTCATGCATTTGACAAAAAATACCAACTCACTTAATCAACTAAAAGTCTCAAAATCAACAATCAAGATACTATACCATATCCATCAGCCATGCATGTAGATTAAAAACCATGATCAAACACATCATTATATTAACAAGTCCACATATTTTATGAAATCTCAAAACACACTTTATTTATAGCAAACACTTATATACAATTTAACTCCTATTACATGTCAGAAAACTAAAATATAACGTTTTCAAATACTAACAAAAGATTGTTGGATAGTGTGATATTCAAGTTGATCAAATTGCCCGATTCCGTAATACGATAACTATAGGAAAATAGGAAAGTGAAATAGAATAAGCTTCAACTAATCTTAGTAAGTTCATAGGTAGAAAAACGATATAACATACCTTAATGTCACATTTAAAAATTAACAAAAATAATTAACTAACATTATATCTATCATCACAACCATTTCAATAGGCGAGTTCATTATAAAAAAGTCGTATAACCATTAAAGCTATGCAATATTATTCAATACCAAGTCAATATATAATATCCATAAGCATGAGCACATATTTTCAAGTAATTTAACAAGACATTATTACTAAGCATCAATACAAGTCATTTTGTTGTTTAACAATCACGATTCAACCTGGTGAACTAATATGAACAAATAAAGGTATGCAGTTATCCACCCAAGACATGCGCGAATGCTCAACCAAGCTAATCCAACCAAGAACACGTATGGGCACTGAGTGCCTAGCCCGTAGGCTTCACATCCTCCCCCAAAACACGTCAGGATCACTGTAAAGATAACTCGATAATCCGCAACAAATGTTGGATTCCAGTACATTCAGTGTATAATAACATGTCACATATCATCATCTCATCACATATCAATCTCATACAATGCACAAAGTAACCTATTGGCATGCCAATTGTATCCTATCCTACGTTCATTCAGGCTCATTACATATATTGGTATAATAATTTTCATTTCAATCTAGTTTCTCACCTTGTACCAATTGTAACATTTAAGTTTACATTCAATATCACCAAAATATAGAATTCAATAAAAACATTACCAAAAAACACAAGATAATACCGTAGAACTTACTAGGGCCAAACAACAAATATAGGAGTATTTGAGACTAGTCTGCACTTTTCTCTATTCCACGATTATGTACCGGTTCTTGATCTATACAATAATTTTATTTCAATTTATCAGCCTCTATTACATTATAACCTTCAATTTGATGTATATGACTTCCTATTAACATTTTCACAAATTCTCTAAAATTTTGCATTTTGTTCAATTTAGCCCCTAAAACTAAAACAAGATTGTTTTTCATAATTAAGCCAAAAGCCTTATTTTTTTTATTTCATTATCATCCCTATACAACCCTCAAGTAATGAAATTTACAAGAATTTCATGCTAATTTTAACATTTTATCATTTTACTCTCTAAACTTAAAACTATTCAAAACCACTTTAAAAATAGTCATATTTCAACATCAAGCTTTAAACTCAAACATTAACATCTAAAAAGCTTCAAAACTAAGAATGGTAACTATTCACAAGTTTAACATAATTTCAAAATAGTCCCCGGGCTAGTTAGCTAAACTGCAACGACCTCAAAAACATAAAATTTACGAAAAACGAGCCTCAAAATTACTTACATGCAAGGGACCAACTTGAAGCTTAATAAAAATGGCTTCCTTAGTTCATTTAGTTGAAAAAATGGTGAAGAAAGTGTTAAGGAATTGACAACCAATGTTTTATTTTTTATTTTATTTAATTACTAATTGAACTTTTAACATATAAAATACCATTCTTTAAGTATGAACTGTCCCATTATGATCTATTATGGCCAAATTGTCATTTAAAACCAGCGATTAATACTTTTAAACCCATTAAACCCATAAAAGCTAATAGCGATTAACTTTTGCAGCTTTTACGATTTAGTCTTTTTTCCTTAATTAATTATCCAAACGTCAAAACTACCAGACCAAAATTTAACACGAAACTTTAATGGCCTCGTAATTATTTATTTAATATTTATAGAATCACACTTCATAATTATGGTCCCGAAATCACTATTTTCAACACCACTGAAAATGGGCTATTACATTCTAAATTGCTTATAAGGTTTGCCTCAAGATATTTTTGTATGTCAAGTTAAAACATGTTTTGAGGTTAAAAAAGCATGATTTCAAGTGATTTTTTGTAAGTTTTATGATTTACTTATTAAGGGGTGAATTAAAGTGTGTTTATGGTGTTTAAATCTTTAATATTTGGTCCTCTGCACCCAGGTTTCAGAACCTTGGGTAAAAGTATCAAAACTTTGTAAGTCAATCGCTAAAGTTTGGTCCCAAAACTCCAAATTTAGAACTTATACTAAAAGTATTAGAACTTTCAAATTCGGTAGATAAAAAGCTATAGTACCAAGCCAAAGTATTGATACATATGGTCTATGTATCAATAACTTGCCCAATGTATCAGTACATGGAATCGAGGTATCTATACCTAGCCCTCTAAGCAATGTCACTACACTATTTTATGTGTTTTGAGCTCTCTAAAGCTCGTATTTGGTCTCAAACACCTCCAATCACCCATGAATTATTTATAAATAATTTTAAGATGATTTTAAAACCTCGAAATTTAGTTTACCTCAGTTCTATGATTTTATTAAATTATATTCAAAGTTTAAAGTTCTAAGTATTTTCAAGAATTTTGCTTTGTATATGCTCCAATGGCATCTCCTATCCGTATCAGAGTTGGGATGGATGAAGGGGGTTACACATTGATTCTAAATTAAAAATAGATTATTAATTTTATTATCCGGAGGTGATAATTAACCACTCCATTTTATGAATCAAGGTTGAATAAATAATTCAGTCATTTATTTTTTTATTTACTTTACTTGAATATCTTTATTACATTCTAATAAATTATAACTTCATTAATTGTTGACTTATATTAGTAAGTTAGTTAGTGAGTCGAGTCAATTAGTTGAAGTCATTCACATACCTTCTTGTGGGTCGATCCTTGGAGTACTTCCTAATAGATTTGTTTCATTGTAATTACTACTTAACAATGATATCGTGCACTTGCATTATCAAGGGAGTACTGAAATCATTTTAAGGTTAAATTGAATGTTTATTCTGTGCTAATTTTTATATGTTATTCACCACCTATCAATCACAAAGATTGTTTGGATAACAAGACAACTTATATTAAAGGATGATATAGAATTAAGGTCCATAGTTTATAGTGCATGGGGTCATGGTGAGCAATTACTCATTTCAAAACTATTATTTTCTGTAACGTCCAATAGTGGGGTGTAGTTTGTCTTAGCTATTGGAGCATGATTAACTTCCAAGTTGAGACATAGATTTGTTGGTCTAAACCAAAAACAAATTGCACTGGACCTAAGACTAAATTAATCTTAAATATGTTTAAAGATTATTTCTTTTGAAACAACCATTTTATGTTTATCTTAATCCTAAGTAAGTAAATTGATCGAATGTGAATAATGTATATAAAATTAGCACAAAAATAAACATTCAATTTGACCTTGAAATAATGTTTATTACTTGTTCGATAACTACAGGTGCACAATATTGTTGTCAAGTGATAGCTACAACAAAATAAATCCATCATGAAGTATTCCAAGGATTGAGCCTACAAGAAAGTGTGCAAATGACTTCAACTAATTAACTTGAATCACTAACTAAACTTGTTGAGTATGACTCCAATTTCAGTCAAATTTGAGAAATAATCTTCCAGTTAAATTTTGTTTATTTGTTTCAATCAAACTCTGATTAGTCTAAATTATTTTATTATTGTTTGACCTATGAATTTAGCCTATAAATAGGCTCTTTTAAAACCTTAGAAAAACACCCATTAGAGATTAGAACTCATAACACTTTTGGAGAATTTTGTGTTTACGTTTTGAAGGTTCTTTGTTTTCAAGTTTCAGGGTTTAGTTTTTATCTTTATCTCTGTATTCTTCGTTATTTTGCCATTATAGTAAAATTATCTTTGCTCGTTTTTTATCCTCTTTGGAGGGGGCTTTCCACGTTAAATTTTTGTGTTCAATTTCTCAATTTCTTCCGTTATTTTTACTTATTTGTTGCTTAATCGGGTCGATCCTCAACAAGTGGTATTAGAGCTTGTTCAATTTTCGTAGATCAGTCCATTCAGATATGGTAGCAACAAGGTTTGAAATTGAGAAGTTCGATGGTGTCACAAATTTCAGTTCGTGACAAGTTCAGATGATATTAATTCTAGTTCAAACCGGCCTGAAAAAGGTTGTTACTAGGAAAAAGCCAAAAAATCTAAATTGAATAGAATGGGAAGAGCTTGATGAAAAAGCGTTGTCTGCAATCCAGTTGTGCCTCGTGAATATGGTATTGTAGGGAGTATTGATGGAGAAGACCTTATCCACCTTGTGGAAAAAGTTAGAAACTCTTTATGCGACTAAGTCTTTGGCTAACTGTTTAGTGTTGAAACAACGTCTATTTACATTTCACATGAAAGAAGGTGAGCTTCTTAAAGATCACATCAGTCAATTCATTACTCTTTTAAATGATTTAAAGAAAGTTGGGGTTTAGATTCATGGTGAAGATCAAGCAATGTTATTATTGTGTTCTTTACCCCCTTAATACAAGTCTTTCAAGGAGACCCTGATTTATGGCAGAGGCAAACTCTCGTTCGAAGATGTCAAGGGTCATTTGTTAAGTAGAGACAAACTCAACAATGAGTTTGGTTCGAATAGAAAGGAAAATATGCAAGCTTTCGTTTTGGTAGCATCAAAGAAGCGAGAAAAATTTTTTCCCTATTGTAAAAAGTTAGGTCACATCAAAGCAGATTGTTATAAATTGCGAAATAAAAGAGCTATTAAGAGTAACGAGGAAGATGTAGCTGGTGCTAATTTGGCCAATGAAAGTGGTGATGATTTCTTGTTAGTGTCAACAAACGATAACTCCAAGCTTACGTCTAAATAGATCCTAGATTCGGGATGTTCTTTCCACATGTGTCCTAATAGAGAATGGTTCTCCACATACAGGTCAGTTCAAGGTGGAGTTATGCACATAGGAAACGATTAATCTAGTAAGGTAATTGGTATTGGTACTGTTAAAATTAGGATGCACGATGAGACGATTAGGACACTCTTAGATGTCAGGTATGTACTTAATTTACAAAAGAATCTCATCTTCTTGAGTATTTTGGACTCGAAGGGATGCAAAATCAACATCGAGTGGAGCGGCATTAAGGTATCTCGTGGAGCTCTCATTTTGTTAAAAGGTAAAAAGACCGACAGTCTTTATATTCTGGAAGGTTCTATAATGATCAATGAAATCAGATGTCCATAGTTCATGATGGAGTCAAAGTCAACTCATTTGGAGTGGAGGCAACTTGGTCATAGGAGGAAAAAGGTATGACCATTTTGTTAAAGATAGGTTCGTTTTTTTATGCAGGTTTTGAAAATTTAGGGCACTGCGTTCGTGAAAATTAGACCTGGGTTAGTTTTGATTTAGCAGTGTACAAGTCGAAGGCTAGAAGTCTTCCAGTTTCTAAGCACAAATTCGACTCAGTTAATTCCCTGCATAGTTCAAGATAGGCCTGTGGCAGGCTTTGGCAAAGATGGCGTTGTGGAACTATGTGTCAAGGTGGAGATTTGTTGAGTATGACTCCTATTTTAGTCAAATTTGAGAAATAATCTTCCAGTTAAACTCTGTTTATTTATTTCAATCAAACTCTGGTTAGTTTAGATTATTTTATTATTTGACCTATGAATTTAGCCTATGAATAGGCTCTTTTACAACCTTAGAAAAACACTCATTAGAGATTAGAACTCGTAACACTTTTGGAGAATTTTGTGTTTACGTTTTGAGGGTTCTTTTTTTCAGGTTTTGGGGTTTAGTTTTTATCTCCATTTTTGTACTCTTCGATCTTTTGTCATTATTATAAAATTATCTTTTCTCATGGTTTTTTATCCTTTTTGGAAGGGGTTTTCCATGTTAAATTTGTGTGTTCGATTTTTCAATTTCTTTCATTATTTTTACTTGTTTGTTGCTTAATCGAGTTGATCCCCAACAAAATTAATAATAAAAAGTTAGAAAACAATAAAAAAGCAAATATAGTGAATATGTAAAACGAATGCAAATAAAATAAATAGTATAATAAAATGTTATTTTAATTATTCAACCTCAATTCATAAATGTAGTGGCTAAGGATCATCTTCAGTTAATGGTAATTAATAACCTATGTCAAATTATTTCTAATATAGAATCAATTCCATACAATGGTGTCTAGATTTAGGCCAAGTGCTAAAAAGCACAAGTGTTACTGTCACCTTCTCTAACACATCAATTGTTTTAATAGCTTACCTAATCTCGTACTAAGTGCAATGTGTTGTTTCCTTTGAAACTAACTTTAGGTAACCTCCTGACTAGATGGCTAGTGTAGAATGGGTGGCTAGCTCTCAGTGCACTTTCCCTTAAAATTTTTGTTAACCAATTTGTAATCTGGAATTAAAAATATATGCATAAATAAAAAAATTTAATCTGCAACCATCTTTTCTAAATTAGATTTTAATCATATTTCAATTACTAAGCCATTAACCTACAGATTTCTGTACCACAAAAATTAATTTAACTCATTGTGAATTGGCAAGAAACATATAAGATATTTAGATGAAGTATAACAAAAGAGAAATAAGTAATAAACTAAGTAAATATAAATAGATCTCCAATGAGTTACTACAATCCACAAGCAAATTGAGAGAGTTGAATACTACAACAGCTATAAACTATAAAAGAAAAGAAAACTGAACTTTAGAATTGTTTCTAATCTAAATTGATATCTCTACTTTAGACAAGATTATTATAGGGTAGATTCACGAGCTAGGGGTGAAACAATTGAAGTGCCTTTATTAAAAATCACTTGGAAACAATGCAAATGTAAGCGAATAAGAGTCTGAAATATATAACAAAAATTTGCTCATCATACCCTTACACTCACATTTTTTCTTGTCCTTGAGTAAAACAACTAAAAAATAAATATGCAATCCTAATATACGTAGCATAACTCAATGAAAATATTACAGAAGAGTGAAAACTAAACAACTCAACACTATTAAGAATCTAAGTTTTTGAAATGTCCAACTAGGATGCTTGCAATGACACATTTAATATGCAAATAATTCACATATAGAAAATATTAGAAGAACAAAACTTTTGGGCTTGTGTGTGCAAGCTACCTATTTTAAAATCTCATTAATGCAATGAAAAAGTTGTAAACAACAAACCATTGGTCTCCCATTGTGTAAGGGATCCAATGTTTTATTTATTTTCTAACAATGAATTAAAATAAGGGTAATTATTCTATCCACTGCTAGTGGAATAAACAAAATTCCACAAGTGGGTTAGGATGATGCCATGTGTCTTTTTTAATTATTTAATTATTATTTTATTACACTCTAAGAATAAATGAAATCAACTCAGACCGGCTTGTGGATTTTTTTACTCCACTAGAAATGTATATGATAATAATATTTAATATAAAACACTAATGTATATTATTTCTATAAAATACATCATGTCTAACAATAATTGATATATAAATTATCTTACAAAAATTTTATGAAAATCTAGACAAATTTATTTTATGCAATTTTCTTGTGCAAAAAATAAGTTTAAAAATTTTTGAAGTTGGATTGTATATTCGAGGAGTGATTATAGTTGTTTATTGAAGCAATTTTAATCCAAGATCTAATGGTTACAATAGTTGGTCGACCAAAGAGACAACTATTTTTGTAAAGTTTGTTTTGTTGCAAGAATCTATGAATTCAAGAATAATAGAAGATTGTTCGATTCAAAGCTTGGTTCAGAGTTCAATTTAGATTAATTGAAAAGCCTAAAGACAAAATCCTACAAAATTCTTACTCTCCCATGATACCCAACAAAGACATACAAAAGTACTAATATTAAGGTAATTTATTGCATTAGACTTTATGAGTTAACCATCTTTTATTAATCATTTCAAATTTCCTTAAAACTATTTCATGCTTTTAAAAACTACATGTAGGATATAACTATAAAATATGGCTCTTTCAATCCTATTATACTAGTTTTGAGCGCAGTAGATCTCTAAGTGAGTGATCGCAATTGTTTGTTCCCAAAACATCATAATGATCATGGTTGGACTTTAGTCATAAGTCAAAGAGGCTAATAAAATGCAATGCTCCTATGCACAAACTTAAACTGTCACATTACTCTTAAACGCAAGCTTAAGTTGTTCACCCAAAATGATGATACTCCTATGTTTATGCTTAAATTGTTCATCCAAAAAATTAATAGTGTTCCTAAGCATGATCTTGAACTATTGATCCAAAAAAAATGAGACTCTTAAGCACAAACTTAAACCGTTGTATCACTGTTAAACATGAGACTAAACTACCCATTTAAAAGAAATTTTGAGCTATGTAATGATTTAATCCTTCAAAAAGAAGGGTACATAGGGAATCTACTTTTATTTCCAAGTTTAGTTTAAATGAGGAAAAAAACTTGATGTATCCTTTTCAAAATTGAAATTCTTATAAACACAATTCAATGATGAAAATTTTCAACATCCAAAGCAAATCAAGTTTCTTAACTTGCCCACTTTCTACACTTATCAAAAATTACGTATTTGACCAAGACTTGAAAGGGAATTGTAGATAGAGAATATAGACCAATCAAAATACATCATACGTCATTATTATTTCTCTCTAATGAAACAAAACTAATTAATAAAAGGTAAATCAAGAAATTAGATCCTTTCAAAACTCTTTTATAAAGATATCATATTCTTCAAATATTACTTTATATCTAATTAAATTCAATTAATATGAGATAAACAAAAAAAATAAAAATGTTTAATCCTTATAGAGCACTCAAACAAAGAAGTTATATTCTACAAGAAGTTTCTTTTACTTAATTAATTGACACTATAAAAAGATGTCATCTTTAAACCATTCAACAGGCATTTAGAACTTTAAAAGTTCAAAAATCGAAGCTTGGAGAGAAGATTTTGAAAGACAAGAAGCTTTTTCCAAATCTTAAGAAATCTTTGAAGAAATTGAAGAACACAAAGAAATTCAAAAGAACTTCACATCAGTTCTGAAGAAAATTATTTTTCAATGTTATGTGGGAGATAAACCCATGTAAGGAACGAACAAGAAAATTAATGAAAAATTTGAAAAGATTGAACACACAAATTTTACGTGGAAAAACCCTTCTAAAAAGGATAAAATATCACGGGCAAAGATAATTTCACTAAATCAGAAAAACGAAAAGTACAAAGATAGAGATAAAAACTAAACCCCAAAACCAAAAAATAATAACCCTCAAAACTTAAGCACAAAATTCCCTGAAAGCTTGTAAAAGCTAAAACTTAAATGTGTTATGGGTTAATCTTTCTAGGGTAGAAAAGGGTCTATTTATAGGCTAAATTCGTAGGTCAAATAATCTACACTAATCAGAGTTTGACTAGGATAAATAATTAGAATTTAACTAGAAAAAAGTAAACCGAGAAAATTGCATGACACATCGCGACGTCGTTTATGCTTCTCCTCTGTTTCATCGTTGAGTCATCATGATGCCACATGGCTCCTCGTCGCAACGTCACTCTCTGTTTGTGTTTTAATTTGACTGAAATGTGAGGCATACTCTACAAATCTCCACCTTAACCCATATTTCCACAATGCCTTATTTGTCGAGCTTGCCACAAGCCTATCTTGAACTTTGAAGGATATTAATTTAGTCCAAGCCGTGCTTGAACTTTGAAGCCGAAAGACTTGTAGTCTTTGACTTGAGCACTGCTAAATTAGAACTGACTCAGGTCTACTTTCCACGAATGCAGTGCTCTGTCTTTCCAAATCTTACACTTAAAAATAACTTCTCTTATTCAAAACGGTCATACCTTTTTCCTTCCTATGATCAAATTGTCTCTACTTTAAATGAGTCGACTCTGACTCCTTAATAGATGAGAGACTTACTATTTAACAGTCACCGTTGAACCTTACAGAACATAAAGACTGTCAGTCTTTTGACCTTTCATTAGAAAGAGAGCTCCACGAGACAATTTAATGTCACTTGACTCGATGTTCGTTCTACAACCCTTTGAGTTTAACATACTCAGTGAGATGAGATTCTTCCTTAAATCAGGTACATGCCTTACATCTAATAGTGTCTTGATTGTCTCGTCGTGCATCCCAATCTAAACAGTACCTACACTGATTGTCTTACTGGATTAACTACTCCTTATACACATAACTCCACACTCAACTGAATTGTATGTGGAGAACCAGTCCATATTGTGACATATGTGGAAAGAACACCCTGAATCCAGGATCCATTCGAACATAAACGTAAACCTTTTGAGCGTAGACACCAACACCCAATCATCACCCTTATCATCGGCCAAATTAGCATCAGCTACTTCCTCCTCGTTGCTTTCAGCAGCCTTCTTATTTTGCAGTTTGTAACAATCTGCCTTAACATGACCTAACTTCTTGCAATAGTGACATCTCTTGTCTCAATTCCTTGATGCTATCAAAATCGAGGTTTGCCTATCTAACTTTCTATCTGAACCAAACTCATTATCGAGTTTGTCTTTACTCAACAAGTAACCCTTCACATCCTTGAACGAGAGTTTATCTCTTACATAAATCAATGTCTCCCTCAAAGACTTATATGAAGGGGTTAAAGAGCACAATAATAGCATAGTATGATCTTCGTCATCTACCTAAACCTCAATGTTCTTTAAATCATTCAAAAGAGTAATAAATAAACTGATGTGATCTTTAAGGTGCTCACCTTCGTCCATGCAAAACATGTATAATCTTTTCGACACCAATCGATTTACCTAGAGACTTTGTCGTATAAAGGGTTTCTAACCTTTTCCACAATGCGGATGCCATTTTTTTATCAACACCTTCTACAATAGACTATTTGTGGGCACACTGAATTGCAGACAGGGCATTCTCATCAAACTCTTCCCATTCTAACTGATCTAGATTATCAGGCTTTCTCCCTATAACAACTTTTTTAGACTGTTCTGAACAAGAATTCTCATCATCTGAACTTGCCAAAGATTGAAATTTGTGATGCCATCGAACTTCTTAATGTCGAACCTTGTTGTTATCATCTTTGAACGGGTTGAATGTGAAAATCAAATCAAGCTCTGATACCAATTTGTTGGGGATAAACCCATGTAGGCAACGAATAAAAAAATAACAAAGAAATTAAAAATATCGATCACGCAAATTTTCTGTGGAAAAATCCCTCCAAATAGGATATAAAACCACGGGCAAAAATAATTTCACTAAATAAAAAAAACGAAAAGTACAAAGATAGAGATAAAAACTAAACCCCAAAACCAAAAAATAATAACCCTCAAAACTTAAACACAATTTCCTGAAAGCTTGTAAAAGCTAATACTTAAATAAGTTATGGGTTAATCTTTCTAGGGTAGAAAAGGGCCTATTTATAGGCTAAATTCGTAGGTCAAATAATCTTAAAATAATATACACTAATCAAAGTTTGACTGGACAAATAATCAGAATTTGACTAGAAGAAGTAAACCAATAAAATTACATAACACGTCACCACGTCGTGACGTCCCCTATCGTGTCGTCGTGACATCGTTTTTGCTTCTCCCCTATTTCATCGTCACATTATCGTGACGTCGGATGGCTCATTGTCGCGACATCGCTCTCTGTTTGTGTTTTAATTTAACTGAAATGCGAGGCATACACCACATCTTATTTAATTGATAGATTGGAGGTTAAACCTATTTGCCATAAGCAAGTCTAGAAGGCCCTTTAAGTAGAAGTATCCATATAATATCAACTCTCAAAGACCTTTGGATTAAATCACTTTCCAATCCGGGTACATCACCACAAAGGAGATAAAACTCATTCTTTAAGATCTAGTCTTGGTTACCCTTAAAGTGAACTTCATCAATCCAAGATAAAGTCTTGAAAACACTTGGATCAACTCTCAAGCAATTTCAAGCTCTCCAACCTATTTTCAAGAGAAAGTCTTAATGGACCTTAAAGTGGATTGTATTCATCTAAGTTTTAAGTCTTGAATACTTTTGGATCAAAATTGAATTGAAGTGTAGAATTAAATGATTTTTCTAGACATTGTATGCAACACCCAGTTTTGGCGGGTCCTAAGTTCTGGCGAGTAGGCTAAGAATAATCTGTGGGACGTGGCTCTATCTACCCAATATTTGTTTTTGGCGTATAAAATTGGGCGTATAGCAAACGTTAGATTATTATATAGGGATTGAACTCATAATGTGTTAAGCTATAAGGAAAGGGAGTTTGGTAAGAGTATTAAGAATTTTGTAAGTTGGAATTATTTATGAAGGTATTGTACCCCAAGTTCATTGAGTTATTGTGCTAGTTACGTTAAAAATGATTTGCTTAGAAATGGATAGAACTGAAGAACCAAATATATGATTTATTGAATTTTTAATTAGGTACTCTCTGCATTGTAAACCATTTTTAAGGACAGTTCTGAAAGTTGTGACACGTGTCAAGATCTAATAAGGACTTAGGTTAAATATGTGGATATTATGGGCAGAGAGGGGAAAGTTTTCCTTCTTTTTTCTAGAGTATTGTTACCTAGAGATGGAGGAACCAAAAAGTATTTCCTTCTTCTTTAAGCTGGAGTTGTAAATCTAGATCTTTGTTAGTGACTACTCCATGTCAAGGTAAGTACTGTGACTCTGCATGTTAAAGTTAAGAAAAATTACGTTTGAATAAGTGCATGAATAGTAAAATGAAGAAGTAAGGCTTTATATGAGGGTTATATGGGTTTGAGATGATGGTAAAAGTACAAATAAGTTTTAATAGTGTTCTCCTATTTAATTAGGAGTGGTTGCTACAGTTTCTTGTTGGATATGGAGTTCAAGCTATTATCTGAGGTTGTTTGGTGAGTCTCTATGTTGACTCTTGCATATGTATTGTTCATGCAAACAGATCTGCAGAACACTAAATAAAATATGAAACCGAGATCATGAAAGGTACATAATGATATGTATGAAACAATATGAGTAATTACTAAAGGATATATGTGAATGTATGATTTTTGGCTAAGGATAGTATGTATAGTTGGTATGGAATCTAATAAGTTCAAGTATATGGTGAATGGTGAATAAGTAATGTGATACTAAGGTATGGTTATATATATGTATGCTTGGAATGTGTATTATGATTCGGGAATGTATGTGGGCTTATGTTAATGGAATAAAAGGTTAGGCTTAGACTATATAAATGTATGAAGAGACTATCAAGAAAGAGAGTCTATATCTGTTCATTGCGGTGATGTTCAAAGGGGCCGCCAGGACTTTAAATACGAACTCAAAATGGAAAGTCCATGGCCATGCCACCCTCTGTAAAGGACTAAAGGATGGTTATTACCTAATGGGGATTTAAGTGTGTTCCAGGACAATGATGGGCAAACTTCATGAAATGTGAGTCTAGGCAAATTCATATCACAAACATGTCAAGAAAGAAAATGCCCCCGCGATGAACCTTAAAAGAAGGCCTTTGTGGCGCAATATGAAATGAACACCTTTGTGGCGAATTATGAAAAAAATGCCTTTGTGGCGAATCAAGAAAGAAATTTCATTGTGGCGGATTATGAAGGAATAGCCTCTGCAATGACCCTACATATAACACCCCTAACCCGTATCCGTCGCCAAATTAGGGTTACAAGGCATTACTGGACAAAACACAACTCAATACAGACGTTCAGTAGAATTCAAGAATTTAACATTTATATGCAATTCGTTTGAATATAGGTTTAAATATACTATTTCCAAATCAAAAAATAAGCATTGTATATATATATAAATTGAAATATATTAAGCTTAGTCAAATTTTAAGTAAGTATAATTATAAATTCTAATTTAACCTTTTAAAACAAAACATAACATTTCGATCTCGTTAAACTATAAGAAAATAAGCCATTTTCGTATGGCTATTAATTATATATACAGTACATCAAAGTACGACTTCCAAAATATTATCTAGCCTATACATGCCACAAGTTAAAATTTAAAAATTTCAATACCGAGACAATAGATAGAGTGATGATCTTTGCTAACGATCCTTGAGCCTGCAACTTTGTTTTTATCTATAAAACAAATGGACCTAAACTAACAAAGTAAGCTTTTATCGCTTAATAAGTCTTTAGCATATCTATAATACATATAAAAGAATCATATAATTCCTTATGTAAATCTATTGAGATCACAAATACCAAATATAATTACTATTCAAACATTGCTATCTTAAGTCATTTTGTTGATACCTAAAAGAATGTATATTTAATTAATACATATAAACGAACATATGTATATTCATTATATGCATATAACCAAGTTATAAACATACTCACTAACTGCATATATTGATTGCTACTGTACTTATCGCTTGCACTTCATTGAATGCATTTATATATATAATTATTCAAATACATGTGCCAAAAGCATATATTTATACTTATCAATTACATGTGCCGAATGCACATATATACTTATAATCCACATATGCCAAATGCATACATATATATATCCAACAATTTCATAACAACCAATATACGTACTTACTCACTAAACACAAAGATCCGAACGTTTATATGCTCATCAAATACATAGAAACAAATGTTCATATATTTATCCATTACATATAACCAAAATCATATATATAACCAATGCATATAATCACTTAATTAAAATAGATTCACCGGCACTTAGCCTGTTAGGCTTAAAGCCTGGTTCAGATCACCGGCACTTAGCCTGCTAGGCTTATAACCTAATTCAGATCACCAGCACTTAGCCTACTAGGTTTTAAAACTTGATTCAGTACATTGCCTTTTAGCCTGCTAGACTTATAGTCCGCAATGTTTCACCGGCATCAAGCCTGCTAGACATAAAGTCTGAATTATCTCACTGGCGATAAGCCTTCTAGACACTGAGCTTGAAATCTCATTTCAAATAAGTTGTAACTCATATTCAAACTATATATGTATATAAAATCCATACATAAAAATTCAACCCAAAATTTATAACTTATATTCTTGAACCACATGGATATATATAAACTTCAATCACCAAATCCAACATTAATATCCCAATGACTCAACCGAACACATTTATATATAACTTCATACTTTAGATACTACTACTAATATCATACTATTTAACTTATAACATACTATGTACATTTAACATTCGAATCTCACATATACCTATATAATTTCATAACCCATTTCAATACAAAAACTTATACATGTACATATATACATATTCGATTCTAACATATATGCATATATAATTTTATACTTACATTCGAAACAAGTACTTATACTTGTATACACATACATTTTTGAATTTAACATATACATATATAATTTCATACTTATACTCAATATAAGCAATTATACATATATATACATGCTTATTCGATCCAAACATATACAAATATATTATACATAATTATATGTAACATCCATACTTTTAATAAAATCCAAGAATTTATACTCATATATACATACCTATTCGAACCTCTTGTAAACATATATAACATTCAACATTAACTAAATTCAAAACTTATTCATGTATATACACATATATCCGAACTTTATATATATAAATATAACATACATACTTTTAACTAAATTCAAGAATTCATTCATGTATATACATATATATCCGAACTTTATATATATAAATATAACATACATACTGTTAACTAAATTCAAGAATTTATTCATGTATATACATATATATTCGAGCTTTATATATATAAATATAACATACATACTTTTAACTAAATTCAAGAACTTATACATGTATATACATATATTATCCACTATTAGTTCTATATTATTGAAATTTAAACAAACTTTAGCTAACATACATGTAATTTGCATCATTAATATCAACTTACCAAAGTAAATCCTTGTATTCGACTATTAATAATAAAATTTAAAGTTTCATTCAATTTGAATTTATTAAGTTTCAGTTTATCATATGTAAAATAAATATAATAAGCATATATTTAATTTAGAGAACATTTATTTGCTAATTGACTTACCTCGGATATCGACAGACACATTTGACTATTCGACTACTTTCGTTTTTCCCCAATCCAATTTTGTTTTCTTCGTTTCTTGATCTAAATATATTCAAATTTAGCCTTTTTATTCATCAAATCATTAAATTAAATCCAAAAATACATAAATGGGAAAATTACCATTTTGCCCTAACATTTTACACTTTTTGCAATTTAGTTCTTTTTGCACAAAACACAAAATACACAAAATTTAATCACACCATACTAGGGCCGAATGCTCCTAGTGTTCATACAAGTCAACACATTTTATTTATTTCACATTTTAGTCAATAAAAAACTTTTTTCACAATTTATCCCTAATTACTCAATTTGACCAAAAATTCAAAGACAAAACATATTAATCTTTTACATATATTTCATTTTTCATCATCAACTATCACAAAGCTCAAGCATTCATCAATGGCACATTTCAAAATCATCAACAATTCACAAAATTAATACATGGGTTTTGAAGTATTCAAAGCAACGATCTCAAAAACGTAAAAATTATCAAAAACCGAACAAAAACTAACCTTGAATTAAGCTTCAAAAGATGGTCGAACCTAGCTTAGGTTTCTTTCTTTTTCTTTTCTCTAGTTTCGATCAAAATAAGATGAAAATGTGGCTTTTAATTTGTTTGTCTTTTCATATATTAACTTTATAATATAATATATTATTACAACCTTTATACATAATATAAAAACTATAAATTATAAGCATAATGTCGTCCACTATCTTGATTAATGGCCTAATTTCCTATAAGGACTTCACATTATAAAGACATTAGCAAGTTAGCACTTTACACATTAATTAGTTAATTTCACATTTTACGCGATTAAGTCCTTTTATTAAATTAAGCACACAAACAACAAAATTAATTCACGAAACTTTCACACAAGTAAATTAACACATAATAAACATAGAAAATAATATTAAAATATTTTTTAGACTCCGATTCGTGGTCCCAAAACCACTATGTCTGATTAGGGTCGAAATCGGTCTAGGGATTTTCGTCCCTGAAAATCTTACAGATGAATAGATTTGGATAACACTCTTTCATTGCATCCTTAGGTTCCCTAGTTGCTTCTTCGACTCTGTGTTTAAGCCACGGTACTTTAACTAATGGAATTCTCTTGTTTTGTAACTCTTTAACTTCACGAGCCAAAGTACAAATCAGTTCTTCTTCATATGACATATCATATTTAATCTCAATTTTTGACGGAGTAATCACATGTGAAGGATCAGATTGGTATCTACAAAGCATTGAAACATGAAATACATTGTGATATTTTTTTTCTAGCTAAGGTGGCAACAACAATCTCTATAAGCAACCGGCTCAATACGCTCTATAATCTCATAAGGTTCAATGAATCTCGAACCCAATTTGACCTTACGACCGAATCTGAGCATTTTCTTCCACGGCGAGACTTTTAAAAACACTTTATCTCCAATCTGAAACTCTATATCCTTTCTTTTCAAGTATGCATATGATTTCTGACGATCCGATGCTGCTTTCAGACTATCCCGAATCACTTTCACTTTCTGCTCAATTTCTTTAATTAAATCAACCTCGTGTATCTTATTCTCACTAAGCTCTGTCCAATACAAATGTGTATGACATTTACGATCGTACAAAGCCTCGTAAGATGCCATTTTGATGCTAGATTGAAAGCTATTATTATATGCAAATTCAATCAATAAGTATCGTTCCCACTTATCTTCAAACTCAATAATGCAACATCTCAGCATATCCTCAAGTATCTAAGTAATTCGTTCAGATGACCATCTATTTACGGATGGAAAGCTGTACTGAAGTGTAGTTTCGTACCTAAAGCATCTTGCAGTTTCCTCTAAAACCACAATGTGAACCTCGAGTCTCTGTCCAGAACAATAGAAATAGGTACACCATGCAACCTCACAATCTAAGAAACATATAACTCAGCTAGCTTATCAAGTGAATAATCTGTGCGAACCAGAAGAAGATGTGTCGATTTAGTCAATCTATCCACTAAAACCCAAATAGCATCTTTCTTGCTTGGTGTCAACAGTAAACCATACACACAATCCATCGTGACTCTGTCCCATTTCCATTCAGGTATCATAATTGGTTGAAGCAACCCTGAAGGTACCTGATGCTCGGCTTTTACTTGCTAACATATTAAACACTTCGAAATAAAGTCAGAAATGTCTCATTTCATATCGCGCTACCAATAGTGTTGTTTTAGATCATTATACATTTTCGTGTTACCCGAATGAATGGATAATCGACTATTATGAGCTTCATTCAAGATCATCTGAATTAACTCTGAATTTTTTGGTACACATAATCAGTTTCTGAATCTCAAAAAATTCTCAACATCAACCAGAAATCTGAATCAACATTCGAATCACACTGAGCCCGTTTTATAAATAAATCCTCATCGGCTTTCTGAGCTTCACAAATCTGTTGCACAAATAACGATTTTGCTTTCAACTCAACTATTATCATATCATCATCAGACATAACTATATGTGCGTTCATTGCACGCAAAGCAAACAGTGATTTTCAACTTAAAGCATCAGCGACAACACTAGCTTTTCCCGGATGATAATCAATCATGAGGTCGTAATCTTTAAACAACTCTAACCATCGACGCTGTCTCAAATTCAAATCTTTCTGTGTCAGTCACTTTACTATCAATCGCATATGCAAAGTAAGCTTGGCAGCCCTTTCTCACATACTTCAGAGCTAACATCAAAGATATCACAGCTGGTAAACCATTCGAATCATTAGATTCAAGCCGAAAAATCTTATCATCCTGACATCTCAAGTCAGTAGTCTTCCTTTTACAATTTACCACAGCATCGTGTAAAGTCAACCAGTCCATACCTAGAATAATATCAAACTCGTCGAATGGCAACAACATCAAATCAGTCAGAAAACATGAATCTCGAATCATCAACGGACAATTCTTGCACACTTTGTCAACCAAAACACACCGGCCCAGGGGGATCGATACTTTAATTATAAACTCAGTAGACTCTACAGGCAAAGTCTTACTGAATACTAAAGTTTCACACACACATCAGTCAATGTAATAACATTAGTATCATAAAGAATGAAAGTACCGGTGATGACATCTAGGGAAGAAGCCTCCTCTCGAGCGCGTATAGCATATGCTCTGACAGGTGCACGAGCTTCAAATCGAACTATCGTATCTTTCGTCCCTCTCTGACTGCCACTTACATTACCTGTATGCCTGGGTGGTCTACCTCGCACTGACATATTACTCGGTCTAGAATTTTGTACAGTGTTTTGTTCAACTAACATCAGGCACTTCTGAATAAAATGATCCTTTGATCTGCACTTAAAACAAGACCGATCATGCAATCTACAATCTCTAGGATGCCACTTTCCACAATGCTTGCACTCAGATCTATTTTGTCGAACATTGCCAACACTAGCAACTGAAGTGGCTCGTGAACTCACAGGAGGTCGATCTCGATCTCGTCTAAAAAAGCCTGCAGTATCTTTATATCGACTATAATCATCTCTGGATTTCTTTGAGGTCGACTGAAATGATTTACTAAATGTTCTTTTTCGGGAATCTCTAGCTTCAAAGTCAGCTTTTCTCTTCTCTTTCCCAAGCTCTTCAGCTTTGCAAGCTCGTGCAACAAGTATCATAATCTCTTTTATCTCAAGTATGCCAAGTAACAGTTTAATGTCTTCATTCAACCCATCTTCAAATCTCTTACACATAATAGCTTCGGTAGTCACACACTCTCAGGCATATCTGCTAAGTCGCACAAATTCTCGCTCATATTCAGTGACAGCCATACGACCCTATTTAAGTTCAAGAAATTCTTTACGTTTCTGATCAATGAATCTCTGACTAATATATTTCTTGCGAAACTCTGTCTGAAAGAATTCCCAGGTGACACGCTCTTTTGGTACAACTGACACTAAAGTATTCCACCAATGATAGGCAGAATCACATAACAAAGATATGGCACATTTCAAACATTCCTTGGATGTACATGACAATTCTTCATATACACGAATAGTGTTATCAAGCCAAGATTCAGCCCACTCAATATCATCATTAACTGTGGCCCTAAACTCTTCAGCCCTATATTTTCTAATTTTATCAATAGGGGGCTTACTTAATCTCATCGGATCAATCATCGGAGGTATCACAGGTATCGAAGATGGATTATTCTGAGGTAGGGGTTGTTGCAGAGCCGGATTAGTTCGAATATATTGAATAAACCAATCATTCATCATTTTGATAGAAGGCTTGTTTATCCTCCCCCTCTTGTCTACTCGACGTAGGTCGGGAATCAACTAGCACTGCCCTTTATACAGGAGCAGGCGCTATACTTTCAACGTCATTAGCTACAGCTCGATCGGGATCCATTACTATACGAAAACATATTTTTAGATGTCAGAAGTCATCACACTATTGAAATATAAAATATGGAATGTATAGCTAGACTCACACACTCTACGTTAGTCCTAGAACTGACTAAACCGTAGCTCTGATACCAATCAAATGTAACACCCCTAACCGGCGTCTGTCGTCGAATTAGGGTTACGAGACATTACTGGACAAAACACAACTCAATACAGACATTCAGTAGAATTCAAGAATTTAACATTTATATGCAATTCGTTTGAATACAGGTTTAAATCTACTATTTTCAAATCAAAATATAAGCATTGTATATATATATTGAAATATATTAAACTTAGTCAAATTTTAAGTATAATTATAAATTCTACTTTAACCTTTTAAAACACAACATAACATTTTGATCCCGTTAAACCATAAGAAAATAAGCCATTTTCGTTTGGATATTAATTATATATATAGTACATCAAAGTACGACTTCCAAAACATTATCTAGCCTATACATGCCATAAGTTAAAATTTAAACATTTCAATACCGAGACAATAGATAGAGTGATGATCTTTGCTGACGATCCCCGAGCCTATACATGCCATAAGTTAAAATTTAAACATTCGAATCTCACCTATACCTATATAATTTCATAACCCATTTCAATACAAAAACTTATACATGTACATATATACATATTCGAATCTAACATATATGCATATATAATTTTATACTTACATTCGAACAAGTACTTATACTTGTATACACATACATTTTCGAATTTAACATATACATATATAATTTCATACTTATACTCAATATAAGCAATTATACATATATATACATGATTATTCGATCCAAACACATACAAATATATTATACATATATATATGTAACATCCATACTTTTAATAAAATCCAAGAATTTATACTCATATATACATACCTATTTGAACCTCTTGTAAACATATATAACATTCAACATTAACTAAATTCAAAACTTATTCATGTATATACACATATATCCGAACTTTATATATATAAATATAACATACATACTTTTAACTAAATTCAAGAATTTATTCATGTATATACATATATATCCGAACTTTATATATATAAATATAACATACATACTTTTAACTAAATTCAAGAATTTATTCATGTATATACATATATATTTGAACTTTATATATATAAATATAACATACATACTTTTAACTAAATTCAAGAACTTATACATTTATATACATATATTATCCACTATTAGTTCTATATTATTGAAATTTAAACAAACTTTAGCTAACATACATGTAATTTGCAACATTAATATCAACTTACCAAAGTAAATTCTTGTATTCGGCTATCAATAATAAAATTTAAAGTTTCATTCAATTTGAATATTTTAAGTTTCAGCTTATCATATGTAGAATAAATATAATAAGCATATATTTAATTTAGATAACATTTATTTGCTAATTGACTTACCTCGGATATCGACAGACACGTTTGACTATTCGACTACTTTCGTTTTTCCCTAATCCAATTCTGTTTTCTTCGTTTCTTGATCTAAATATATTCAAATTTAGCCTTTTTTATTCATCAAATCATTCAATTAAATCCAAAAATATATAAATGGGAAAATTACCATTTTGCCCTAACATTTTACACTTTTTGCAATTTAGTTCTTTTTGCACAAAACACAAAATACACAAAATTTAATCACACCATACTAGGGCCGAATGTTCCTAGTGTTCATAAAAGTCCACACATTTCATTTATTTCACATTTTAGTCCCTAAAAAATTATTTTCACAATTTAGCCCTAATTACTCAATTTCACCAAAAATTCGAAGACAAAACATGTTAATCTTTTACATATCTTTCATTTTTCATCATCAACTATCACAAAGCTCAAGCATTCATCAATGGCACATTTCAAAATCATCAAAAATTCACAAAATTAATACATGGGTTTTGAAGTATTCAAATCAACGATCTCAAAAACGTAAAAATTATCAAAAATCGAACAAAAACTAACCTTGAATTAAGCTTCAAAAGATGACCGAACCTAGCTTAGGTTTATTTCTTTTTCTTTTCTCTAGTTTCGGTCAAAATAAGATGAAAATGTGGCTTTTAATTTGTTTGTCTTTTAATATATTAACTTTATAATATAATATATTATTATAACCTTTATACATAATATAAAAACTATAAATTATAAGCATAATGTCGTCCACTATCTTGATTAATGGCCTAGTTTCCTATTAAGAACTTCGCATTATAAAGACATTAGCAAGTTAGCAATTTACACCTTAATTAGTCAATTTTACATTTTACGCGATTAAGTCCTTTTATTATATTAAGCACACAAACAATAAAATTAATTTATGAAACTTTCACACATGTAAATTAACACATAAATTTATGAAACTTTCACACATGTAAATTAACACATAATAAATACAGAAAATAATATTAAAATATTTTTCAGACTCAGATTCGTGGTCCCGAAACCACTATGTCCGATTAGGGTCAAAATCGGGCTGCGACACTACAAGCGTAGCCTTTGTGACATACCGAGATGGACTGCCCTTGCGGTATGTCTTAATAAGGTTCTTAGAGAACTTTGAAGGATGATCCTTGTGGCATACTATGATAAGGCCTTCATAGCGTATTCTAATGAATTTTCTTAGTGCCAAGTTCTGTTTGGCTCCTAAACGAAATTAGTGAAATCAGTAAGGGCAATCTACATCTATGGACTATATGGTAAAGTATGGTACAAGACTAAGACTCAATTGGAAATAATGAAATGAAAAGAGATGGAGTAGTAATGGATTAAAATTAAAAACGTGTTCTGATTAATGACATAAAATTTGGTGTCGAAGGAAGTATCGGTTATCTCTGTATGTGTTTCTTCTTGAATCGTGATGAGGTGAAGACTTAGAGATTGAAGGATGTAAGTGACGTATCGAAGACGCTTTGATAAGAAAAAAGGAAATAGTTTATGATTAAGGTATAGTAACGAATGAGTATAAATGAGTGGAACTTGAGGAAGTATTAGTCAAAGACAAAGTTGAAAGTTAAGAACGATAGGATTGTCTATCTAAACCATCAATTGCAATGTGAAAATATGACTCAAGTAAATGATGTTTTCCTCACTAAGTTCTTATGGACTTATCCGTGTGTGTTATGTTACAGATGAGATGGTGTGGGCCTGCACCAGGAGGGATGATGCCAGGACTACGCCAAGAAGCGGCGTATCGGGTTATTATGCATATAGAGCGAGTTTGGCGACGTGTTCCAGGGTTGAATTCTCACTTAGAAGTCCCTATTTTGGGGCATCTGTAATGGATTAGGATTTCTATTTAGATATTATTGTAACCTATTATACGTGTTGTAGTTGTATATGTAATTGTGTATTTTAGTTTTGAAACATTGTAATTATGTAACTTGTAATTGATTTAAATTTGTATAAGTAGATTAAGTTTTTGTTTGTATTAACCTAGTAATACCCAAGATTCAGATTCAACCAATCGGATCGAATTAGGGTGTTACATTGTAACTCAAAATTTATAAGTATCATTATTTTATTTGTTACTATTCTTCAAGTATTATTTTCAATTTTCAATTTTCAATTTGTATGTAAATATAGGTATCCATTTATATCATTCATATTAAATTTATTACATATGATTATTTTTTTGTATTTTTTATGTTGGTTTTATGTTAATTCTTATAATAATAGTTTTCAAAATTCGAACATATATCCCCTCTTTAAAATGCAATATATCTTATCATTATGTTTCACTACCATACAAAAATATTATAAATATGAGATATACCTTTTTATCCTCACTTACTTTTATTACACAAAAGGACTACATTCAAAGGCTCCAAATTGTAACATCAAAGCAGGCAACAAAGTACAGAGCAATTGATGGATAATTGCCAAATATGCAAAAGCCTTGTCGAAAAAATTGTTTGTTTTTATTGTTATTGATACTGTTTAGGTTGATGCAATGAACCAACATCTAACAACTTGAAAAGCTTTTGGACAGTTTCTACTTTTTAGAGTTTAAACTTTTCAAATTTATCGATTTCGACAAAACAGATACTAAAATATGTTTCTTGTAATATCCTTATTGTTTATTCTAATTATCCACTTAATAATGACTTGAAATAATCATTTAACAATTAATGCTTATACGTTGACAAGGTTGATTAACCCAAAAAAAAAGGGTTTAATTAGGCAAAAGCTAGGTAGGTGTGTATGAAAGTGTTAGGCAAGTATTTCCGACTTCCAACTAGAGTTTTGTTTTCATTTAAGCAACGTCAATCCAACCTAATAGTGATTAATTAATTAATATATGTGTTTAGTGTGAATAGATTCTTTTCGCATTCCCATTATCTTCTTTACTCTTCTTTCTTTATTAGTGTTTTTTTTATAAGAAAAAGATGTCCCTCTCCCCCTAAAAAAAAGGGTGTAAAAAGTAAAAAGAAGCTTAGGCAAAAGTCACTTGAGTTCATGTCATTCTTTTGGCCTATACTTGAAAATGTGTGGATGGTTTAGGTAAGATGAAGGTGGAGGAAGAAATGGGAAATTATGGTCAAAATTGGTCGGCATTTCTTTTTTCTTTTGGTTCTTATCTTTGTCGTTAAATATTACAAGACAATAGCTCTAAATGGCCTAAAGTTGTTTAGCTTTTTTACTTCCCTTGGCCTATTTTCATTCTCTTCTCAAATTAAAGACTAGATTTGGTGAATTGATGGTGAAAACTTTCAATTTCATATATATTAGAAATGTAAACATTTTTCTTTAAAAAAATTCAAATATGATTGTGGTACAAATTTAAATTTTTTGTCATTAAAGGAGAGGGATTCACTTATATCGGTATAAAATTGAAGTTGTTTTGCACCTTTTCGTATATCTTTGTACGGTTAATATTTTAACGATCTAACCGTTGAATTTAATATTTTACTCATATAGATCATACATGTCAAATTTGATGTTCAGCTATTTATTTTATATAAAAAAATCTAGTCGTTGAATATTATAGATCAATATAATAGAAAAATGAGATCGATTCAAAATTTCATATGTATGACAAGTACAAATATATTAATAAATTTAATGGCTGAATCGCTAAAATATTAACCTTACAAAAAAATATAAAACAATTTTAATTTTTCATCAATATAAATAGATCTTTTCTGTATTCTAAATCATCGTATCTAATAGAAGTTTAAAGAAGAGTGTGAAGAGTGATATGGTAAGTATAAAGTGATGTGAGAGTTTGATTATCTAAAGCAACGACCATAAAGAAAGTTGCAATTATGAGCATCTTTTGAGGTGAGTCCACTTGGTCTAATTGTCTTAACACATTGGCATTTTTAATATACTACTAGTAATAATAATCTTTCAGGATATGATATGAATAAAGATAAAGAGAGATTATCATGAACAACCCACATTGACTGAAAAAACAATAAATGATAAAATAATAAAACCTATTTTTTTGGGCTTCCAATTTGGTGTTTCTTTTGAATTTAAGAAAAAAAAACATAAAGACATGGGTTGATTTGTCGGTCAAGATTATATTAATTCAAGGTTAAATGTTGCTATTAATCTCTTTTCTTTGTTAAAGTTATGAATTTAGTCCCTATACTTTAATTTGGTTATTTTTAGTCTTTATACTTCTCAAATTTTAAAATTTCAATCATCACCAAATGATAACTGTTAGACTCATTAAATTAAGTTTTGTTATTTCCAAAATACAATATGCCAAACATATTATCATATGTTTAATACCGGGTCAACTTGTTATTGCCATATATTTCCCACTAAAAATTCAATTATTATATTAATGATTGTCATTTGCATCAAGTCTGAAATTTCAAAATTCACGACTTATAATAATCCCATTGAAACATATGGGCTAAATCTTTAACTGTACGTATAGTACATAACTAATAATTGAATTTAAACCAATAGACTTAACAGCTATTGTTTAGGTCAAGACTAAAATTGACCAATTCAAAAAGTGCAAGGATTAAATTTGATCAAATTAAACTATAGTGACTAAATCTATACCTTTTACAAAGTACAGGGACTAATAATAAAATTTAACCTTAATTCAAATTTCAGCATATATTGAGGAAAAAGGATGATTACATAAAGTAAATACAAAAAATGGCATCTTTGTTTTCTCTATTAATTCATGTAGAAGTATTTGGTTTAAGTGGGATCTCATGAAAATTAAAATAATTAATAGTTGGAACTAAATGTTAAAATCATGTCTCGTAAAAAAAATTTAAATATGTGCGGTAAATAACAGAAGTATTTAATATAAAATATAATAAATAAAACTGAAACGTTTAATGTGAAATGCTTAAATGGTATTAAAGTATTCTCGATATATTATAATACTTAATTGATTTTAAACTTTTTTAAAAATTTTATCTTTGTGTTTAATTTAATTTAATTTATTATTGAATTTCATTTATATTTATTAGAGTATTATGAAATTGAATGTTTTTTAAGCACTATAAATAAGTTATGTGGGTTGGCTTTAAAATTTATTATAATTTATTTATATTATTATTTTTAATATATTTTGATCAAGTTTAATTATCATCAGTGATAGTTGTTTCTTTCTATCTTTTCTTTTGAACTAAGAGACCTAGCCTGTGTTTTATTAGAAAAAAACCAACAAAGCTTTAACAAAGAAGGCCTACAAACATGAAAGGCCCAAAAAACCTAATCTTAACAAGTCCAGATCCTAAGAAAAAACAACAAAAAAGTAACAAACCCTAAAAAATCAAACCAGCACCCAATTCCATTTATGTGCTTCCTCCGTCTTCTTTACCTATTTCGTCCTTTCAATGCTTCGAAGCAAATCCACACACTCCACCCTCATTACATGACTCGTACCTCTTTAATGGCGGACTTAACTCGCATTATTTGTTGCCGGATTTCTACCATCTGTTTATCTGAGGTACCCGTCCTTTATATTATCCCATTTCTTATTCTAATAATTTACAACTCAACGTTCCTTTCCCTGATATGTTTTCCCTTTTTCTTTTAACAGCCCTTCTCATGTCCTGATTTTAAGTCCTAACCCCTCTGCTACCTTCGGTGACACCATTCCTATCATTCGCATCGACCCTAACGACCACACTAGGTCCGATCATATTCAGATGAGTATTTTCTCTATATTTTAACCCTTCTATTGCTAGGGAATAGGCCACTAAGTTTGCTTGTCTACTTGCATGTTGAAATCTACAAGAGATAAAGTTCCTTCTCATTCGTTTTGCATCAGAAATAAAGGCCCTTATATTTTATCTATCTTCATCTTATCTTTGTATTTTCCAAAATATAGATAACGCATCGCCTTCAATTTCAACTCGTAGGAAACCAGATTCTGCCCTAAATCTCCCTACTTGGACGCATGCGAGAGCCTCGGCTGCAAAGGTTGTCGATATGTGCTCGTTTTCATAGATTATTGATTTTAGGATGTCACCGTCAGAATTTCTGATCACAATTCCAATGCATGATCTTTTTTTCTGTCTGTCGAAAGCAGCGTCGAAGTTAATTTTTACATTCAATCCTTCCGGGGGTTTCCAATTTTCCTTTTGTACTGGGTTCACAGGTAATTTCTTCTTTACTCCATCAATTTCCTTTATATAGCTTTGGATAAACTGAATTAGGCAGGTTTCAAACTGAACCAAATTCTCATGTACCAATTTATTCCTAGCCATCCAAAACCCCTAAATGGTCCCTACAATAATCTTTATTTGTTGACTTGATTCTTTTTGAAACAACATCTTCACCCAGTCCTTATATTGCAATTGATTTTGTTTTAGGGACCATCTAAAGCCCAACCTTGACCAAACTGCAACAGCAAAAGGGCAGTCCTTGAATACATGATATGTAGTTTCGGGATAGTTGATGCATCTAGGGCAATTACTACTACTGGCCAATCTTCTTTGGAAAAAATTAGAGAAAGTAGGTAGATAATTATTTAGAGTTTTCTAGACTAGGAATTTTGTTTTTGAGGGAAAATCAATCGACCATAGTTTTTTGTACAGTGGCTTGTAATAATTGTGGTTAGCTTACATATTTGTTTGGCTTTTGGTCTATATTAAAATTTTATACCCACTCCGCATTCTATACTTGCCTGACGTTTCACCGCACCAAACCATTCTTTCCATTTCCCCCTCTAAATGAAGGGCGATGCACAGGATAATTTCGGCGTCTGTGGGGTGAAAGGTACTCCTTATGAACTCTTCTTTCCATTTGTTTGTATCCTATTCAATAAGCTTTGATACATGTCCCAACCATTGATCAATATTTGAATTCTCTAATTTGTAGTCGTTAGTGCCTGGGATCCAAGCTTCATCCCAAATTTGAACATGTTTTCCTGATCCAATTCGTCAGCAAAAACCTTTTTCAAGGAGTCCTTTTACCTCCCATATACTCCTCTAGGTATAGGATGGTAATGTCCCCAACCTAACTTGCATGAAATTAGAATTTGGCTAGTACTTTGATTTTAACGATTTTGCTAATAATGAATCCTAATAACAAATCAAACGCCACCCTTGTTTTGCTAACATTGCTACATTAAAATTTTATAAACACTGAAATCCCATTCCTCCGTCCTCTTTTAGTTTACCAAGCCTTCTCCACTCACACTAATGGATCCCCCATTTGTCGTGACTTTTTTGCCACCAAAATCGACTCATAATGTTTTCCAATTCTGTACAAAACGATTTTGGTGACAAAAAGCATGCCATCGCATAAGTGGGAATTGTATATAAAATTGCTTTTATAAAAACCTCCCTTCCTCTAACCAACAAGAGTCTCGGACACAACATTTAATTTTACTCATCATCTTATCTTTTAGTAATTGGAAATTCCTTTTTTTGTCCCTCCCTATCATATTAGGCAATCACAAGTATTTTTCTAGATCTCTAAAAGTTTGGACTTCCAAATATACCTGCAATTTGCTCCCTCTTTTGTTCCTAAACGTTTGAACTAAAAAATGCCACTGACTTGTAAAAATTTATGCATTGACCAAAACAGCACTCATATTCTCGTAAAATTATTTTAAGGTTATGAGCTCCCCTTTCCATGGCATCTCCAAAAAGAATGCAATCGTCTGCAAAGAGGAGACGAGTAATAGTAGGTCCTTTTCGACACACCTTAGCCCCCTTAATTTTACCATCCTATATAGCTAGCCTTATTAACGATGATAACCCCTTGCTACAAATTAAGAATAAATAAGGGCTTAACGGGTTAACTTGTCTCAATCTTCTCATTGGTTTGAATCTTTCGCCAAGCTCTACATTTAGACAAATCGAATAACTTATCGATGTAACACATCCCATCATTATAGTCACAAAAGACTTTATAAACCCTAAATTTTTCAAAACTTTTTTCAAAAAGACCCATTCCACTCTATTGGAAGCCTTATTCATGTATAATTTTAGCGCTAAACTTCCATGTTGCTATATTCTTCTTTGCTTGGGTGTATGCATTAACCCATAAGCTAAAATGGCATTATCTGTAATGAGTCTTCTTGGCACAAAAGTACTTTGGGCAATGCATACATCTAAAACTTTTTGAAAACGATTGGCAATCACTTTCGATATAATCTTATATAAAACTATGCATATGCTAATAGGTTTAAAAAATTTTAGATTTGTTGGATTTGTAGTTTTGGGGATAAGAACAATGTTGGTAAATTTTTGAGAAATCAAGGAAGAGAATTACGTCCCAACTTACGGGACGTAATGTTTAAAATTCTTGATACGAATGTGGGAAAATTTATTTATTTGAGATATTCGATTATCTCGAGTTAGAAAAGAAATCATGTCCCGTAAGTTAGAATATGATCTTTTGTTAAATCCCGAAATCGTAAAAATTGCTTGAAAAGATTCATATATTTAGATATATTGAGAAAAATCAAAATCCTGTAAGTTAGGATACAACTTTTTTGAATCTCAAAATACGAAATGCTATTTATTTGGAACAAATTTTGATATATCGAGTAAAATGAAATAGATGTCATGGTAAAAATGCAAAAATAAATCAAATTGTTGGCATGTATAACAAAACAATAATGAATACGATAATGCAAGCATAAATAGCATGAGCAACTATAAATAAAAGAAAAGGCGAATTGACTATGTAAGATAATAAGTAAATAAATGAGTCAAATCAAAATAAAATGAGCATAAAAAAAAGGTAAGCATTACGCGAAACGATGAAACAATAAAGGAAATAAATAAAGTTGAAGAATATAAAATATATGATATAAAACAAGAACATACGTATGTATATATTTTAAAACTATGAAACATATAAAGAAATATAGGTAAGTATTTTTATATAAATATATGTATATGATTTAAAATATGTATATATATATTTATAGGTGTATATATGCATATAAAAGATGAAATATATGCAAAAAAAGAAAAAAATACTTATACATACTTAAAACCAAAATTTGTTTTAAATCACGATTTCCCCTTTGCATTTATTGGTTTTCATCATGATATGTTTGCTTAATTGATTTAAGTCTGTTAGTTTATTTGCATTTTGCATTCTATGGACGATTTTACTCCTTAAGTTGGAGTGAGAAACTATTCCTTTGTGAGGTTTTCACCTTCGTATAGGATATTAGATCGCTTTTGGGATACATCCGTACCTATGCCTTCGTGAGATTTTCATCTCTGTATAGTCATAGGGAAATGTATTCCCCTGAACCGAACTTGGTCCATATGAGCCTATAATGGGTGAGGATCGAGGAATCTGCTGGTTCGGGTATTCTTGCACTAGAAGTCAAACTACATATAGTGAACCTTAGGAGCCCAACCTAGGTAGAGCTACTCCAAACTCCTAGTGGTTGCCCGAATAGGTACTTTATTTTTTCTTGTTTGCTTTTGTTTTATATTAACCCGTTTCGTTTTGGTTTTGATTATGATTGCATTGCATTTGCATCTTTAGAAAAGAGGTGTTCATTCAAGTTTGATTATCAAATTAGAGAGCTTACCACGGAATACGAATTTCTTAATAAAATGGAAGATAATACGGTTGTCCGAATATATTTCAAGAAACAAAAAAAGGGTGATGGAGAAGTACATGACTTTACTTCGTGGCCCGAGAATTCAAGCTGATCATCCAAGAGCCTTTGACATTCCAACTTTCTTAGGGAAGCTGATGAGCATTACGAGGATAGGCAGACGAGGGATCGTGATCAGGATCAAGTAAAAGGAGCTAGTGGTGACATCCATTGAAAATTTGCGAGATTTATCCTAAACATACTGATGAAAGAAAAGATCGATGCTGTCTTTTGGGGTTTGAAGGCGAGGCCGTACATGTATCCGTTTTATGTAAAGAATTTTGTTTTCTAGTAAAATTTTCTAAATGCAGTTGAATTAGTGTCCACATCTCTTTAGGCATTCATTTCATGCATTTGCATTACATGACATTATATGCATTAAAATCCACTAAAAGAATTTAATTGATTAAAGTTATTTCAGTTGATTTGAAAAATCAACATTGTTACGGTACACGGACAAAATCAAAAAGTATGAACCAAAGATTAGAAAGGCTCGAACAGCTTCAAAAAAAATGTAGGACCAAATTCAGCAGCAAATCCAAGAGCAACTCGAGAAGATTTAGCAGAATATGATGGACAAAATGATGGAATCTCAAGGGAACATGATGACTCGGTTAACGCAATTGTTGGCTAAAGGAAAAGATAAAGGGAAGGCCTTATGGCTAATATTGAGGAGGGAGGCGATGATGGACCTCTCTATCCTCCAAGCTTTACTCCTCCACATGTGCAGACTCAAGCCGAAGTATATCCGCGCAAGCTTTCTGTCACAATTAAGCCTCAACAGTCTCAAGCCGATGATTCGCGGCTAATGAATTTCCAAACCGGATCAAGCTCTAGCCTTGGGAATAATCCTATCAATCTTGTTATCCCCGATTTTAATAAAGTGGACGAAAAAGAAAAGACAAATGAAGAATTACCAAAGTAACTAAAGGAAATGTGGAAATAGATAAAAGAGAAATTGAAGGCAATGGAAAGCACTGAGAGCTATCGCGGGGTTGATGCTAAGGATCTGAGTTTGGTCCCAAATTTGGTGTTCCCTCACAAGTTCAAAATGTCAGAGTTCGAAAAGTATAATAGAATCAGCTGCCCTGAAGCTCACATCACCATGTTTTGTAGGCAAATGGCTGAATATGTTAACAATGACCAACTGTTGATACATTGCTTTCAAGATAGCTTGATAGGAACAGCATCTGAATGGTATAACCAATTAAGCCGTACCAGGATTAGTTCATGGAGGGATTTAGTACAAGCATTCATGAAGTAATACAGTAATGTAACAGATATGGTTCTTGGTAGAATCACTTTATAAAACATGAAAAAGAAGCCGAATGAAAGTTTTAGGCAATATGCTCAAAAATGGAGGGAAGTTGCTGTCCAAGTTCAGTAGTCGCTCCTAGAGAAAGAAACTATAATGCTTTTCATCAACACACTGAAAGCCCCGTTCATTACACATGTTAGGAAGTGCTACAAAAAGTTTCTCAAACATAGTTATGAATAGTGAAATGATTGAAAATGCCATAAGGAGTGGAAAGATAAATTCGGGAGAAAACACCAAAAGATCAACTCCGAAGAAAAATGAAAATGAAATGAATAATGTGAGTAAAGGGTATTCCAAGCCGGTCACTATAAGACTCCAGTTCTCACCCATCCCAATAACATATGGGGAGTTGTACCAGAAGCTGTTTAATGCACATATGGTATCTCCGTTCTACTCAGAACCTATGTAACCTCTTTTCCCAAAATGGTATGATGCAAATGCCCAATACGAATATCATGCAGGAATTGTAAGACATTTTATAAAAAGCTGCACTATTTTTAAGAAATTGGTTGAAAAGCTTATCAATATGGGTATTGTCAACATATCCAGTCATTCGCCTGCAAAACATGGTGATGAGAGCTTCAGGGCAGTTGGTTCCATTATACTTTTTGAATTCTTGCATTTTGAACTTATGAGGGAGTATCAAATCTGAGACCAAACTTAGATCCTTAGCATCAACCCCGCGATAGCTCTCAGTGCTTTCCATTGCCTTGAATTTCTCTTCAATCCATTTCCACCTTTCTTCTAGTTGCTTTGGTATTTCTTCATTTGTCTTTTCTTTTTTGTACACTTCATCAAAATCGGGGATAACAGGATTGACAAGATTATTCCCAAGGCTATAGCCTAATTCGGTTTGGAAATTCATTAACTGCGAAGCGTCGACTTGAAACTGTTGAGGCCTGATTGTGACAGAAGGCTTGCGCAGGAATACTTCGGCTTGGGTCTGCACATGTGGAGGAGTAAAGCTTGGATGATAGAGAGGTCCATCATCGCCTCCCTCCTCAACATTAGCCATAGGTCTCTTCCCTTTATCTTTTCCTTCAGCAAACAACTGCGTTAACCGAGTCATCATGTTCTTTTGGGATTCCATCATTTTGTCCATCATATTCTGCTGAATCTTCTCGAGCTGCTCTTGCATTTGCTGCTGAAGTTGGTCATGCATTTCTTTTTGAAGCTATTCGAGCCTTTCCAATCTTTGGTCCATACCTTTTGATTTTGCCCGTGTACTGTAACAGTGTTAGTTTTCTAGGTTAACTGAAATAACTTTAATCAATTAAATTTTTTTAGTGGGTTTTAATGCATATAATGTCATGTAATGCAAATGAATGCCTAAAGAGATGTGGACTCTGATTCAACTGCATTTAGAAAATAAACTTCTTTACATAAAACGGATACATGAACGACCTCGCCTTTAAACCCCAAAAGACAGCATCGATTTTTTCCTTCATCAGTATGTTTAGGATAAATTTCGTAAATTTCCAATGGATGTCACTACTAGTTCCTTTTGCTTGATCCTGATTACGATCCCTCGTCTGCCTATCCTCGTAATGCTCATCAGGTTCCCTAAGGAAGTTGGAATGTTGAAGGCTCTTGGATGATCAGCTTGAATCCTCGGGCCACGAAGTAAAGTCATGTACTCCTCCATCACCCTTCTTGTGTTTCTTGAAATATATTCGAGCAACCGTATTATCTTCCACTTTATTAAGAAATTCGTATTTCGTGACAAGCTCTCTAATTTGGTAATCAAACTTAAATCAACACCTCTTTTCTAATATGCAAATGCAATGCAATCATAATCAAAACGAAACGGGTTAATACAAAGCAAATAAGAAAAAATAGAGTACCTATTCGGGTAACCACTAGGAATTTGGAGTAGTTCTACCTAGGTTGGGCTCCTAAATTTCACTATATGTGGTTTGGCTTCTAGCGCAAGGGTACCCGAACCAGCAGATTCTTCGATCCTCACCCATTATAGGCTCATATGGACCAAGTTCGGTTTAGGGGAATACATTTCCCTATGACTATACGGAGATAAAGATCTCACGAATGCATAGGTACGGATGTATTCCGAAAGCGATCCACTATCCTATACGAAGGTGAAAACCTCACGAAGACATAGTTTCTCACTCCCACTTAGGGGGTAAAATCGTTCATAGAATGCAAAATTCAAATAAACTAACAGACTTAGATCAATTAAGTAAGCATATCATGATGAAAACCAATGAATGCAAAGGGGAAATCGTGATTTAAAAAAAATTTGATTTTTCAACAAAAATAGAAATTAATCAATTTATGGCTCGATTCTCTAACGTCTCCAGTGGAGTCGTCAAGCTGTCGAAACTATTTTTTGTAAAAACGGGGTTGACTTGGATTTTGAAAACGAACATGGGAGTCGCCACCAATCTTTTTTTGATGAGGTTGATTGGGTCACCTCGTAAAACGGTTGTTTTTAATAAATGGTTTAGATTTATTAAAATAACGATTTTGGTCCACGAAAATCAGAAAACGGGTTCGGGAGTCGGTTACGTACGAGGAAGGATTAGCACCTTCGTAACTCCCAAAATTGGTTCCAAGTTGATTAATTAGTGTCTTTGTGTCGAAGATTGAAAATTTTGAAGAGTTTTAAAAAATACGATCCTTTGTCAAAACATTGAGAATTTTTTAGACAAAGACATTTTCATGTTAATCAAGAAAGAGAATTACGTCCCGTAAGTTAGGACACAATGTCTAAAATTCTTGATACGATAATGAATGCCGAAAATTTTATTTATTTGAGATATTCGATTATCTCGGGTTAGAAAATAAATCATGTCCCGTAAGTTAGAACCTGATCTTTTGTTAAATCCCGAAATCGTAAAAATTGCTTGAAAACATTCATATATTTAAATATATCGGGAAAATCGAAATCTCGTAAGTTAGGATACGACTTTTCCGAATCTCAAAATACGAAATGCTATTTATTTGGAACAAATTTTGATATATCGAGTAAAATGAAACAGATGTCATGGTAAAAATGCGGAAATAAAACACATTGTCGGCATGTATAACAAAACAATAATGAATACGATAATGCAAGCATAAATAGCATGAGCAACTATATATAAAAGATAAATAAAGGCGAATCGACTATGTAAGGTAATAAGTAAATATATGAGTCAAATAAAAAAATGGGCATAAAAAAAGGGGTAAACATTACGTGAAACGATGAAACAATAAAGGAAATAAATAAAGTTAAGAATATAAAATATATGATATAAAACAAGAAGAACATACGTATGTATATATTTTAAAACTATGAAACATATAAAGAAATATAGGTAAGTATTTTTATATACATATATGTATATGATTTAAAATATGTATATATATTGATAGGTGTATATATGTATATAAAAGATGAAATATATGCAAAAACAAAATATATATATGTGTATATATATTTATATATATGTGTATATATATTTAAGCAAATCTAAAAAAAAGGTATACAGATGTATATAGATATGTATATAAATTATAAAATATAATACAAATGTATATAAGTATGTATATATATATTAAAATATGTATATGTATATGTATATCCATGTATATAAAAATTGTGAAAATAAAATAATAATAAAAAGAAAAATATATATAAGATATGTATATGTATATCTTTGCAAAAGTTTAAAAATATATATACACATATATTATAAAAAATATGCGTGTGTATATGTATATATAGCAAAATTTTAGAATTTAAAGGGTATAAACAAAATAATAATAATACAATAATAATGATGCAATATAACAGTATTAATAATATTAAAATACTTAATTTAAAAAAAAATCTAAAGTGACAGATTAAAGATTAAATTGAAAATAAACGGAGTTTAGGGGCCGAATTCAAAAATGGAAAACACAAAAAGGGACCAAATCATAACGCGCGCAATAGGAGGAGGACCCAAAGGGAAATATCCCCACACTGATCCAACGGCGTCGTTCTAGTGAGGCCTATGCACACGGTCTATGGACCAAATTGAAACATGAGAGAAATTTTGTGGCAAAAATTAAATATAAAAAAATTGTATTGAAAGCGCTACGAAAGCAGAGGGACCGATTGCGAAAATATCCCCACTAATGAAAACACGCGGATCCTTAGGCGGGTCGAGTCACGCACACGGGTATGGCCTTATACGGCGCCGTTTTTGGGCCACTGAAACAAGCCCTAAACGACGTCGTTTCATGCCTATTATAAAATCAATTTTTTTTCCTAAAGAACTCATTTTCTACCCTTTTTTACAAAAAACAAATGAACCCTCTGCTAGGGTTTTCATTTTTCTCTGTCGTCGCCGCCAACAAGGCCGTCCTACAGCTTTCGTTATCGTCCCAGTCTCCGATTGCGACGAAGAGGGGAAAGATTCGACAACACCAGGTAATTTTCTTACCTCTTAATCGTTTCTCTCTCTTTTTTACACACGATAAATAAATAAAAAAGATTCAAGAACAGAAAAGACAATCGTAACAAAAAATCACCTTCAATATACTGCTTTTTTTTTATTTTCTTGTATCTTTTTTTCTCTGTATCAATCAGTTTTTTCTTTTAACATCTGTAAAAAAAACTTTTGCAGATGTCCATCGGTTTTTATAACCAAATCTTTACAGAAAAATAATCTTTTTTTATATTTTGTTATTCTAGTGCTGTTTGTGGTTCGTTGCAGGTACGTACTGGAGGGAAGACATGCGTGCTGTGTGCAGGGGCTGTTGTACGTGGGTGAGGTTGCTGCGACGCGATAGGCTGGCTAGGGTTTTTCCCGCATGTTGTTAGGGCTAGGTATTGGGCTACATGGGGCTGGGCTGTATTTTGTTTTGGATTTATTTGATCTGATTTGGGCTTTATTTATTGCTATTGGGCCGGACAAAAAATTGGTTATTACAGTAAGATTAACTTTATCAATTGGGTTGTCATTATTAAGAATATTAAGACAAAAATTGCTAACCTCTTGTCCAATGATGTGGCAATATTTTTGGAAGAAAAGTGTTGGGAATCCATCACTTCCGGGGGCTTAAGTAAGTCCTATACTTTTTATCGGCAGTACGATTTCTTTTATTGTATTTTCCTCCGCTAGTTCTTTATTCATATCCTTCGACACACACCTCTTAATCCTTGATAATATATGTTCAGAATTACTAACTCCACCTGAAGCAAAACAAGTTTTCAAAGTATCTTTTTGCTACTTCTGCCATCTTCCTACTATTAGAAGTAATTTGAACGTGCTCGTCCTCTAACTCTTTAACTCGGTTTGCCTTCCTCCTTTGAGATGCACAATTATGGAAAAATTTTGTATTTCTATCCCCATCCTTTAACCAATTCATTCTAGCTTTCTGTTTCCAATATTTCTCTTCTTTTTCAATTTCCATATTTAGATGGATTTTTGTATCAATTAATTTTGCCAAATTCTCATCCGTTCTCTCTTTCATCCAACTCTTCAGTTCGGGCAAGTAGTTTCTTTGAAAGTCCCCTTCTAAGTTTTTTGATCCCCATTGCCTATCTATTTAACCATTTTGCTATTGCTTCTAACTTCTCGATCACCCCCTACTCTGTCATCTATAGCCTTTTTACTTCTTCCACACATGATGTCTCTATAGCCCATCATGCCTCAAATTTGAATCATATTCTCCTCCTACTAATTCTTTCCGTCTTGGTTTGGAAAAATAAAGGACAATGATCAGAAAAAGAGTGAGACAAGTGTCGACTTGTATATTCAGGAAAAAGGTCAATCCATTCTTTATGGGCCACCCCTCTATCAAGTATTTCTCTATTTTTTTTTCAAGAAGATTCCCTCTTTCCTAAGTTACCCATCTTCCCAAATGCCCCACATCCTCTAAATGACAATCATTCAATATCGTCCTAAATTCTTCCATTTGTCCTTCATCTCGTGGCAAGCACCTTTCTTTTTTAAAGGAGTAAAGAATCTCATTAAAGTCACCACAAACAAGCCATGGCATTATTTGCTTACGACTTAATCTACTCGAGATCTCCCAAACAGTACTTCGTCCACGTGTTTTTGGTGCTCCATAAAAGCTGATTAATCACCAATTTAGTCTAACTTCATTATCATCGATATTTACATAAATATGGTTATTTGAAAAACTTCTCAATATTACTGAAACCTCACTTTTCCATCCCAGGCTTAGTCCACCTTTAGTTTTGTTTGCCAAAACATCAATTCCATATTGAAATCCTAAACGCCTTTTAACTTTCTCCTTTCAAAAATTATCAAGTTTGGCCTCCATAAAGAAGACTTCCTGGGGATTATACATCTTCAATATATGTTGAAATCTTCTAACGCCTCGTGGACTCCCCAATCCAAGACGTTCCAACTAAAGATTTTCATTGCATTCGGTCAGCTTGCCTACTGGCAACTACCGATATCTACTTTGTTTGAGTTGATCCTTTGTTCTTCATGTCCACTTCCCTCTCCAGTCACAAATCTATGTTGACCTAGGCTATCTGATCAAAGTCGCTTCTTTCCTTCACTATTTTCTAGTGGTAATTCCTCCTTCTCTTCCTCCATGTCATCTTGATCCTCCTCTTTTAAACCCATTAGACCTTTTCCTTTTTCTAATCACTAACTACCTTCCAGATTAAGTCCTTCTGTTTGGTTTAGAAAACCCTTATTATAATGTGCCCTACCAAAGTCCAACCCTTCTTTAAAATTTCGCTTCTCTTCTCTACCTACTTCCTTCCCAAAGTTCCTTCCCAGGTTTTCCTCCCCCAACCATACGCTAAGCGTAATACTAGCTCTCATTGGTTGCGTCTTTAATGAAACATCCCATTCACACTCCATTTCTCCTAACCCTAGATTAATTCTTTTTCTAAAAAATATGTCTCTAAGCAAAAAAGGGATAATTTTTCATACCTAAACTTTACATAGACCAGATTTGCTTGGGGAATAAGGATCTTTCTTTTCCTCATTAAAGGTTTCCTGATATCAATTTGAACTCTAATGCGCATATAATTTTTTGGGCCTTGACTAAATTGCTTTGTATCATAGTCCAAAAATTTTCCCACAAAATTTTCCAATTGTTGAGCCACTTGTTCAGAGAAGTATCCTGTAGGGATTTCATGCACCTATACCCAAAAGTCAGTGTATACCAACGTTATCACATTCGGATCTTCCCTTTTTTTAATCCTATGTAGTATTAGAAATTGATTGTTGAAAGTCCAAGGCGTTCCACTCATTACTTGCTCCACATCAACCTCATAAAAGAATCTAAATAAATATCGTTTTTCTCCTAGATTAGAAATTTGAATTCCTCCCAAAGGGTGCCAAAGATTGGCCATTGTATTTTTTATAGCGGTAGAGTGAACCACACTTGTTGTAAGACAACATCCAACTAAACACAAATCATATGGAGATTTTTGCGGTCTAGCCTCGGTCTCAAACTGCATGCCCTCATCTTCTTCTTCCTCAAGACTCAAATTTGCCAAGTTGTTTTCAATTATCGCTATCTTCAATTTTCTTTACCAAATTTTAATTTTTATGTAGGAGTCACCTTTTATAATCGTGGACACGGATAAAACAAAACTGTGATTGATGCTAACAACAATCAGATTAAAAGAGAGACACTCGTTATTACGCACTTTTTCTTTTGACTATGAGGGAATTATAAAGCCAGAAAATCATAAACAGTTCTACCCAAGCGAATCAGAAAAGAAACCGACAGAAAGATTGATTCAAGAAAAGAGAAAAGTAATCATAAAACATAGGCTTTGCTAGACGAATATCGTGCTACTTAGATAGCAAACTCTGAAAATACCAGAGAATTAAAATATATACATTATATTTTTTTTTCTTGCTATCATTTTTTGTTTATATATGAATGTGTAATCATTATTATATTTTTCGTCACAATTTAACATATAAGTTAAAATTATAGTGTAATGGTAAGAAAGTGAGAATATAAATTTTAGGTTTTGGTTTAAAAACTCATGAATTGGAAATGAATAATTTTTTAAGCGAAAATAATTTGCTACTAGAATCGAGAAAATTAAGCAAATTCAATTGAAAGTATTTTTTAAGCGAGAATAATATTATCTAGAAGCGAGAAAATTAAGCGGAAATAATATGTCTAGAAATAGGAAATTATTATGAATTTATAAATTAAGAGTAAAATTAAAAAATTCTCGTATTAGTAAAAAAGTTGTGAAATAATGTTTCAACTAAATATATTAGTACTCGCTCTTTGGGTGAGAAATTATATTTATTTGAAAAAAAAAGTTGTATATTTTGATTAGTTTTTTAAAGATAAGTTGGTAGTTTATTTGAGATAGTTAATAATTTTTTTAAAAGTATATAATTAATTCTTTAAGAAAATAATATCGTTAAAAGAATTGTAAATTTTTTAAAGAGAATGGTTATTTTTGAAGAGGAGCATTTAAAAAAAAAAGAGCGAGAAGCTTTTTACAAAATTATAATGTATCTAAAATTTAAATGATATAGTTATCCTTTGTATATAAATTTGATGTACTTAAAATCTTTATATGAATCGGGGTCACTTAACTCATAACACCAAACACTTTATATCAATATATATAATGGTATGTATAACTAATGTCATAATTACACCTCTTGAAATTGACTCGAACCCTAAAATTAATCAAGGGCTGATATTAAAATTAAATCAAAGGATGATATAAAAACATTTATGTTGGTCCACATCCTTCAAATTTAGCTTTATTTATAGGCCAAAATTGAATCAACAAAAGCAAAGAACATAATTTAATGGGGCAAAAAAATAGAACATGATTACTAAAATAAAAAAATTTATTTCAAAAAACTAACAGCACAAAAAGGAAGACAACAACTAAATGGATAAGTTTTTTGCTATCAATATTTTGCACCAAAACTGTAACATATACATTTTCATGCCTTCACAGTAAAAAACTCTAATTTGGTACTGAATATAAAAAATATACTAATGTGTCTCACGTGACTAACTAAAAATACGACTAAGGTAAGTATACCTATCGATAAATAGTATAGCTGTGGTGAGTAAAGATATTGTATTCATGAGGACTAAAAGTATTAGTAATAGTCATTTTTTTATTATTTAGCCGACAAATTGGAGTGATGTGTTTAAAACTAAATTTACTAAACTAAATTAACTAAGAACTCAACAGAGAATGAATAAGGAAAATAATTGAAAGATAATCAATGAGAGAGACAATACTCAGGAAAAAATCCACCTAGACTTCACCTATTATTATGAATCTTAACTAAACGATTTATTCACTTGGTGTCTTGATCCGTAAAAATTCTTAAGTTATGCTAATATATCTTTCGAAAGTAAGAGCAATTGACTTTAGGTTGATTAATTGAAATCTCTTTCTAATTAAAACCCCTATCGTCGCATTAACTCGATCTATGGATTCCCTTATTAGATTTTACTCTAATCAAGTAGATATATGTCATATTATTTCTAGGATTGCATGCAACTCCACTCAATTATACTAGATCTATTCTTAAACAGAGACTTTTCCTCCACTGAATTAAGCACATTAAACATTAATTAATATTCTGAAAATATTAAAATAAGAAATAAGCTCACATAATTGAGAACAAGAATCAAATATTTATCGCATAAAACAAAAATTAAATAATAGAATTCATCATAGTTTTCATCTTCCCTAGGTATCTAGGGAATTAGTTCATAATTCTAAAATAAAACATCTCAAAGTCAAAATAACCATAAGATATAAAAAAAACTCATAAAAACTTCAAAAGAAATTAAAATGAGGTCTCCGATCTTGATGGAAATCTGCTTTAGAGTTGGCTCCAATGGTGTTCTTTGAGTTGTTTCTTCAATATTTTCTGATGTCCCCTTATTTCTTCTTCTATTTAGTATTTATAGACTTTAGAATGCTTAAAAAACCTAAAAATTGCGTTTTTTCGCGTGTTTGGGAAGCATGTTGTGAAATCGACACGAGTTGGCACATGGGCGTGTGTGTCCAACCCGTGTGGCTCACATGGGTGTATGTCCAGCCTGTATGGCTCATGAAATCTGCTTTTTTTTTCTCCGATTTTCACTCGTTTTTTTGCTCTTTTTGCTCCAAAATGCTCACCTAAGTATAAGAACATGAATTAAAAGGATTAGGAGCATCAAATTCACCAATTTGCATAAATAATCATTCAAAAACGCATTAAAAATGAGATTAAAATATGTTAATTTTATTATTTATCAGATACCTTAATACAGAAATACCAACAATTTTGAAAAATTAAAAAATTAAAAACAACATAAATGGAAAAGTTCAAGGCGATACAAATCCTAGATCCCAATAACACAAGGATTTGCAAGGAAAAAATAAAATAAATCAAAACATATAAGGAAATACTTTGGTTTAAGGGAAAGAAAATTGTATGTTTTTAAAGATTTTATTTCATTTGAGATCTATAAAAGGATGAACACAAAAACACAATGAGAGCAAGAGACAGTCGGATAAGGAGACACAAATACATACAAATAGATTGAGAAAAAAATAAAAAATAAAAAATAGAAATAGAAATAGAAAAGCATCAGACAAAAAAGGGCAAAGAAAGTTGAAAAGAAAAACACAAAAAAGAAAGGCATGGGACTACTGATTTTAAGCTCACTAGCAAATAGAATCACTCGGAACACAAAAGAGCCACAAACAAGGAAAAATACAGGTAGTCTTTTTTCTAATATGCATGAGGCTTACATTGTTAAAATTCTCTAATCAATTATAGTTTTTTTTCGAAAAATGGACGTTGAAGTTTCAAAAAAAAAAAAAAAGGGAGAAGTCATGGGATGGTAAGAAAATCTAGATGAAGGAGATGGAGAGAAATTTGGTGTGAGAGTAAATGAAAGAAGGAAATTGAAGGAATAAAGAGAGAGTTGGGAGAGAGAGGGATGAACAGGCGGGAGAAAAGAAAGTGAATATATGAGTTCTAGGGTTAGACTAAAAAGTAATGGAAAAAGAAATTAAATGGTTTCAAAAAAATATTAAATAATTATAATAATGTTTTTAGGTTAAGGACCTAACAAACTAGACACAAAAATCCTAAATAATTATAATAATTGGGCTAAGTAGATTAGTCTTGAGAATTCTAAAACTAATATAAGTAATTAATCTTAAAACTACCGCTTGATCTCGTAACTAAATATGGGTTCAAGAGTACGATTATATGTAGAAAAAGTTATAGTATCCCTACAACATTAATCTAAAGATGGTTTTACAAAGTTGGATATTTAAAATTTCTAACTCAAAAACTTATAATTTGTTGGCTTTAAAATAAACTTAAAATCTAAAACTACACTTAAATTTGGTTTAAAACCCTAGTTTTAAAACCTATATTGAACTAAGAAAATATAATAAATTTGAAATTTAATCAAGGTAGAAATATTTTAAAATCTAACTAAAATTTAATCTAATAAATCTAAGATGAACCTAAATTTACCACACTTAAATTAAATCTAAAATACTAAACCAAATAAATCTAAACAAAATCTTAAATTTAGACATCCATGACAACTTATCAAGAACTCCAAAAATATCCCAAAAGAATAATATATGTATGAAAAATGTAAGTATCACACTAGTAAATAAAATTAAATTAATGCAACGATTACCATGAATATGAACCAAAATGCATGACAAAATTGCTCAAAAAAAAGTTGAATTTCAAGTTAAACAAAATTTTTAAAAATGAATGGTTTAATTTTTTAAATAATAATAATAATTAAAGTGTAGAAAGCAGAGAAGGGGGTTTGAATTGAAATTTCCCAAGATAAAATTTCAAATTTTGAAATAAAGTTGAAAGTATAGGGAGCAATGTTGTAATTACGAAAGACGGAGGTCCTTAAGAAAAAATAAAAACACGGAAGGACTTCAAGTGTTATTTTAAAAAGCAATGACCTTTTTTAAAAAATTAGAAAAACGGAGGGTTCATTTGAAAATTTCCCATTCGTGTCCTTATAAAATCCCGAACCCTATGATGCCACTACATCGTCCCTGTTCTAAAGAAAGGAAAAGAAGACAGGGGGTTCATGGCTGACTTTTTTCCTAAGTTTCGCTCACTTGATTTTATTTAAAAAAATTATCTTTTTTCTTTTTCAAAATGAACTCTTTACCTTTTCAAGATGATTTTTAATAAAAACTGATATTATTATTTCCTCCCAAAAACAAAATAAGCCTACCCCAATTCAAGCCAAATTTTTAAATCTTTAAAACTTAAAGACAAAATAGTTGAATACAGGAGCTTTGCCGCTCATTTGAAGAATTGTTGTAGTCCCTCATGGTTTCATGTTTCTATAATAGATCTTTTAATTTATTCAATTTAGTCCTTAGATATGTGACTTTCATTGTTAATGGTCCAATTGAATTCTTATGTTTTGTAGGTTATAATTTGTCTAATGTTGGTTAATTTTGGAGTTTATTTTAGATTGCACGTTTGTACTTACTTTATATGTCCTAGGTTTTGTTCCGAACAAATTGCATGCATATTTAGTGGTGATGAAATTTATTTTGATACATGTTAAAATATGTTTGTAAGCATTATTATGATCTATTTCAATTCTTCATTGATATGTAAGTAATATTTAATTTTTATTAGCTTAATTCTACATATAAATTAACTTTGGCAAACTCTAGTTTTGAATAACTTTGAATTTGTTTGTGAATTTTAATTAAATTTTATTGAATTTAGGTAGAATTATTCAAATATGTTGAAAAAAAATTTGAGAGACTAAGCTGTTTTTTAACGATTTATGTTGTTTTTGGAGAGAAAAGAAAACGTGTTTTATAGGGCTTGTTTTTACTACCCTATTAGTAAAAACATGCCTTATAGGACGATTTTCCTTTCAACCAGTAACTTTTCCAACGACTAAAAGGATTTCAAGAGCCATAATATTTCCTATATAAACTCCTCCAAATTTCTTTTCAAGCAAATATTAATACTCATTCATCAATCTTAAATTCTCAATCCTCAATTTTCAATTCTTAATTTTTAATTTTCAATTCTCAATTATTTTTTGTAATTCTTTTTCTGAATTTTATTCTCTTCAATTTTATTTTATTTGTTATAATTTTTAAATGGAAAATAAGTTTATTCGTTTGGATGATAAGAATATCTTCGGCGTTCAATTACAAATGATAAGAAAATATTATTAAATTATTTAATTTCAAATAGTTAATTATTATGCAATTTAGATTATTATTTTTTTATGTTTATATACTTAGTCCGAAGATCGGATTTTGGAGATGTACATAAATAATTTAAGCGAAAGTACACCGGATGTCATTTTAAAGATGCCCAGATATTTGTTTTGCAATGGGGTTGGTAAGTTGATATTAGGCGAATCCAGGACCAAGACACTGGTAAACAGTTAAGCATATACTCAAGTATTTACGGAGAATGGGGGATTATATGCTCGTGCATTCCGGGGGAGATTTTACTCCTATCGGATATAATAATTTTGACTTCCAAATAAGATTCGAGGAAATCGATATCGAGCTGTGTTTTTGTCCTAAATGGTGGGTCTATAGTGTAAATTAGTGTCAAGAAAGGTTACATTGCTATGGAGGGTCAAATATGAGCATAGAAAAGCTATGACTCTATAACAGTGTGAATATAGCTAAACCTAAAAGAAACCACATAAGGACAAAACACATCAAGGGAGAAGAGAGTGTTTGACGAAATATAGAATGTAGTAAAAAATCGCATCTAAGGACAAACTCTAGGGATTTGTTGAGCCAACAGTTTTATATCTATAGAGCTCTTTGAGGAACATATGTAGGGCATAAGAATACGAAACATGACTTATCTACTTCACTAGGGCAAGTGGGAGACTGTTAGATTTGGTGCCTTAAGTGTAGTATTTTCGTCTAAGTAAACTTGTAATTTTTTGAGCAGATTGGTGAATAAAATTATTCATAAATTACATTAATACTTTGTATATGGTCTTTACATGGTTTTTGCACGCAAAACAAAATAGAAGCAAATGTTTCTTATTGATTGTCTAATGTTTAACTAATATTAAGCGGTATTACATGGTCGAATCGTAATACGAAAAGACAACTTGTATTAGTAGATAAACCTAAATATGTTCTTAGTCTAATCAGAAATGATAAGACCGATTTAAAGACTAATATGTCATTTATCAAGTCCAATTGGGGAGATGTCTAGTCTTGGGCATCAGAACGGATGACTCCCAAAAGATAGAGACATAGATGTGACTGAATGAACTGAAAATACATTAGACAAGACCCAAGTGGAATAGATCCTGAATCCGTTTATGTATTTATTCACTTGTAACATTCATAGTGTTGCATACCTAAATCTTGAGTATATGACAGACTATGTACCTGTGACTTGTACACTTTAATGTAAGTAAAAGCCTGAGTTCAAATAGATAAGGAACCGAAAGCTAGTACATTGGGTGTATGATTTCTGTAGTATGTAGCATCATTCACAACAATGGAATTCATAGCTCGAGACATGGGTAAATGATATCCTCTCTTTGGCATTACATGGTTGATGAAAAGTAAACATAGTTATGGGTCTTTTGTCTTTGTGATGAATGACTTAATTACTATTCGATAGTAATTGACTTTTCATGAAAGAAGATGTAATGGTTACCATGAGATAAAATAGGATCATATTGAGAGAATGAATTTTATCCCAAAGAGACCAAGGATATCATATAAAGGTAACACACTTATGACAAGGTCATTGGACGAGTACTGAGTAGTTGCTTTCGTAATGGTATGTCGTTGGGGAGAGCTCAGTCATGATATTATAGTGGAATGACTTCGTGACTAAATGAGCTTGTAATTAATAAGCGAAAAGCCAAAACTAAATTATAAATCATTTGAGCCTCAACTACATATGTCTAATCGATCCCTCCGCTAGTTCATTGAAATCAAAAATAAATTACGAGTTTGAATAGAAATGAACAGAATGAATAGGAAAAGTGAAATGAAAAAAATTTAGGAATAATTATGGTGTTTTTTGAAATGGAAAAATGAAATCATTTGGAAATGAATGCAGGTTTCCAAAAATGGAAATGGAAATGGAAATGGAAATGATCCATTTGCAATTCTATATAAATTTCTTAAAAATGATCGGAAGAATGAGTTTATGTTTTTGAGTTGTTTTGAAGCCTGAAAATAAAAATAAACCATTTGATCACAGTGAACATGTAATGACTTAAAAAGTGCATGCATTGGAAAGTGAATTATCGGGTCTCCGTTTGGTAAAACAGACTCATAAAATAATTATTAAAAATATTTATATAATTAGTTATATGACCAATTGGATTTTGGTTAAGTGAATTTAGTTGAATTAAAGTTAATTGAGTATTAGGACTCAATTGAATTAAGTGTGAAAGTTAATTATAGAATAGAGAAAGGTGAAAGGACTAAACTAATAATTAAACTATACAAAGTGACAAGTGTGTGGTAATTGTAAATACATGTGTAATAAATATATGTATACATTTGTAATTAATATATATACATACTTATTAATTAAGAAAAAGATATTTATATATTATATTATTATTAATTAAGCAAAAGAAAGAAATGAAAATAAAAGAAACAATGAAATAAAGATAGAAAAAGAATAGAGAAGCTCACGAAAAGGAAGGAAAGAAAGGGAAAAAGAAAAGAAAAAGGAAAAATAGGGTTTTTGAGCTTCAAGCTTAAATTGGTAAGTCAATTTAGTCCATTTTCTCTTAGTTTTGATGTTTTTAAAATCCTAGAACAAAGTATTATTGGATTTATGTTGAAATTTTGTAAGATATTAGAATTTTTAGACATGGTTCATGTTGGGAAAGATGATGAATTAGGGGTTAAATTGATTTAATTTCAAGTTAGAAGTTAGTAAATGATTTAATTGTAAAATAAAGTGTAAGTTTTGAATAGTAGGGACTAAATTGAAAGAGTCTCGAAATTAGGGATTTATGGTGAAATTGAAGAGTTAAAATGAGTTTATAGTAAGAATTAAGAGAGAATATGAAGTTAGATTGGGAAAATAAAATTAGTATTGATAAGGGATTAAATTAGAATTTAGGTAAAGTTTAGGTATAAATGGAAATATTTAGATGAAATTGTGTATTAATGATTTTTAATTGTTTAATTATGTAGCTAATGTCGTGCAAGAGTCATTGACCAAGAAAGGAAAGGAGAAGGTGGCAAGGAGTGACTCGAGAGAAATTTCGGTTAGTATTACCATAATTCGAATTTAATTATTAATTGTTAAAATTTAAATTAATATACATGATAAGCAAATTGAGGTAAGTATCAAGATTGAATTGAATGATAAATACGTATTGGTATTGAATTTATTAATAGCAATTGTTGAATTTTGAATAATATGTTTAGTAAATAAAAATAAGGTGAATATCGATATTGAATTCAATGATATTGAATTGTATGTGAATTGAATGGAAATTACTAGTGATATGATTTGAATTAAAAGAATTAATGTGGTATTGAAATGCATATTGGATTGAGAAATTGATTTGAATTGTGAACATGAGAAATCGTGAATTGAATGAAATTGAAATGAAGTATGAACATGTATGAGCATTTGATGGTATATTGATTGGAAAGTGGAAAATGGAAAATATATTGAATTGAATTGTGATTAAATTGGAATGATTTGAATTGAAAGTTTGAGAAAGTGATTGAATTGAAATGTGATTCGAAAACCCTATTAACTAGTCGGGCTAAGTCAGATATAATTGGCATGCCATAAGATTTGGAAGAGTACAGGATTTATCGGCTCTGCCGATCAGGCACTTATGTGTCATATTTCAGGCACCTCGTGTGTCATTTCAGGCACTTATGTGTCGTATACTAATCAGGTACTATGTACCGTTTTAGGCACAATGTGCCGTACTGGTGTGTTTGGTTGGATCCGTGTATCCGCCAAGGTCCGAGTCTTGTTAATAGGGGTAAATAATTGAAATGAGAAAATTTGAATAAGTGTGATTGATTGAGCTATGGAAAGAAATGAGAAAGTGAAATTGTGAATTGATATGTGAATTGGAAATCGAGATATGAGATTTGAATACATGAACCCAAAGTTCATGATTTAATTAAGAGTAAATTTTTATTATATGATATTAGTGAGTACAAATTGCAATAGAATTGATATTGAATATAATGATAAATTGAATGAATTGTATATGGATTGAAATGAACTATTGGAATGATATGTGAAAAATCCAATGAAATTGAGATAGTGAAATATTGCTTATTGTTATTAATAATCAAGTTGATTTAAAGTATGAGATAATTAATAAATAATTGTAGGCATAAATTGAATGTATAAAATTTTACAAAAGTAAAATCATCAAAATTTTACTAGGGGTAAAATAAGGATGATAAAATTTTTCAATATAGAATATTAAAGTTTATTTTGGAAAATAAAAAAATTGAATCAAGTTGGATTACATTACAGAGTACTGGGTCAAAAGGCCTAAGAAATACTCGTAATTTGACCCAATGTGAGAGAGGCCCAAAACCCTTCATATGACATTAAGGGACCGGCAACCCTAATAGGAATACTAGGGTGTGTCGTTCACCCCACTCCTACTTTAAGTAGGAAGTTATTTTTTTATTTGAAGTAAACCACTACAACTCAACAAGGGCCTACATTCTCTTCTTATAAATAGATGGTACTGGTAAGGCATAAAACACAACATTAAGATATTGTTACTCTACCGAAAAATAGAGAGAATTTATTCTCAATTATCAAATATATTTTTCCAGAATAACAATTCTATCGGTTTCTATTAAGAAGAGAGAATATTTGTTTTCACCCCAAATAAAAGAGAGAAAACTTTTTCTGGTTTTGTGTTTTGATTCACTTGGTTCGAGCCCACACTCGAAGCAGTTCGTGGTACGATAATAGTGGAGAAAATCGTTTGGTTGAAAGCCGGGAACAACAAACGTCCACTAAGTCGAAAACACAGGTATGAATTCAGTAGAGTTTATTGCTATAAATATCACAAACCGAGTCGATTTTCAAAATTTTAATTTTCCGCTGTGCAAGAAAATTGTTTTCAAACCAGATTTTTTTTCCAACAACTAGTATTGGCACTAGTTAGATAGGCTAACACCTCATCACAAAAAGTTGACTGCAGCCATGATGCCAACAGTTTATTTTGTAGTCTGTGCAAAGTTAGAATTATTAACCAACTTTCCATCTTTATCAACTATAAACTAAAGAGAGATGTTAATTGTTCCCAAAATATACCCTTGCAATCCATATCCTTCAAGAACCAACATTATCTAATGCTTCCAAAGAAGAAAAGTGTTTTCATTAACTTTAACATTTTCATGCTTTGGAAACTGTTGAACTCTTCTTGAAATTACACAAGAAGTTAACACTAGCTCTAAGTTGTGAGAATGCACCTGCTCATCAGCATTTGAAGAAGAATGATGCTAACTGCCATCATTTCCTAAGACAACCTCTGGAGCCATGAAGAAACCACACTTGAATATGCAATAATCACCTCTCACTGCAACCCTTTAATAGCAATTATCACCTCTCATAACAACAAAATTACTAGCTTTGATACCATGTTCGAACTTGATCAAAAATAATAAGGAAGAAGAGAAGAGAATAGAGAAAATGGTTTAATTGTTTTATTACTATATCTCTAATAATCCAAAGGAATGAGCCATCAAATTTATACAAGATTGTTATCCATTGCTAACAATTAATCCTAACTGAATCTTTAACTCATTCACTAACTAAATTGAATATAGATACAACAAAACATAATTATAAAACTAACACTTAACTACCTAACAATACAACATCTGCTAATTAACTAACAGCTTAAGAATGGTCACTATTTACCTTAATAAATATTCATCACATATTAGTACCATAAATTATAAACATAATATATATTTTATTTTAAAGATGGACTAAAATTAATAAAGTAATAGTTTATGTTATATTTAACATGCTTTTACTTTGTATTTTTGGAATAACATGGAATGATTTGATTGATTGAAAAAAAATAGCACTAAAATTATAATTAATTACCATGTAAAGTAAGTTGAAATATATTTGATATTTTTTATTGTATTTTTGGAAATACGTTTAACGGTTATTATTTCCTTATTTACTTAGTGAATGTTTTTGGAAAAAAAAAGAATATAACAATCAAATTTGATTTATAAAAAAATGTTTTGGCTATTAATTATTTCAATAAAGCATTAAATTTGGGAAAAATAGTAATAAAGGAAAATTAATGTCATTTGGACGATAAAAAAATAGTACTACTTTATTTTAAGGTTTGAATTTTTTTTCATGGGTTTGAGCGGATGAGGCATTTGAGGCAGTTTATTGGCATAGGAGAGATAACAACAATAAAGCCCACTTTAAAGTTTGTCAACACTTTGAACTTTTGGCCCATCACCTAAAGTCTGCAGTGATGAAACCAACTAATGGACTTTCAAAATGTTGGGTTTTAAGTTGTCTTAGTTTGGGGACCCATTAAAGTAGTACCCTCATTTTATCATAAAGTTAATATCTAAAAGTGAAAATACGAACAATAATACAATATGACATATGGAATTGCATCAATCATTTTCATTAAATAAATATTTTAAATCAACTAAGGGTCTGTTTGATTGCCAGTAAAATATTTTCCGTAAAATGATTTCGGGAAAATGTTTTACTTTTCTGTAAAATGATTTACTGGAAAATATTTTCTGGTGTTTGATTGAATCTGTGTAAAATATTTTCGGCTGTTTGGCAGATTTCCTGGAAATATTTTTCGAAAAATTTTTTTTTACATATATTGATATATATTAATAAATTTTTATATTTTAAATTATTTTTACATATATTGCAATGATTTATTTATAATAATACTCAATTATTAAGCTACAATATTAATCGTTATAAATTGAAAAAAATCAATACCAAATAAATTATTTGTAATTGTGTTAAAAAAACAAGTATTGAATAATTAAAAAAACAAGTTACTGAAAAATCGATAAACAGAAGCAATTTTCTACCGGAAATGAAAGAAGGAATGAAGGAGGCGATAGAGAGGAGAGCACGGAAAATGTCTTACGGGAATTGAAAGGGTAAGACATTTTCCCTAAAATGTAACCCATTTTCCCTTGTTTTGGAGTTCATTTTCCAAATGGAAAATGTTTTCCGCCAATCAAACGATGGAAAAGTTGGAAATGATTTTCCGGAAAATCAATTCTTTCAATCAAACAGACCCTAAAATTCATTAAAAGATGGCTTAATTAATAAATTTTTGAAATCAATTAAAATTGAAAGATGTTTATTTACGAAGCAAAAATCAAGTTCGAAAGTGCAATATGCATAAGGAAAGTATTTTACTATATCTGATAATGGTTGGAATGTCAATCATATTTGCTCGAAAAATGGGAGAGTTTGGACAAAAGTATAGATTTGAAAAATGGGCTTGAACAAAAATCATGACCCGTTTTTTAAACAGGACGAGCCTCGAATAGTGTTTTTGGCCTAGACTCGCTCAACTCGGCCCAAATCAGCCTAAACTTTCATTTTTGTTGTTGTTTTGCTACCATTTCGCTATTATATTGTTAATATTTTGTTGTTATTGTTTGTACAATATAATTCTTGTTTTCTTGTTAATTTCGCTACTATTTTAGAGACATTTGATTGCTAAATTATAACTATCTTAGTGTTATTTAAGTATAAAGACTTTTTTAATGCATTTTTAATTTATTGAGAAACATTTATTTTAATGCTTTTAGTGTATTTGATGTATCATATTTTTTAAATTTGTTTTTATATAAAAAATAGTCTAAAAAATTAATACATGCGGATTTGATTGAGCTCGGGTTTAGCATTTTTAATTTGGATCGACCAGACTTGAGGCAAAAATTTAATCTCATTTTTCGAGTCGAACCCGAGCCTAAAAAATAAGTCTAAAATTTTACGTAACCCGACCTGATCCAACCCATGATTAGATCTACTCTCTACTCTCGTTAATAAAATTGTTGGTCATTTAATTATATGTTAATTTTAATTTTGAAATAATAACTTAAATTTGATATCTTAAAAATGACTTTCTTAGTCAAATTATTTTATTAGGAATGAAATCAAATTAATTTTACAATGAAGTTTATTGTATTCCTTCAAAAAAATGGGTGAAATTCAGATATATATATATGGATAAACTCATTTCATTTTTGACAAAAAGTTATATTTCTTTATGATGAATAATTATTGAGTACCTATCGACAACAGATCGATGATGAAAATTTTGTTATCCCCTAGCATTTCCTTTTATTTAAAAAACCATCAAAATGTAATTCTTTTAAGCATGCACCAAACATGACCTTGTTAAACATAAATATCTAAAAAAAAAAACACTGCTAACTCTATGCCCAATGTTTTATTTTATTTGGAACTTCAATTTTATTGACAGTTTCAATAAACAGTTGAATAAAATGATGTCTTATTAATATATATTTTTAACTTTATTCCAACTTTTATGATAGGCGAGGAATTTAGAAAATATTTAAATAAATAAAATATATTTTTAATTATTTAAATTTCAACATTATTTATGGTGATGCTAATTGCCAACCATTTTTTTGCTCACTAAGTAGAGCACGTTGAAACACGTCTTATTAATGGTTAGCATAGAACCATGTAACATTTTATACCTGAATCGATCGTTAGGTATGAGTTATAGGATGTCACATTCATTACCAGAGCAACTACGATCAATAATACACAAAGGCAATCATTACACATTTAGATATACATGTTACATGTGTATGATATGATATACAAACATTTTTGGGTCATATACAAGCCTACGAAAGCTCATTACTTGTTACATCTCAAAAACGGCGAATCCCCAAAAAGGCGATTCAGGTATGCGTGTTAACTGTTTTGGCGCACCATAGTAGTATAATTCACCGCCCTGTTGGCTTGCCGATAAATTGGAGTATTGACGTGTACTAGCGTTAAAGTATCCACCCGTTAGCGGTATCTAAGGATTTAATTACAGGGCATCTTCAAGTAAAGAAAGAATAGGCCCAAGAAAGAGTACGCCCTAGAGTTTTGGTTGAGCACGAAGAGCCTACCAAGTGTATGAGAAAGCTATAGGAGACTTAATTGTCTTTAAGACCACGCCTTACACAAGTCACCGCCAAGGTATAATACGTTCGGTTTGCTTGAGCACTGTTCAAGTTGGTTATGGTAATAGGATTAGTTGAGAGTCAATTAGATTGATTTGACCCTCCTCATGGCTAGTCAAATAGTAGCTTCGATCTTCATCAGATTTTCTTTTACCTACCCCCAGGTTTGGTAGGGGAATTAGAGGGACCGGGAGTATATAAAGTAAAGGAAGAGGGACATCCCAGGTGGTTTTTCTCTCTACTAGACGTTCCGGTCTTTCTTCTTAACCTAAATGTTCTCTTCTTCTTTATTCAACTAGAGCTAAGATTTTATTTAATCCGTGGATAATTCAACCTTCTGATAAGTCTTACAGCTTTGTATGTTGCGATTGTTGAAAAGTAAGAGTTTTAAAAGATGTAAGAATAGTAGGGTGTGAGTGGCGTCTTGCATGGGGGTCGCATGTAGTTGCAACATTAGTAAACTATCTGTATTCTAATGGAAATTCCATGATCTTTTAAGCAATTGTTGCTTCTGGATTGGGAAGGACAATTGAAATAGAAGCTTTAGGCCGAGGTAAAGGTAGATCTCTAGTGAGTCTCTAGACTCGTCTCCTGCATGTTATATTATAATGATTCTTTGCATAGCTGATGTCCATATAGATGAGCATATCTTCTTGAGGAGTTGCAATATGTATATGTTTGTGTGCTTTTTATAAAGCATCTATATGTATGTACTAAAGTGTATGGTATGCTACATGAAAATGACGATGTGTGGTAATCATATATGAGAAATTATGTGTTGGGAAGTAAGATTTTGTTAAGGGTATAAGTGAAACCTGTGTAAATGTGTCCATTATGTTAATTGAGTGATGCATGAAAAAGTGCGGTTGGCAATAAGGGGGTTTGGGTAGAGTGTCGAAAAATATGTGATATGATAATGGACCTTACAGTGGTGCTTTGATGACGTTTGTCGGGACAGTAAATACGAGAAAGGGCTAGTGTGTCATATATGTGGAAATACCATAGCCATTGTGTTGGGAAATGTGCCCATATTATAGTAAACATGTAACTATTTTCTATTTATTTAAATGATGAATAAATAAATAAAGTTAATTTCATATTTCACTATTATGTCTTTTGTATTTCTGTCTTTTATATTTTGCATGCATAACAAAATTGTGACAAGCAAATATTAGCTCATTGATTGTCAAAGCTCAAAGTAAAGATAAGTGACATTGTAAGAACGTTTACATTGCAAGAAAGACAACTTACTTCAGTAGATAATCTAAATAAGTTCGTAATCCCGTAAAAGAATCGAGGTGAGCATTTGATTCAAATACTAAGAAGGATTATCATGTCGTCTACAATTCCAATTAGGGAGATGGCTAGTCTTGGCTGTCGGAGCAGTTGACTCCACGGGTAGAGACATAGATGTATTCATTGGTAGATTGATACATTGGACTGGAACCGAGATGAATTAATTCTAAATCCGTTTGTGAATTAATTCACTTGTGACGTTCATAGTGTGATTCACCTAAATCCTGAGTTAGTCACTGACCATGCGTATGCAACTCATGTACTTTGATATAAGTGGAGGCTTATGCTCTAATGATTGAGCCCGTAGCAAGTAGGTTGGGTACATGACTTGTATATGACATGGCTTTACTAGCAATAGTGGAATTCATAGCCCAATTAAAGAATTAATGATATCCTCTCATTGACATTGTGTGGATGATAAATATGGAACGTGACCACAGGTTGTTAGTTCTCGAACGAGCAATTTATCACGGTCATTTGTTGACAGTGGTCATATTAATCATTAAGAAGACACAATGGTGACAATGAGATAACGTAGGATTGTATTGAGTGAATTGATTTAACTCAAAGAAATCAAGGATATCATACGAAGGTAACACACACATGACGAGGTTATTCCACAAAGTAGTTCGATGAATTGCTTTCATAAAGAGTATACAATAAGAAGTTTTCAATCATGGTACTTCTTGTGGACTGACTCCATGATTAAGTAATTGTGAATTATCAGAACAATGCTTCTGGACATAATTGCAATTAGTAGAGCCTAATATATATGTCTGATTAGTCCCTCCGCTAGCTTAACAAAAACTCGATTGAACTGTATTTGAATTATAAGAAAATTCTACAACTCTGGAAATAATTTAATTGAGTCAATTTATTCGATATGAAATTAAATTAGGTGGTCGTGAGAATTATTCAACTAGAGAATTTGATTAAAGAATTTTCTTGAAAAATTAATTTGGAAAATCTAAGTGATTTTTGGGAAAATTAATTTTGATCAAGTAAAATTAAATTAATCAAATTAACTAAAATTAATATTATATTTTTGAAAATTAATTTTCAAGTCAAACAATTGGTCTGATGAGTAATTGAACTTGAAAATTAGACTTGAGATCATAAATTGGGCTCAGAAGCCCAAAATAGAGACCAAGACCCAAAAATTGGTCGAATTTGGCCCGATATGTGAAACCGGGTTGACGGTCCAACTGGTGGCTAGACCAAACCGATCGGGTCATCACTGACCCGGACTGAATCGACAATAATTGAATCGGTTTGGGGTACTGTAAAAGTGTCGCACTTGCATCACCGAGCACAACGGTGCTGGCAGCTACAACGGCGTCGTTCCGGTGGCCGACAATGGTTGGTCTTCGGTGGTTGAGCAGTAGAAGAGTTACATTCCTGCTGAGACTCTCTAGAGAATTTGATTTCATATTAACTATTCCAAAAATAATATTATTTTAATAATTTAATATTAAATTTAATTTAATACTTAACTTAATAGTGTTTTATTAATTTAATATTAAAGTGATTATCTTAATATTAAAGTAAATTTAATATTTATCTTGTAGATAAACATTCTATTATTTTAATAATATTTAATATTAAATTTAATCTAATATTTATCAAGATAAATATTATATTAATTTAATATTAAAGTGATTAAGTTTAATTATAGTTGAATTCTCTAAACTCTCCCTATATAAAGAGAGCTTTTGGGTCATTATTTAACACACACTTAAATTCAAGAAAAATTTGTAAAGAGAAAATTCATTAAAGAGATTATTTCAGAAAATTTCTAGAGATATTTTCTTATTTACAACTTGACCTAAAAGTTTAGAGAAATTACAAAATTATCCCACTGGTAATTTTTGTGAAAAAAATTTCTAATTCGAAGCGAGCCCACATTCGACAGACGTGAGCTTGAGGATAGTGGAGAAGACTACTCAGTCGAAGCGCTTATCCTAGATGAATAAAAAATGTACAATTTTGATTAAGTGTTTATTACTTTAAATATCACAACCAAGATCTTGTGTTGGAAAATTTTTTAAAACTCTATTTTCCCTAAATTTATTTTCCGTTGCATTTTTCAAACCCCTTTTTCCAACAATTGGTATCATGAGCCAAGTTGTGTTCTATCTATAAGTATAAATAAATAATCAAAATAAATTTATTTTCTTCTTGAATGATTTGATTACATAGAAAGTGACATTCTTTATATTTTATGCATGTTTTGAGTTATATATGGGAATGGATGCGATATTATAACTTTGTTATATAATTATTTTTATGGCTGAGGTTGTGGTTCTTAAGAAATAGACCGTGGACTATCATCTCCACGTAAGGTTATTTTTTTTAAGATTCATAGAATTCTTGTGAGTCGGAAATGGACATAGGACTTAAATATAATTTTTCAAAAAGAGTCCATGATGAAGAAAAGATGTAATGGCAGTTGAAGACCCAAGGAATGCCTTGTGGCAAAAAAATATGTAATTTTTTTTCATTTATTTTCTAGAAATAGAACCATGGAAACCTTGACTGACAATTTTATTTTAAGTACCTATCTCATTATATATATGTTTTATAATTGTTTATAGTATTTACATTATGTAATGTTATAATTGTGATATATATATGAGATGATCCATAGTTGATCGTTTAAAACATAAGAAGTGTGGTAATGAGAAAATAAATATGTTGTATTATTTCATTCACTTCTTTAAGTTATTCAATAACTGTGAGAAATGTGGTAATGATAAGATGCATGTCTAATATTGGCTCTGGATAGGAAAGGATTGGTTTTTAAGCGGTCAAATTTGACTTACCTCCCTTTCCTGGGACCTTACCTAGTGCATGGTTCACATTAATTTCTTCGATTTTTCCCTTAAAAGAAAAAATTAGGAGAATCAAAATTATTTGTTTTTTATAATTGATTGATTCTTGTGAATGAATGTGAATATTATGAAATTGCCATAGCATGCCATGCATATATTGGAAGCATGTCATTTAGATTAGGTACGAATGCCACTATGACTATTGTATGACCATTCTTGAAATTTGGGATTAAAAACATTGCATGTCTTTAAAATATTGAATGGGAGAAGGTCATTGAACAAGACTTATGGCTTTCATTGATGGTCCCTAAGTGATAGTATGATAAAGTTTCGAGTCGGTTCCTACCCTGGCGACACCCTAAGGTAAACTTTGTCATGCGGGTTCACTAGATGAGATTTCATTTTAAGGACAACTAGTCATGCATGAATTTCAGAGAGATTGTTCCAAGATGACTCATAAATGAGAGCATGTTCATGATGAGTGTTGAATTAATGGTTACACACTCAAGATCAACTCTTATTAAATAGTTTCCCAAGAAACAATATTTAAGCTAGAGATGATGACCAAACATTAAATGGTCGTTAATTTGTGTGGAGTATTGAGAATTAAGATTCATGAACTGATTGGATGTAATCCATGTTCTTGCTAGTTAATCATAGGACCCCAATGTGACATGGTTGATGGGTGTGAGAATGATCGTAGCAACGAAAAAATATATTTTCCAAGGTTTTAATACAAGACGTATGCATCATATTGCATTCTTGATATGTTGCTAAAATGAAAAATATTTGCATAATACAAAAATAGTAATTAGTGAATCTTTATTTTTTTTTCAGTTCAAATGTCTCCTACTCCATTTATTAGCATTCTTACTGAGAATAAATTAAATGGGGATAACTTTCGAGAATGGAAACAAAACTTGCTAATAGTTCTTAGTTGTGAGAAACACAAATTCGTTCTTGACAAAACGTGCCCTCTTAAAGCTCAGCCCAAAGTGAGAAATCACTGGAGAGATTCTGACTCGATTGATCGATGTTATATGTTAGCGAGTATGAGTAGTGTGTTGCAAAAGCAACACAAGAATTTCCTTATTGCCAAAGAGATCATGACAAATTTGGAAGATTTTCTCGGAGGCCAAGTTGCTTGAGCTCAACAATCCGCTATTACAAATTTGATGAATTCTTAATAGAAAACCGACACTCGGGTCTAAGAACATATGCTTAAGCTTATGGGATTCTTTGCAGAAGCGGAGGAAAATGGGGACGAACTAAACCTGAACACTCAGATTGAAATAGTGTTCAAATCTTTAACTAAGGAGTTTGATAGTTTTAGGGCCACTTAAAACTTAGGGAATAAGACGCTTACCTTGAATCAGCTTATTAATGAATTACAATCCTATGAGTTGATGCTGAATTGTGTAAGTCAGTTCAAGAGAAACCTAAAGCAAACTTAGTTGTGGGCCCTTCATCCTCTAAAACGAAGCAAAAAGGTAAGAGAAAGAAGAAACTGACTAAGTCTTCGATTCCAACTCATATGGATGGGAAGATGGCTAAGAAGTTAAAAGATCCTAAAAAGATCAAATGTTTCTTCTGTAATAGGAAAAGGGCATTTCAAATCAAACTACAAGGAGTATTTGGATTACTTAGCCAAAAAGGGAAAATATATGGAAATCTTTGTGGTTGAAGCTTGCTTAATGGAAGAATCAATTGACAACTGGGTTACTGATTTTGGAGCCACTAACCATGTGTGTGCTTTTTTACAAGGGTTCAGTGAAATGAAAAGTCTGCATGATAGAAGCCTCTCGTTGTGGACCGAATATGGGAGCTATATTTCAGCCGAAGTAGTGAGAGAAGTTATTTTACACTTTGATAATTTTAGGAAGATTGTTTTAAAGAACGTGTTTTATGTACCTCACTTTAAGAGGAATTTAATTTCTATAGCATGTTTATTTTATAACGGTTATACCGTGACATTTAATAAAGGGATTGCTATTCACAGAAATCGTTATTTAATCTATAATGGAAGGATGAAAAATAATCTTTATTTTATTAAACCAAATAACTACTCAATGCTTCAAATTGAAATAGTGAATAAAAAGTTTAAAACTTCTCACTCTAATAAGGGGTACCTATAGCACTTAAGACTTGGTCATATTAACCAAAAAAAGAATCACTAGACTCATGAAAGATAAACCCTTAAATATGCTTAAGGAAGTTAGTCTTCCCTAATGTGAATCTTGCTTGGAAGGTAAAATGACTAAGAGGTTTTTTAATACGAAAGGTACAAGGGCCAACCAACCTTTAGAACTTGTGCACACTAATGTATGTGGTCCATGAGCATTAGTGCCCAAGGAAGTTACAATCATTACGTGACTTTTATTGACGACTATTCTCGATATGGATATGTGTATCTAATGCACCCAAAAGCGAAACCTTTGATAAATTTCGTGTAACACCCTATACCCGACCCAGTCATCGAGCTCGAATATAAAGATGTAACATACGTCTCACTACTTGTATGTTACAGTGTTTACTATGTTAAAGTCGGACATGTCATTCATAGCATTTGCGTAGGTTTTAAGACACACATGCATTAATCATCATTAAAACATGCTGGACATACATCAATGTAACTAACCGTGTTAAAAATTCAAGCTTTTGGACCACTTAGCAAAATTTCCAAGACAAACATATAACTATCGATACTGACCCTAGGGTATCGATATCTTCGATAAGTGGTATCGATACCACCTGAAAAATCGATACCAAACTTGCATTCTATTCCTCGTTCAAAAATCATACTGTCGAAAATTATCGGTACCTATCATAGAGTATCGATATATTTACCCCAAGTATCAATACTTGAGTAAAAGTATCGATTCTAAATCTCTTTTCTAACTTCTCTACACGTTTCAAAACATAGTGGTATCATTTTTAAAACCCGATTATCGATACCTCTACTACAAACCTAAAAAATATAGTGTACAAAAGTATTCAGTCTTTTCCAATTTAGTTTCTAAACATCATGTATCAAATACTTCAACAAATAATCATCCAAATGGCTAAATTTAACAGTTCAAAACGTTAGAAATGTGTCCGAGCAAGAAACATCATGCCATCATCAATTCTCATAAACCTAAGCATATTTATAACTCATAAACCTCATAAACAAAAGCAATAACCAGCAAAATGTTCAAAACTAACATGGCTATAAATAGGTCTACCACATTGCCTTATTCCCCAAAACGTAAATAAACAAATATTGAACACCTATGGAATATTAACAAGTCTTCCTTGGATCACTCCCTTAGAAAACCACACTGCATACACCGAAACGTCACTAATCTGCATATGTTGAAAAGGGTGGGTGAGCTTAAACAAGCTCAGTGAATAATTAGAATAATCATTACGCAAACATGTCATCATGCATCCACAACACAACTATATATATATACAAATACAATGTTCTTATGTCTAGTGTCATATAATACCTATTCATGCATTATCTATTAGTTCATCTACATAACAATTACATACTCATTCAAGTATAAATTACATAACACATATTCCATTAATCATGTATCACATTTCACACAATAACGTATAATGATAAATTGGCTCTTGAGGTATGAAACATAAAGTGGACACTATCACCACATATTGGATACACAGATATTCAATCACCCCAAATGACTCATAGAGTCGAACATATCCCATAAGTAAAGCATATAGCTAACACTCTCATTATTTCCCCTTACATGTCCTATTGAATGAAGCATAGCTCACATTCCCTTATCCCTCCAACATGTCCCAGGGCCTCAACACCCAAAATCATTGTACATATAGGTGAGTACTCACAATTCTATGGCATACCAACTACATCCAATGGTTAAAGATCACAAGGCCAAAATATCCAAAATCAAACATATATCACTTACCGATTATCCGTGCACTATCGCTGCATATGTGCATTTTTAGCAGAACACTATCACTAACATTTATCATATACATAACATGTACACATTTGCACTTTCATAATAGTTATCATAACCACATATCATATGTTATAGCATCTTATCTCAATTCACATATTCATAAACACATAAGCACATAGTTCACAAGATAACATAGGTATGGGAAAGCTTACACTCAGAATTTAGAGTAGGGGTTTAGGTTACTACTAAATTCCCAAATAACACATGACTCATGTTTACGAGCAACGATTCCAAACACTCACCAATACGCTTTCGCCTAAAAGTTGAAAGCTCAACTAGCCTTTCCTAACTCGTAGATGGTCCTAGCGAATCCGAAGCTTTAACACAATAAATTCACACAACAATACATTAAAAAATCAGTTAATGACTCACCATAAGCAATCAAAAACAAAAGCCTAAGCTAAGTTCTCATGTAACCGAAACCTTTAACATAACAAACTTTAAATTCAAATATCTCGGTCTATACTTAGCCTTTTCACCTAAAACCAGTTACGTTCATCTTACAATTCACCTACAACTAATTCCCAACCTTTAAACTACAACAAAACTACTCAATTCATGGTATCAACTTTTTTGACATGTTTTTGGCTATTTTTCAAAAATTCATTAAAACTCAAGAAATCTTTATCGAAACTTCAAAATAAGTTTAGAAACCTCTTAACCATGTCAAAACTAATTGAAAAATACTTTGAAACCACGTTTTTACTCAAAATCCTGAAATCTACCATTAACAACTCAATTTTTGGCTTTTATTTAAAACATGTGATTTAATGACTAAAAACTTGGTGTTAAATAATAAATAACATTTAAAACTATTTAGGAATTGAACTATTATTTTATATGATGAAATATCGAGCGTTTGATCGAAAACCCAAAAGCTTGACAATGAAGAAAACTATAGTGTTTTTGGGTGTTTCTCTTAACTTCTATGGAGGTTTACAACTAAGAGGGTGATAGAAGTAAAAGGAATAGAGTTTAGCAATTAAAACTTGAATGAGAAGAGCTTGGGAAAGTAAGGGACATCAACCACAAAGGATGGGAGAAATCTAACATGACATTAATGTATAATGAGGGGAAAATAGGGTGTTTTTAAAGTTTTGGTTTAATTGCCTTTTAAAAACTCACAATTTAAACCCTTTTATAAATATGTTCTTATTTCAAAATTAAAGGTATTTAAAAATCATTTTTAGAAATTGATTTAATTTTCTAAAAATCATAGTTAAAAACATTACAGATAAACTATGTTGCAAAATTCCAAACACTCTTAAGGCTAAAAATACTAAATTACCCCTAAAACTTCTAGGCCCTATTTTGAGGTGTTACATTTCAAGATTTTCGTGCAAAAGTGGATAAACAATTAAGTTTATCCATAAAGAATCTTTGATCTAACTGAGGTGGGGAATACTTGTCTAACAAGTTCTTAGGATACCTCATAGAGAATGAGATTTTATCCCAATTGATTGTATTAGACAGTCCACAGTGGAATGGTATACCTGAGAGAAAGAATAGAATCTTGCTTGACAGGGTTTGTTCAATGTTAAGCTATTCACAACTCCCTACTTCCTTTTGGGGATATGCGATACAAATGGCTTGCTATATTCTAAATGATGTGCCAACCAAGTCTGCTTGTAAGACACCTTATGAACTGTGGCATGGAAAGAAACTCGCTCTAAATAACTTTAGAATATGGGGTTGTCCAATACACGTTTTGGATAAGGATGCAAAAAAGTTGGATGCACAGACAGAATTGTGCATGTTTGTAGGATATCCAACAGGAACAACGGGATGATTATTCTATAATCCAAAAGATAATACAATTAAAGTTTCTACTTATTCTACTTTCCTCAAGGAAAGCTACATGGATAAGTTTAAGCCTCGAAGTAAAGTGGTACTTGAGGAACTTTCGCGAGTGGTAGAATAATCACCAAGTTCAGTTCTCGAAAAAGTTATAGAAAGACCTACAAACAATCAACAATATAAGGGAATCTATCGTAGTGAGAGAGTTTCTAAGAAACTGGACTTATTCATCTATAATGGTAGTATTATAATACAAAAATAAATCATGAGGATGATGATCCACTCACTTACGAGGAAGCTATACAGGACGTTGATTCCAAGCTTTGGAAACAGGTCGTAGATATGAAATTCAATACAGTGTGGGAACTTGTAGACTTACAGGTTGCGATTAAACCCATAGGGTGTAAATGGATTTACAAGTAGAAGAGAAACGAGAGAGGGAAAGTGGAAACACACAAAGCTAGACCTGTAAGAATGGTACACACAGAAAGAAGACATCGATTACGATTAGACATTCTCTCCGGTAGCTATGCTCAAGTCTATCTGCATACTCTTATCCATTGTCGTTGCTCTCGATTACGAAATCTGGCAAATGGATGTCAATACACCATTCTTGAATGGCTATCTTGATGAGACCATTTACCTGGCTCAACCCACTGGCTATGTTGTTAAAGGAAAAAAGCATAAAGTTTGCAAACTGCTAAGATCTATTAATGGACTTAAGTAGGCATCCCACTCATGGAATAAAAGATTTGATCAAACGATCAAGACTTTTGATTTGAGCAAAATGATGATGAACCTTGTGTTTATAAGCGCATAAAGGACAAAAAAGTGGTTTTCCTCATTTTGTTTGTCGATGATATTCTACTTATCGAAAATGATATAGGAGAATTGTCATCGGTTAAATTATGGTTATCTCAACATTTTAGCATGAAGGACTTGGGTGAAGCTAGTTATATTCTTGGAATTCGAATCCTCAAGGATTGAAAGAATAAAATAATAGCTCTATCTCAAGCTTCATGCATCGATAAGATACGAGAATATTTTGCAATGACCAATGCGAAGCCAGACATTTAGTCGACTGAATCAAATTTTCATCTTTCTTTAGATGACTGTCCTAAGACAACGGAAGAAAGAGAGAATATGAGTAAGGTTTCATATGCTTCGATAGTTGGAAGCTTTATGTATGATATGCTTTGCACACATCCAGATATATGTTTCGCAGTAGGAATGGTTAGTCGATATCAGGGGATCTAGGTCTCAAGCATTGACAAGTTGTAAAGTATATATTAAGGTATCTTAAAAGAACCAGGGATTATATGGTTGTGTATTCTAGGGAGAAACTTACTCCAATTGGATACACAGATTCAGACTTCTAAAGTTGTAAAGATTTGAGGAAATTGATGTCGGGAAATGTATTCGTTCTGAGGTAACGAAAGAAGCAATATGACTTCGAAAGTTCTTAACCAATCTTGAAGTCATTCTTGGTATGGAAAAAGCTATAACACTGTATTGTGATAACAGTGTTGCAATAATTAATGCCAAGGAATGAGAAGTTAAAAGAGGACAAAACACATTGATCGAAAGTATCCTTTATACGAGAAACGATAGCCAAAGGATTTGCAGATGTGATGAAAGTAGCTTCTGAAAATAACCTTGTAGCTCCATTTACTAAGACTCTTGTTACTAGGAGTTTTAACAAACATGTCGAGGATATGGAAATGCAAAACTGTTGTAGAAAACGGGTTTAGAAAACACAGTAAAACACAAATTTAGGGAAAAACTAGAGTTTTGAAAAAATCTCCAAAACAAGATCTTGGTTGTGATATCTAAAGTAATAAACACTTAATCAAAATTTGTCAGATTACAGTTTTCTAATAAGGAATCTTGAGTGTATCAGATAGGATTCTGTAAATATTTTATTAATTGCTATCACTAACTTTAAGGCTGTTTTTAAGGGGCAGCATCCCTAGAATTAGTCTGTTTCCTAGTATAGAGTTTCCTAAGTTAGGCTCACTATGTATATAAATATTAGTGTAATTCCTTGTGAGAAAATATACTAGAAAAATACTATTTCTAACATGGTATCAGATTAGCCCAATTTCTGGAAATTTTTTCTTTTGTCTGGCATTTTTTTACTCCCGCTCAACCCTCAAGCCTGTATATTTTGTTCAAAAGAAATATGGCTGAAATTGTCCAAACCAATACCAATGGGGATATTTCAGAAGTCTCTATGAACAAATCCAACCCAACAAGTGAGTTGCAGAACATCCAAGTAGCCTACATGTTAAATGGGAAGAATTACCTAAAGTGGTCTCAACTGGCTCGCACGTTCTTGAAGGGAAAAGGAAAGCTGAGTCATTTACTCGGAACGTGACCTAAAGAAGGAGATCCTAAGTTTGATGCTTGGGATGAACAAGACTCTATGGTAATGTCTTGGTTATGGAATTCTATGATGCATGAAATCAATGATACATGCATGTTTCTTAACACATCCAAAGATATATGGGAGGCTGTGAAGCAAACTTATTCTAAAGTTCGAGATGCTGCTCAAATCTATAAAATCAAGACTAAGATTTCATCTACCAAGCAAGGAAGTCGATCAATCACGGAGTAGTCCAATCTTTTGTAAAGTTTATGGTAAGAAATGGATTATTACCAGTGCATTTAGATGAAGTGCAGTGCAGATGCAGCACTCTTGAAAAGGTTCGTTGAAAAGAATCAAATTTATGGTTTTTTTGCTGGACTAAATGTTGAGTTTGATGCAGTAAGAGTCCAAATACTTGGAAAAGAGGAGCTACCATCACTAAATGAGACAATCGCAATTTTTCATGCTGAAGAAGGAAGAAGAGGAGTTATGATTGAGAATAGTCAAGTGGATAGTTCCGCCTCAGCTACAAAAGCTGTACATGAGAGGAGATTTGGTCTGGAGCAGCCAACTAGCAAGGATAGTAGGCAGACAGAACTTACAAGGCCTATTAAAAGTGAGTCTTTATGGTGTACCTACTGTAAAAAATCCAGTCACGCTAAAGAAAAATGCTGGAAACTCTATGGGAAGCCACAGACAATTAAAAAAAATTCAAAAACTGGTGGACAACCAAAGGAACAAGGGAGACCACATAGAGCAAGACAGCTGGATAGAGAAAAAAATTCTCAAGAATCACCTGTTGCATTTAATAAAGACGAAATTGAGAAGTTGAAGAATTTGTTGGGAACATTGGAAAAATTTTCATCAATAGGTACTTGTAGTTTGGATTTTTCAGGTATATCATTTTCGCAAGATTCTAAAGTCTCGGATACAGTCACTAACAGGTCTTGGGTAGTTGACTCAGGAGCTATAGACCACATGACCCACTCCTCACAAAAATTTGTTTCATATACACCTTGTCCTAGTAATAGAAAGATAACAGTAGTCGAAGGTTCTGTGATCACAGTGACTGGTTAGGGTGATATTGTTATAAACAAGACTCTTACTCTTAAAAATGTCCTTCATGTTCCAAAATTGTTTACCAATCTTCTCTCCATCCAAAAAAATTACCAAAAACTCTAACTGTAGTGTGGTTTTTTTTATCCCAATCGATGTTTTTTTCAGGAACAGAATACGACGAGGATAATTGGACGTGCTAAAGAAGTAAATGGCCTATACTATCTTAAAGAATCTAGTGGAGAAGTTAGTGCTCTGAATTTCTCACCATTATCTTTCATATCCAAATCTGTTAAAACCAATAAAGACCAAATTTGGCTCCATCACCTCCGCCTTGGTCATCCATCATTTAGAGTTCTTAAAATTATGTTTCATTCAATGTTCAAAGGGATAACTATTGAAAAATTCCATTGTGATGTCTGTGAACTTGCCAAACATAAGCGTACCTCTTTTTCGGTAAGAAGTAAAAGAACATCCGCTCTTTTTACTCTTATTCATAGTGATATTTAGGGACCATCCACTATTTCAAACATCTCTGGGGCTCGGTGGTTTGTATCCTTTATTGATGATTATACCCGTGTGTCTTGGATATTTCTTTTAAAATAGAAATTTGATATAAGGTCTGTCTTTTCAACCTTTTACAACATGATCAAAACAAAATTTGGAGCTAAAATAAAAAGGTTTAAGTCAGACAATGCCAAGGACTATTTCAATCAATTTCTCTCCCTATATTTTAAAGAAAAAGGCATTATACATGAGTCATCTTGTGTTAGCACACCCCAACAAAATGGTGTTACCAAAAGAAAGAATGGTCATATTTTAGCTATTATTAGAGCTCTCTTGTTTCAAAAAAATATCCCTAAACAATACTGGGGGGAGGCTATTTTAACTGCTACTCATATGATAAATAGATTGCCTACAAAATTCCTTGAATCTCAAAGTCCTATGCAAGTTCTAGCAAAATTCTTTCCTGATTTTAATACTTCAAAGCTTACTCCCAAAATATTTGGATGTGTTGCCTTTGTACATATACATTCTCAAATTAGGGGAAAACTCAACCCACGAGCTGTCAAATGTGTCTTTCTCGGTTATTCTTCCACACAAAAAGGGTACAAATGCTATCATCCAACCATTAAAATTTTTTATGTTTTAGCGGATGTTAATTTTGCAGAACAAGAGAATTTCTTTACTCGTCCTTATCTTCGGGGGGAGATCTTATTCACAGAAGATAAGGATAGAGAATTCTTTCTTCTTAATTTTCCAACTCCTATCCAGCAACCAAACATTCTTGATTTTCCAGCTTCTGTCCAGCAACCAAGCACTTAGTCATTACCTACCAACCAGCCTGCCCAACTTGAACCTATGCAACCCGAAATAGAGCCTAATACACCCAAATCAGAAAAAAGGGATTCATGGTACTACATCTTCTTTTACTGGTTTACTCAATGAAGAAGGCACCGGTGCAAGCTCAATCATCTTCTTCGGATATACAACCTGCTACTCTACAACCCGAGGTAATTACTGAACCTACTTTGAATACTACTAAAAATTTTGATCAGAGAGACTATGATTTTCCCATTGCTATTAGAAAAGGAACTAGATCATGTACAAAACATCCCTTGTACTTATTCATGTCTTACAAAAATTTATCCCATAACCACAAAGCCTTTCTTACTAGCCTAAATTCATCTCCATTCTCAAAACTACATCCGAGGCATTAGATTATGAGAATTGGAAAAATGCTATGAAGATTGAAATGGAAGCCCTTGAAAAAAATAAGACATGGAATTTGGTAAAATTACCAAAAGGAAAGAAACCAGTTGGATGTCGTTAGGTGTACACAGTGAAATATAAGTCAAATGGTTCTTTAGAGAGGTACAAATAAAGATTGGTTGCTAAGGGGTACACTCAAATGTATGGAATAGGCTACTTTGAGACATTTGCCCCTGTTGCAAAGATGAACACAGTGAGAGTGTTGTTGTCACTCGCTGCTAAACGAGGCTAGAAATTACAACAATTTGACATCAAAAATGCCTTTTTACATGGTGATCTTGAGGAGGAAGTCTATATGGATGTTCCACCAGGATTCGGTCAACTACAGGACAGGTAGTTTGCAGACTAAACAAGGCTTTGTACGGGCTAAAGCAGTCCTCGAGAGCTTTGTTTGGAAGATTTACCAAAGTAATGCTCAAGTTGGGGTATAAACAGAGTCAATGAGATCACACTCTGTTTCTAAAGCACTCATCTTCAGGGGGAATGATCGATTTATTAGTTTATGTAGATGACATTATAGTGACTGGTGATGATCTAGAAGGAATGGAAAATTTAAAGAAAGGCCTAGTAAAAGAATTTGAAGTCAAAGAGCTTGGTAAGTTAAAATATTTCCTTGGTATTGAAGTAGCACACTCTCAGAAAGGAATCTTCATATCTCAACAAAAATACATAATTGATTTGTTGACAGAGATGGGCAAGTTGAGATTTAAACGAGCAGAGACACCCATAGAGGTGAACCATAGACTTGGAGATGCACTAGAAGATGCAGCAGTTGATAAAGGTTCATATCAAAGACTTGTGGGGAAGCTTATTTACTTGTCACATACTAGACCGAATATTGCCTATGCAGTTGGTGTTGTAAGTCAGTTCATGCAGAACCCCAAAGAATCACATCTTCGAGCTGTGTACCAGATTCTATAGTACTTAAAAGGCACTCTAGGCAAAGAAATCCTATTTAAGAAAGGGAAGAATTTAACCCTTGAAGCCTATACTGATGCAGATTATGCAGGGTCTATGGTTGATAGAAGATCAACCTCGGGCTATTTCACTTTTCTAGGAGGCAACCTTGTGACTTGGAGGAGTAAAAAACAGAATGTTGTGGCTAGATATAGTGTAGAAATTGAATTTAGGGTGATGGCTCTTGGAATTTGTGAATTATTATGGCTGAAAATTATTTTGGAAGATTTAAAGATCAAGTGGGAATGTCTAATGAAGTTGTATTGTGATAATAAGTCTGCTATCAATATTGCACATAATCCAGTTCAACATGATCGTACGAAGCACGTTGAGGTTGACAGACATTTTATAAAGGAGAAACTTGACAGTGGCTTAATTTTCACTTCATTTGTGTCCACTGATGGTCAACTGGCAGACATAATTACCAAAGGATTATCTGGGAAGATCTTTCAGAAACTAGTAAGCAAGCTGAGAATGGATGATATCCACTTCCCAGCTTGAGGAGGAATGTCAGATTACAGTTTCCTAATAAGGAATCTTGAGTGTATTAGATAGGATTCTGTAAATATTTTATTAATTGCTATCCCTAACTTTAAGGCTATTTTTAAGGGACCCTAGAATTAGTCTGTTTCCTAGTATAGAGTTTCCTAAGTTAGGCTCACTATGTATATAAATATTAGTGTAATTCCTTGTGAGAAAATATAATAGAAAAAGCCTATTTCTAACAAAATTGTATCTTTTCAATTCGTCTAGGATAAGCGTTTCGACCGAGTAGTCTTCTCCACTATCCTCAAGCTCACGTCTCGAGTGTAGGCTCGATTCGAATTAGAAAATTTTTCACAAAAATTACCAGTGGATTTTGCAATTTCTCTAAACTTTCGGGTCAAGTTGTAAATCAGAAAAATATCTCTAAAAATTTTATGGAATAATCTCTTCAAAGAATTTTTTGTCTACAACTTTCTCTTGAATTCAAGTGTGTATAAATAATGACCCAAGGCTCTATTTATATAGGGAGAGTTTAGAGAGTTCAACTATGATTAAACTTAATCACTAAATATTATATTAATTTAATATTAAATATTATTAAAATAATAGGCTGTTTATCTTGTAGATAAACATTACATTAAATTTAATATTAAGATAATCACTTTAATATTAAATTAATAAAATACTATTAAGATAAATATTAAATTAAATTTAATATTAAATTATTAAAATAATATTATTTTTAGAATAATTAATCTAAAATCAAATTTTGTGACAGAACCCCAGTAGAAGTGTAACTCTTCCATTGCTCAACCACCAACGACCAACTGCAACTGGCCACTAGGACACCACCGGCACCTCCGTGTCCAGTGGTGCAGGTGCGACACCCTTACGGCACCCCAAATTGGTTCGATCTGGGTCAATGATAACCTGACCGGTCCAGTCTAGCCACCGATTGGATCGTCGGCCCGATTTCACATATAAGGCCTGATTCGACCAGTTTTTAGGTATTGGTCTTGATTTTGGGCTCTCGAACCCAATTTACTATGTCGGGTCCAATTTTCAAGTTCAATTACCCATTGGGCCAATTTTTTGACTTAAAAATTTACTTTTAAAAATATTATATTAATTTTAATTGATTTGATTAATTTAATTTTACTTGATCAAAATTAATTTTTCTAAAAATCACGTAGATTTTCTAAATTAATTTTTCAAGAAAATTCTTTAATCAAATTCTCTAGTTGAACAATTCTCACGACCAACTAATTTAATTCCACATCGAATAAATCGACTCAGTTAAATTATTCCCAAAGTCGTAGAATTTTCTTCTGATTCAAATGCAGTCCGATCGAGTTTTTGTTGAGCTAGTTGAGGGACCAATCGGACATATACAATTAGGCTCTAGTGATTGCAATTATGTCAAGAAGCATCATTCCAATAATTCGCAATTACTTAATCATAGAGTCAGTCCATAATAAGTACCATGATTATAAACTCCTTATTGTATACTCTTTACGAAAGCAATTCATCCAACTGCTTTGTCCAATGACCTCGTCATTTGTGTGTTACCCTCATATGATATCCTTGATTCCTTTTAGTTAAATTCGTTCACTCAATACAATCTTATTTTATCTCATTGTCATCATTGTGTTTTCTTAATGATTAATATGATCTTTGTCAACAAATAAGTGATAAATTGTTCGTTCAAGAACTAGCAACCCGTGGCCATGTTCCATATTTATTAATCCACACAATGTCAATGAGAGGATATCATTAACTCTTTAATTAAGCTATGAATTCCACTGTTGCTAGTAAAGCCATGCCATACACAAGTCATGTACCCAACATACCGGCTATGGCCCCGATCATCTTTAGAGCATAAGCCTCCACTTATATCAAAGCATATGAGTTGCATACGTATGGTCAGTAGCTAACTCAAGATTTAGGTAAATCACACCATGAACGTCACAAGTGAATTAATTCACAAATGGATTTAGAATTAATTAATCTTGGGTCCAGTCCAATGTATCATTCTACCAATGAATACATCTATGTCTCTACTTGTGGAGTCAATTGCTCTGATAGTTAAGACTAGCCATCTCCCCAATTGGAATTGTAGACGACATAATAATCATTCTCAGTATTTGAATCAAATGTTCATTTTGATTCTTTTACGGGATTACAGACTCATTTAGATTATCTACTAAAGTAAGTTGTCTTTCTCGCAATGTAAACATTCTTTATAATGCCACTTATCTTCAGTTTGAACTTTAGACAATCAATGAGCTAATGTTAGCTTGTCAAAATTTCATTATGCATGCAAAATATAAAATACATAATAGTGAAATGTGAAATTAACTTTATTTATACATTGTTCAAATAAATAGAAAACGGTTACATGTTTACTACAATATGGACACATTTCCCAATAATCTCCCACTTGCCCTAGTGAAGTAAATGTGTCATGTTTTGTATTCTCGTATCCTTAACGTGTTTGTTAAAACTCCTAATTATAAGAGTCCTAGTAAACGGATCCGCAAGGTTACTTTCAAAAGCTACTTTCATCACATCTATAATTCCTTCGGCTACTATCTCTCGTATCAAGTGATACTTCCGATCAATGTGTTTCATCCTCTTTTTACTTCTCATTTCCTTGGCATTTGCTATTGCAGCACTATTATCACAATATAGTGTTATAGCTTTTTCCATACTAGAAAAAACTTCAAGTCCGGTTAAGAACTTTCGAAGCTATATTGCTTCTTTCGTTGCCTTAGAAGCAGCCACATACTCGGCCTCCATAGTAGAGTCAGCAGTGCAAGTTTGTTTTACAATTTAATGACTGTACTATTTTTTAATAACCGATTTATCTCAATCACACTTAGTAATTCAACCCATCAATTCTACACTATACATGCAATTATTCTATTATAAATTATTTAATAACTTGATTCATTAAATTCAGTTTAAAACTGAATTCTCTAACACCGTTGAAAATCGAACGTTACAATTCTCTCATTCTTTAAAAAATTTCGTCCTCAAAATTTACATAAAAAGATACTAGGATATTGCGATCACATTATTTTATCGGGTTCCCAAATAGCCTCCTTGACCACTATTCCATAGTCCTTTTAAGGACAGTACTACCCTCATTGGCCATCTTTTGCCAAATGTAGTCTAGGAAGGGGACTGTACCTACCCATATGGGCTCTTTATTTTTATATCTTCCAGATTTCTGAAGGATCATCTCCTTCTGATTTGGTGGGAGTCATTGGACGTGTATCCATTATGAGCCCCCGACATTAAAGCACATTTGATGCATCAATAAACTCCTGATTTTTGTGCTCAATTCAAAGTAAAACCTTAAGCTTGAATCACTACATCCCAAGTATTTTCATTTTGTATGGTTGCAGTAATTGGGTCCTCTACTGCTAGATCAAACTTTCTTCACTTTCTTTTTCAAGCTCCCACCTTTAACATTACTTGGCTTTTAATAGATGGTTTCAAATTTTCAATTCAAGAATCTCAAGCAGGGACTACTTTTTTATTGAAAATTAGTGATGAAAGTGAGGGCTGAGTGCATGCGATCCTTTCACACTATTCATCACTTGGACAGTTGGGTTTGGGCAGTAGTCACGGAAATTAGTAGCTTAGGAGAATTTCATGTCTGAAACTCAATAGCTAAAGGCCCAGAGCTGGTCAGTTCTAAGACAACTGAATTATGAGAGAAACATGGACCCAATCTCTAGCCCCAATGGGAAACTTGCATCCTAAATCCTAAAAAGAAAAGAAAAATATGAGGTTTGGGCTTTTGACCTAACACTAACAAATTACATCACGTGCAGGGCCCAACTGAACTTGATGAGAACCAAGGGAGCAAATTTTAACTATGTTGCTATAAAACTCTAGTATTATTCACCCGCTTGCGCTGGCTTCTTTTTCAATTCATTCTCTACATTTCTAATTATTTTATTTGTTATATCTATTAATATCATATATGATTTTTAATTTAACCCAAAAGATTATTTTTTTCTCTTAAGTATGAATTTCTAAAATAAAAAGTAATCAAATAAGAATGTTAAATCAATTCGCACCGAAATAGTTTTTTTAGTACATCATTTAAGCCTATATTAAAATATTTTTTTATAATTAGTTGAATAATAACTTTAAATCAATCCCATAAGTCAACGTGTGAATAAATAGCTTTAAATATATATTTTTCAAATACAATAAAAAACAATTACTAAAATAAATTTTCTTTAAATTCGATCATTATAATAAAATTATTTAAATATTTTTTTTATATTTTGAATGGGAGATGAATTAATATGAACTCGAATTAATATACATATGGTTGAAATATGTTATAAGTCTATGTATTGTTTGTAAATTTAAAATTTAATCCATGTATTGTTATTTCTAGGAATTTTTTCTCTACGCTTTAGATTCAAAATGCAGGTCTAATTGTTAACATCATTTAAAGTTTTTTTTTTGTTACATTTATGGGTGTGACATTTTAAATTAAGAAAAATACTCACTTAGTACCCATGTAACAAAAAAAATGACGTTGAATTTAATAAAAAAATTTAACAATTGAACTTATATTTTTAAATAAAAAAATAGTGACTAAATTCCTTTAAAAAAAAGTAAAGAGATTCAATTCAAAATGTACAAAGAGTACTAACACATTTTAACTTACATAAATTTATTAAAATCTCTACATTACTATAATAAATTACAAAAAATTATTATAAAACTTGACATAAACACGATAACAATTATTTTGTAAATTGAATTTTAGTAATAAACAATGCAAAAATGTTAAAAATTATATTATAAATATAATATTGCTATAAATAAAAATTAATATATATACGAAATATTTTTTTCCCTTTCTCTTCCTTTCATTCCCCTCCCCTCCCCTTCTCTTTTCTTTTCCCTTTTTCTCTTTCTTTCCCCCCTTCCTCGGCTTAATGAAGATAAAAATAAATAAATAAAAGCTTAAGGCTATAAAAAATTATCAATTTTTTTCAAAAAATAAATAAGGGTAAACTTTAAAAATAGTCATTTTTATTTGTCTCAGATTATATTTTAGTCACTTATGTTTAAAATGTTATGTTTTAGTCACTTACGTTATCGTTTTGTTACAAAGTAGTCATTCTACTGTTAAGTTTCGTTTCCTCCCTACGTTAGTCCTACATGGCAGTTCAAATGGGTTTTATATGTCAAATTAGATGTCCTACATGGCAATCTAAATTAAATTTATTTAATTAAAAATCTATTTTCATCCCAGAACATCCAAGTTGGCATTTAAAACCCTTTTGGACTGCCACGTAGGACTGCCATTAGAGAGGTAACGGAGTTTAACGGTAGAGTGACTACTTCGTAACAAAATGATAACATAATTGACTAAAATGTAACATTTCAAACATAAGTGACTAAAATGTAATCTGAGACAAACAAAAATGACTATTTTTGTAGTTTACCTAAAAAATAATTAAACTTATGCTTTTTTTTTCACTCAATTGAGTATTTGAATTCTTAAAATTCATCAAAAAAGTTCTTTAACCTTTAACTTTAACGGTTAAACGTTAAAATTAACGGCCCTGATTTTTTTTCTTTTTTCAGTTATCTTTGCCACATGTCATGTTGTGACAAATGGAAAAAAATGATAAAAAATTATTAAATCAATAAAATATAAAAAAATATTAAATAGAGAAATATTTTTAAAAAATATTAAAAAATATTAAAAAATAAAGAATTTTTTTAAAAAAATTATAATATTTATAATATTTAATATCTGTTAGAGGGACTGTTGAGTCACTTCCATTTTCAGCATGACAGTATACCTAGCAACTCTATTTTGCAATGACAACAACGATACAACATTATCAAATCCCTAGCTTCTGCCATTCTTTATCTTCATGAGGAATGGGATGAACAAGTCGTCCATAAGAACATTACCTCTTCAGCATGACACGAAAAAGTAGGGGCGGATAGTGATCATACTTGATGGGAATGACAAAAGCTTCAGGGAAGAAGGCCAAAGGAAGGAGGGTAAGGAATAATGGAAAGAGAAATGCTTCTTCTTTGTCACATCACTGCAGCAAAACAGGCTTTTAGAGGTGCCGCTAAAAGTATTTGTGGCACTTTCACAAGCGCTGCAAAAAAACGCCGTTATAGACAATGTCGCTAATTTTGGTGGCGTTGTTTTCACATAAACACCGCTAAAGATCATGTTCTTTAGCGGCGCTTTTACCACAAATGCCACTAAAGAACTTGACCTTTAGCGGCACTTTTGTTACAAACGTCGCTAAAAGTACCGTTCTTTAGCGGCATTTTACAAAAAATACCACTAAATTTGGCGGATTTGTAACATCCAATTTTCATCCATATGCAACCCTTCCTGTAGCATGGAATCCAACCAAAAACAACAAATCTAAATGATACTTCAAATTCAACGAAAGATATATGATATAAATTGATAACTGAAGTATAATTCAAATTATTCTTACAATAATGTTAAAAGTTAAAATGTTAAAAATATTCATACAATAGTCTAATATAGCAGATTTTGCAACTGCTAAAACATCTTCATCATATTCTGAAGCTGTAGCTGGAGTGCGTCGTACTTTTTGCTCTGCTCTGCTTCCCTCGCTGCTGCCTCCGCTTTAAGTTGTAGCTGGAGTTCTTCATATTTTTTTTCAGCTTCCGCTTTAAGTTGAGCAATTTGTTCATTTGTGCTCGCTGGCATCTGTGTCATCTGGTCTCTTAACCTCTGAACTTCAGCTTGAGCCTGACTCCCTGAAGGCATGTATTACTGTGAGCAGGGTCCAAAATATTAGGTTGGGTTAACAAAAGATCCTTGAAATCGAACCCGACCATACCTTTCAAGACCCAAAACTTCAGTAATAATCTGGTTATCAATGTCATCAAGATTAACCGAACTATCACTCGAAGCAATCGCTTCTTACTCAGCCTTTTTATCCTTTAGTTTCTCCTAATAAATCAATCAAAGAGTTAGAAACGCAATATATATTATAAAAACAAATGCAACATAACTTAACATTATTTGCATTACAAACAAAGAATTAAACTATTATAATTAAACACTATAAATATTTAAAATAATTCAAATTTTATTAAGTAAACATATCATAATTCTGCAGCTTCAGAAGTCATAGGAGATCCATCTTTCTTCCTATGTGTAATGTCAAAAAGCTGAAGGCGTCCAACTTTTTGACCAGACGACAGTTCCTACAATATAGTAGTAAAAATATTATTTAATAGAAAGTAATAAATATTTGACACTATTAATAAATTCAAAATACTTCTGCCTCAGCTACACAAGCAAAACTTTTCGACCAAGCTGTGTGAGTGAATTTCTATTTTTCCCGCTGCTTGTTCCAACTTGTTCACGGTCCTACATTATGAAATTATTATTACGTATATAGTAAATGCTATAAACTGAAATAATTATAAGAGTTTGGAAGTATATAATACCTCTCTTTTCTTTGAATTCCAAAATCTAATCGCATCTTCCCAGTGGTACCTCAGCATTCCCGGTAGGACATTTTACAATTTCTCTTCGAGGTTGTTTTTGTCTTAAAATATTCTTTCTTTAAAGTACTTTTATGGTCTCTCCATCTTTTTCCCAATGCCTTCTTGACATAATTATCCGAAACCTCTAAAGCAAACCTCTCTTACAAAAACACAAGTTTAGAAAGTAAATATAAATGAAACTTAAACCAAAGTATTATAAATTACATTCACGTTTTGTTACCTTAATATTATCGAGAGCTTATTTTTGTTACTATCAGGCATTTGATGCCATGACTCGTAGTTGAAAGGCAACATATTGGCATTTCGTGCTATAATGCCCAAATATCCTGCTAAAAGTCGAGTTTCTGATCCAACAGGCTGACCAAGATTGTTTCTAGATACTTTGACACGCTCGACAGGATTTAACTTGTATAAATATTTAAGTAGCGTACGTCCTCGACCTCTGCACGTCCCACCACTTTCAGTTGAAAAATGGTATATTATAATATAAGAATTTGAAAAAGAAATCAATAATAAAAGTCAACATGCATGTAAATTAAATTTAACATTACTTTGAATTTCTGCAGGTTCGTCAGGTGTATTCGGAACATTTGAAGATCCAATAGCAGTCTGTTGTTCACTATTTGTTTCTTCCGAATTTGAAGTATTTTGAACAATACTTAGATCTCGCAATCTTCTTCTAGGCATTTTATCTGCAATACACATAAAATAGTTGAAATTTTAGTAACTAATTACAACAATAATAGTACATATAAAATAGTTGAAATATTTAATGAGACCAAGATTTAAATTATGATATTACATATAATTAAAAAATCGTAAAATCTTACTACATCATAATTCGTAAATATCTTCATCAACATCCTGGCGAACCCATTGAAATTGTGTACTAGTACTAGGGATATTTTTATTTAAGTTTTGTTCTGGAAAAGACAAAGTTTCTGATCTTTCGTCAATGTCATCTCTACTTCCACTGCCCATCTCAAACAATTCTCTAGGGATGTTACGGAGTACAATGTACCAACTCTCATCAGTTGGATCTTTCGAGTAAAAAACTTGTTTCACTTGAGAAGAAAATACATACGGCTCATCTATCAATTGTTGTCCAGTGTGAATCAATCGAAAGAAGTTCACCATTGTAAAACCAAATTGATCTTGTTTAATTCCACGAGTAGTATTAACATCAGCCCAATCACATTGAAATAAGACAACTTTCCATTTGCCATAGTAATCCAACTCAATAATGTCAGTAAGAAGTCCGTAATACTCCACATTTCCCTCAACAGGATTTGTTAGCTCATCTTTGTAACAATCATCCAACTGCATTTAAAATCTAGCATGTTTAGGGTATTGTACTCTATGTTGCCAGCAAAATTTGATCCACTTTACAGATTTCACACTAATCTATTCCGATTCAGAGTCCTTATGTCCAAAAAACAGGGTAGTAAAAGCCTAAATTGGCTGTTTAGGATTTTCTTACCTCAACCTTACACCCAAGTGTATGATCAACAATCATTTTTTTAAGAGGAAAAAAGCTAAAAAAATTTTGGACACTACACCGGCAAATAGGAGACAATTGGAGGATCCAATAAGCACCAGTTTCTCTCTCTCTCTCTCTTTTCGATAATAGGATTACATTAATAAATTAAGATTTTGTTTACCAGTTCCTTAAAAAACTATAAAAAGTTATGAAAAGATGGGTTTATAAAAAAAGTGTATCAAGCTTTCACAAGTCAAAAAATGGTAGAAAATCATTTATATATCCTTCTTTACACCAAATAAACAAATCACTGAAAGTTAGAACCGTTTAAATTAAAAAAATAATCACTCAACTATTAATAATTTTGTTATCACCTAACAAATTCTCAATTACAAAATAATCACCTAACTATTCAGTTTTATCTTTCTAGCCAGCTAAGGTAAAAAATGAAAACACCTAATTGAAAAAAAAGACAACTAAATAATTAAATGATCATCATGGACAATATTTTAAAATTTCTCACACTCATATGACTAAATAGAAATTATATAAAGTGGAAGACAAACGCACTCAATTCATTCACATGCTATCTATTTTTTATTTTATAAGATATTCATCTTTATATACAGGATTATTTCAGAGGTACGGTTTATATACTCCAAGTTCAGTATACATTACCATATATATATGCATGAATAAACAGATAGATGATCTATTGAATTCAAGTTCAACTTTCGAAGGAGTCTAAATTGTGTGGTAATTATATAACAAAGAAGCTGCAACTGTTAATGGTGCTAATACATCACTATGACAATGTTAATTACAACACAGTGAGTTGCCTTAATAGCATTATTGTCTTGTCTTGTCTTCAACAACTTATGCATAGTACTCAACTAATACCTAAATGTTTTTAATTGTTATTGATTAGGTGAAGTCTGAGATTTCAAAATTCAAGAAATACAAGAACTAAAACTCACCAAATTAGAATAAAGAGACTAAATCCACAACTTCCACATAATACAGAGATTGATAACATCATTTGACCTTTAATTTAATATATGTCAAATGTCTTTTGTGCAACACCCAACACGACTAGTAAGGTTTTGTCATTTCAAAATGACCTCTAGAACCTGAAAAATCTATGTATGTCAATAGTGCTCTAAGAATACCGTATATGTACTAACACATTTCGAACCAAAAGGGATTAATGCTTGAAAATTTCATGCTAATTATTACAATTGAAGTAATTGGATAGGCAGCATAAACTAGAGAATTTGATGTAAGAACATCTTGCAACAAATTCTGAACAAACATAGTTGATGATCAAGAAATAGAATTTCAAAGCAATTTAAATTTGATGTAAGAACATGGCCGAGGTTAGATGAGTTACCGGGAAAATGAAGGTCTTACTTGTGGGTTGAAAGAGAGAAAGAGAGAAATTTGAAGTATCCTTAAGTAGCTGGAAAGTTATTTTTGTTGGGGAGTGAGTGATTGAAGCTACAAGACAACCCTTTAGCAACCCAAAGACTAATACTTCCAATCTATCAGTATTCAACTGTCTAAAATTAGACTTGAAAATTCCCAAATTTAACACATCATTTTAGCCATACATACATAGAACACTTCAACCAGAGCTCTCTTGCTTAAAAGAGAACAATGCAACAAAATTGAAGAAGTAATGGAAAAGAAAAGAAATTTACATGTAAAACGGTGACAAATTGGGTTATCATTCTTTTGATTATGTGTTTCAGATGTGGTATTTAGCCCTTTGCAGTCGTTTTCCAAGAAGATGATGACGACCAAGAGGGTGTGTGGCAGAAGAATACCGGCGACAGAGGAAGCAGCAGACGAGTGGAAATGAGGTGGTGAGCAGCAAGCAATTAGGGATTTTTTTAGGGTTATGCGAGATGGGAATAAGGGCTAAGTGGAGGGGAGAACGGGCTGCAGTTAGTAAAAACGGCACCGTTTAGAAAGTAAATACATAGTTACAACGTTTTTGGTCAAAACGACGCTAGCGCTTACCTTTTGCGGCGTTTTCAGCAAAAATGCCACTAAAAAATTAAATTCCTGTACTGAAACGGTGCCATTTTGAAAAATTTTAACACATAGTTGCGGCGTTTTTGGTCCAAACGCCACTATTTCTTACCTTTTGTGGCGTTTTCACCAAAAATGCCACTAAAAAATTAAATTCTTGCACTGAAACGGCGCCATGTTGAAAAATGTTAATACATATTTGCGACGTTTATAGTCCAAACGCCACTATTGCTTACCTTTTGCGGCGTTTTTCTCATAAACGCCGCTAATGATTTTATGATATAAGAATATGGTATTGAATCAATCAAAGAAGAGATTTTCATTAAGTAGTGATTGGAAATTAAGATTTTAAAATTTTAATTTTAATTTTAATTTTAAAAATGGTGTAAACTAATTGAATTATTTAGAAATATAATATTTATGATAATTTTTTGATTCCATAGATTTATTGGAGACCTGTTCAATAATGAATTTGAAATCCTTAAAATATGTTTGAATTTCATAAATTCATGTGTTTATACGATGTTGATATATATTAAATTAAATCTCAATTATTTTGTCCATAATATATGGATTTTTTTACCATTTATATAATAAATGAAATCCAAATCCAAATCTTCAACTAAAGCATATCTTTTTAATCTCCAGATTTTCTCTCAAATTACATTCTATGAAATTAGAGATTTAGAACTTAAAAAATTAAAAGTATTAGGTGTATAAAATAGGGCCTATAATTATGATATATTAGAAAGAAAAAATGGATAAAAGACCAGATTAAAATGCACTAAGATATAAACATTCTCAATTATAATAGATATATTAAAAAATTATGACAAAAGGACGGGTAGATACTAAAGGGGGCAAAGGTCCTAATCCTTCTTCCAACGAGGGAGGGGTATTTATAGGAGTCTGTTTATCTTATAGTATGATGTGGCAGGCCGTTATAGTGGATATACTGAAACAGCGTAGTCAAGTAGTATGAAGTTGTTATTCTTTTGTGGAGTCCAATCATTGTTAAAACATGTCCACACTTAAAAATGCGTTTATACCTAAAAAACGGATGTCTAATAAGATAACCTGTTGAGCGAATGGCCTTATTGTGAAAGTGGGTGGACAAGGCCCACTTAAGTAGTAGGAGGCCTGAGCCCTTAAACCCTAAACTATAAACCCATAACCTTAAAATTACACCCTAAACTGTAAACACTAAACTCTTAACACTAAATGATAAACACTAAACATTAAACCCTAAACCATAAACCTATACCCTAAACCCTAAAAATATATATTACAAGGGACAAAAGTAATTAAAAAAGAATCTTAAATACTAAACTCTAAACTCTAAATCCCAAACCCCAAACTCTAAACCATAAACCATAAACTCAAAACTCTAATTCAAAAATAATAAATATTATATCATAAACCCTAAACCATAGACATTAAACCTTAAATAGAAAACCCTAAACCCTAAAATAAAGTGATTTTTTTGCGGCGATTGTCAAAAAGCGCCGCTAATGCCAATAAAGCTCAGAAAAAATGATTTATTGTCTCAACTTTTTTACGGTGTTTTCCAAAAAGCGCCACTAATGCTTGGACTATAGCAGCGTTTATCAAAAAGCGTCGCTAATGCTCGATCTATTGCAGCGTTTGACATAAAGCGCCGCGAATGCAACTAAAGTTCAACAAAGTAAACAATGTTGTTTTGTTCAACTTTTTTGTGGCGTTTTCCAAAATGCACCGCTAATGGTTGATCTATAGCGGCATTTTTTAGAAATCACCGCTAATGTTCGATCTATTGCGGCGCTTTTTAGTAAACACCGAGAATGCTCGGTCTTTTGCGGCATTTGTGAAAAAGCATCGCTGATGCCAATAAAGCTCACTGAAAAACAGCGTTGTTTTTCTCAACTTTTTTATGGCGTTTTGCAGAAAGCGCCGCTAATGCTTGATCTATAGCGACGTTTCTGAAAAAGCACCGCTAATTCTCGAGCTATTGTGGCATTTTTTAAAAAGCACTGCTAATGCTCGATCTTTTGCGGCGTTTGTGAAAAAGCGTCGTTGATGCCAATAAAGCTCAACGACATTGTTTTTCTTTACTTTTTTGTTTTGCGGGAAGCACCACTATTGCTTGATCTATAGTGGCATTTTTCAGTAAGCGCCACTAATTCTCGTCTATGGCGGTGTTTTTATCAAGCGCCGCTAATGCTCGATCTTTTGCGGCGTTTTTTGTTCAAACGCCGCTATAAACTCTGCTAAAAACTTGTTTTGCTGTAGTGCATGTTGAAGAATCCATGCTATGGGATTACATTAAAACTCATTTGAATATCATACAGGAGGAGAGGCATGTTCTAGCATTTGTTTTCAATAACAATTTTCGTTTATAATTATTAAATTTATAAAAAAATTCTATATTTTTTTCAATAAGTAATTTTGTATAAAACGGATAACCTATTTTTACAACAATTTCTAGCATTACTCTTTATTTTTGTCTGAATTGAAATTTTTATCCACAAATCCTTGGACACACCTCAAACTTTGTATGTATTGGATGCACTTGAAATGACATCAGTACCCTACAAAACTTAATACCTATCTAGAAAAGTTGACTTTTTCAGGGTATGGGTTTTCTTATTTCTGTGGTTTATTAAAATGGTTATAGAAAGAAATGAAACAATTAGAATAAGGCAGCAACTATAGCTTTAATTTAAAGTTCCAAAATAAATTTCCAAAATTTTACTTTAAACCATAAACAAATTTAATAAGAAGACATGAGCATATAAAATTTTTCAATACCGAACTTACAAATATTTTATAATGACCTTAATCCTCATGTACATCAACAAAACCAAGAGAGAGCTAAAAAAGTAATTAAATAAATAACGTTAAAACATGCCAATTAAATTGAAAAAGAAAAAGAATAAAATAAACAACAACAAAGTCCACTCCAATCATTCACCTATTCTAAATCTGTTCTTTTACAAAACATTCATTAAACCTTGCAGCTTCCGTGCTTAAGCGTTGGTAAACGGACTCTCGCCTCTTCATCGTTGCGGCAAAATTTATCTTGTCTAAGAACGTCCATACTTGTTTCATCTGGTCCAGCAGGTAAATTCAAGTCGAAGTCACGTTGACTTTGGCTCCAGGATTTAACACCATCGTTACCGCTGTTATTATTGTTGCTGCCAGCTTCGTAGTGGCATCTTTTATGTCCTCCCAAGGCTTGACCTGAAGAAAACGTCTTGTAACAGATGGAACACGTGTGTGTCTTGCCACCTTGGTTGCTGATCATGGGATGTGAATTTGTAGCCGTCGTGGATGCGGTGAATTTATCTTCAGCAGCAGCGGTGGTTGTGGGGTCTTCATCAGCTCCAACAAATTTCCTGTGACTGGACTTGTGTCCCCTTAAAGATTGATAAGTTGGAAACGATTTGTTACAAACTTCACACTTGTAGTTATGATTGAGGGAGTTTTTGGCGGCAGCTGAGCCTGAGGGGTTGTTCCTGGTGGTTCCCTTAGCCAGCATGAGAAGGCAAAGAGCTAAGTATTCTTCTTCCGTTGGCGGGTTTTCAGTTCTGGATCTTTTTGTTCTTTTCCTCCTTGTCCACGGCTCAACACAGTGGTGGTCAACTGTATCATCATGGTGGAGCAGTGGAGGTGCTGAAGTTGGAGAATTCAACGTTTCAAGAGCCATTCAGGAGAGGTTTTTCAATGGGGAGTTGGGGTTGGCTTGGGGTGAGTGTTTAGAGCGAACAAAGGAATGGTTTTTATATTGGGAGGAACAAGGAATAGAAGGGAAGCGTGGAAGGAAAGTGCTTAATAAGTGGAGACTGAGAATGAGCAGGTTGAAGAAAGTTTTATGTTGGCATGTCGTCGGCCAATGGGTGAGTGGAGTGTGGATTGGGATGTTATAGTAATAAATTATGGGGGCTTTGCAGGAATGTCCAATGGGATATGAAATATTGGTGTTGTCTTCAAACTGGTGACTGTTTCTAAGTCAACAATCAAGACTTGGTTTATTCTTGCAGTATTTTCAACAGGGTCTTTCCGTATGTTCGTTTGGTAAAATACTAGGAAAGTTGCTACTTCAATATTTAACTTCCCCCACACATACGATGATAAGGTGGAAGTGTGTGTGTAGTAGTGGAAACATGGGAGATGGTTGAAAAGGTAATGGCCGAATCCGACTGTAATGTGTTTTAAAATTGAAATGGTCTTGGATGGGTGTGTTTAGCGTGTTGCACCAACAGCAGAAGAAGTGGCATAGTGGGAACTTGGCTTTTATGGTAAGGCGTGTCAATTGGTAACCGCGGCTGCGACTTTTCTAGTTGGTTGAGTCATCAGGAAATTACTTGGGTGGTCCATTTGTTCTTAGCTCACCTGTCTAACAACCGGCGAGTGATGAGCGGGGGGTCAAGCAGTGCACCCACCACAAACCCTGCAACGTGTGGGCCAAGCCTTTGCTAGCCTGCTCGACGTGGACCACTGACCATGACCTTAGTTACCTTAACTTATCTAAAAGATCGGGTTATTCAACTCTTCACCTCGGTCTTTATCTCAATATAGGAACTTTCAAAGTAGATCGTATATAGCAAGAAAATAAAATTGAATTTATTACTACAAAAAAAAAAAACAGCTTTGTTTAAAGGTATTCCAATATTATGAGGTGTACAAGAATACCACTTCTTTATATTCAAATGCATGAAAATGACTGGTTTGCTGAAATCTTAGTCAAGACGTAGGCCCAATAAATTTGTTTTTGTTTTATTTATTGTTAGACATTTAGTTGCTATACTTGGAACAATTTGGGGCAGCTCATAGAGGTAGTTACCCGATTGACCAAGTCATGTTGTTTGGTTGTTGTTGCCGACAAGTCAATTATTCATTCAGTTCACGACCGGCGGCCGGCAACGTCATGGCTCGGTAGTAGTACGGCACCACAAGGGAACTATGTTTTGCTAGGGTTCAAGCAATTGAAGAGGTAAAGAAATCTATGGAAGGATAAAAGCGAGGTGGATGTTATTCTTCAAACGTGCATTTATTTATATACAAGAGTACTGTGAATGAACTAATAACAGAAGTTTTAGATGGAAGAATAAATTTAATTTTTAAATAATGTAAACAATAAAAAATTTGTTATTTGTTATTTTAATTTTTTTAAGTGAAAGGTAAGAAGAAAACAAAATTAAAAAAAATTAAATTATATAATGTGTAAATATTGAAAGTAATTTTTTTTTAAATTAAGATTAAATTAACACAATATATAAAAATATTAATAGTTAAAATTACTATCTTGCGAATTTTAAAAATTATCATTTTTTTCTATTACCATTTAACGACTAATAACAAAAAAAAGCATCAAATAATTAAATGACTTTTATGTAATTTTTCATAATTAAGTGATAAAAAAATTACCAAGGTAACCAAATATTGGGAACTGGGTGTTTTGGAGGGATGACCTGCCTCTATAGTAAGCCCAATCACTTCTGTTGGATAATGGACACTTCAGGGCGATATATCTCCTAAATGTCCATTTATGGACTTTACGGCCCACATAAACTCTTTAACATTGTTAAGAGATCAATATTAACAAGGCAAAAGGGCATTTATATACGGAATCAAAGTCAAATGAGTCATAGGATAAATAAACTGGATCTTCTAACTCCTACTTGCTACATGCCTTACACCACAACTACTCACTAAGAATAAAGGGTAAAAACCAGACATTCCACTTAGCAATTAGACCCCACACATCCTACATTGTACTCAAACAATCCCAACATTCTCCATTCTACTGAGAACAAACCGACACTCGAGGAAACCTGAAACAAACACGAAACCATGTTGTAATTAAAAAGGCAATAGAGCTTAAATTTAAGTGTAAACAAAGTATGGGTTAAGTTACTTGGGTCAGCATTGATAATCATAGCAGTGCCTCCAAAATTGCAAGTTCCTCCATTTCTCTTGGTCTTTTGCCAGTAGCTGTTGAAAGCATAAGAAGCATGAGCAACAATGGTGTCTGGATAGAAACAGCTCCCATCTGGCATAAGTTCTTTACAATCAGCACCGCCTTCACCACAAGCGTAGTCCATTGCTTCTTGCAGTGTCTCCGTAGGGACACTCGGCTTAGCCACACACCAAAGCTTTTGCACCACCACCGTCTCTGGTGCTGGTGCAGTGTCATAGGCTGGATTACAAGGAGGCAAATGGAAGCCACTAGGTGAGCTGGCGGGAACAAAAGGCGGAGGCAGCTCTGGAGCAATGGGAAAGGAAAATGGTGGTGGAGAGTCAACAGGGAAGCAAATGGGAGGCAGTGAAGCAATAGGGTACTGTGGAGGATGAGGGGTTTTGGCTACATTGGCAGGCGCAGAAATGCCAGTAGAAGGAGCGGTTTGTGGCGAGGATGGCCTATCAGGGAATGGTCTTTCGAACTTGGAATCCATCATTGACAGCTTCCTGCTTATGGGTTTTTTCGGTTGTTGACTGGGGAATACGACATTGACCTTTCTAAGCTCAAAAGATCCAAACCTTTTCATGAAATCCAGGTGTGAGGAGAGTAAAACCAATGTTTCATGCAAAGAGGAAGACAAATTTGGAGGAGCAATAATGGAGTAAGTGGAGTTTGTATTTTGGAAGAACTCCAACAGGGATTTGACCACCTTCTTACCCAAATCATCAGTAAAAACAACAGAGTTTTGCATCAAACAATCGGAAGAAAAAACAGCCGACACTTTGATGTCTTTCTCTAGACCCCACCTTGTAAGAGAGTGATAAATGTTCTTGAGGGATGGTAGTAAAAAACCCAAACTGTCTTCTTCTCCTTTACCATTTTGACAAAGAATAGTATCACCCACAAGAATGGTAGTGATTTTGGCAGCTGGAAAGTGAGCTAAAGCATGAACCCGGACCCAACTCTCAGCCTTCAAAACACTGCTAGAAACCTCTCTGAGAACATTGCCATTCACAGCAACTGCTATAGGAACATCACCGTGAGGTAATGCATGAATAACCTCCGGAGTTGTGTCATAAAGCCTAAGGTATTCAATAGATTCTTGACCTGCGCCTGCAAAAGAAAAAAAACGCATAAAAATGTTTTCAAGAGATGAAAACGTAGAACAAAGAGAACCCACATTTTGACATGATGAAACATTTAGAGAAAACAGTATATAGGGTTTTCAAATTTTATACTTTAACATACCAGTAAGACCCAGAAAACAGAGAAAGAACAAGCAAATGATCATTAACTCCATCTTCAACATTTTTTTTTCAACAATAATAAAGATCTGAAAATGAGGTTGGGTTGGGTTGGGTTGGGATGGAGTTGGAACAGTTGGGACCTCTTGAAAGCTCTGAAAAACCCTTTAAACCCCACCCTCTGTCTCTCACTCCCTCCCTCCCCCTCTGAGTCCCCGTGCAAGTTATAAGAAGTGCGGCTTTGATCTTCAATGTGAACAAAAGAATATGTTCACCATGGATGGATTGCAGGCTTCAAAGTTAAAAAACACAAAAACTACCTATTTTTCTAAATTCTTTGTCACCAAACTCAAAGAGTACAAGACCACAGAACTTAAAAGAACTGAAGGGTTCAAGCAAGTTATGCAGGAAGATATCTGCAAAATCTTGGTGCCCGAGATTTTTTACAGTACATCCTCTCTCTTTTTTCTTTTAAAGTATTATTACAGTACATGTACATTGAGAGAGAAGGGTCATCTTGTTTTCCTACAGCGCATTGGGACGCGTGGGAAGTGGGAACCAATGAACATAAGGACTGTGCATTGGTGTGGGAAGTGTGAGCTTTTTTGCAGTCACCATTGCACCCCAAACATACTATAATGTATTTGCTACTCCTAATGGCAGAAACGACGCCGGTTTGATTACACAGAGACAGAGGGAATGGAAAAGGAAACTGGTGGTGGGGTCCGGGACACATGAAGTGAAAGGAAAAAACAAAAAAGGGTGGCAGAGTGTGGGGACGGGCGTAGGGATCAGACGGTGGAGAGCAGCTTCATGAGGAGCAATTCTGGATATTTGATGTGACTAGTATTTACTATTTCCTTATATTCCAACTTTTTCTATGTTTTTTAGTGCTCTGACCAGCAGGCCTACTCATACATCGGGCTCACCAAAATTACTCGAAAAATTTTGAATTTTTCAATTTGGTTGTTTTCTTTTTATACGTTCAAATGGTTATTTGGAGAAATTAATAAATTTAAAATTATTAAATCAAAATATTTTTTTAAACAGAAAATTAAAATATCTTTAAAACTTGAGTTTAATATTAATAAAGGTTCATTTTCGAAATTATTTATAAAAATAGACTGTTTTTTAAAATAATAATGGGTATGGACTGAAAACTTAAAAACACGCTAATATGGATATGTTTTTAGAGGATAATACAAAAAAGAGCATCCACATCAATGTTATTTTCCTTGTGTCAGGTAAAAACGTACTGACGTGGTCACGCTTTTGGCCATGTAATCCCTAATAGATTATTTGCTAATTAGGGTCCAGGTTTTGGGTTTGATTAGAGTTTAGGAAATTTTAAATTAGGGTATTAGGCTTTTAATTGTTTAAGAAATTTTAAAATTTAAATAATATTAAAAAATGAAATTAACTCTTACCATTTACATTTGGTCGACGGAGATATGTTTATCATCAAGACGAATTAATTGCCAGGCCATTACTAACACGATCAAATTTCTTAAAAATTATAAAAATAAATTAATAATAATTCAGACAAAAATAAAAAAAATTAGAGAGCTTTGAGAGCTTTTTAAAGAAACTTAGAGAGAAATTTGGAAAAATAATGAAATTTGATGTGAAAAAATGGGTTGGGGGTTTTATACTTTTTTTTTCCTGACTATCGGAGGCCCAACGGTTAGATTTTTAAACGATCGTTGGAGGTGACCATTGGGGAAAAACACGGCCAACAGCGCGTCCTCGTCAACGCTTTTGCCTGACACAAGGAAAAAATGCTGACGTGGACGCGTTTATCCCCTAAAAACGCGTCCACGCCAATATGTTTTTGGGTTTTTGGTCCATACCCGTTATTATTTTTAAAAACAGTCCATTTCCGTAAATAATTTCGAAAATGGACCTTTATTGGTACTAAACCCTTAAAACTTCACCAAAACAAGATTTTGAGGTTTTTTTACCCAATAATATAAAAAATTAATTAAATATCAAAATGGTATCCTCGTGACATTATTTATTAAAATGGAGTGAAATGAATAGTATTGAGGGGTGGTACCTAAAGGGGTGGCAGCACCATCCATTTTTCTCTACCCAATCATACCTCCATCATTAGCCCATAATATGTCTTAAAAAATATTTTTTAATGTTGAAGGGACATTATACGGCTACACCAGTTTGAGGCAACTATAGCGAGCAAAATACAGGGCACGAAAAAATACGGATAAAAAAGGGTAGAGGGTGCTACACTGGCAGCACCAAGCTTAGAGGGCACATGTCAGGCGGCACCCGCTTGGAGGACCACTATCAGGAGGCACTAGTTGGAGGAGGGAGACTGTCAAGCGACATCAAACCCTTATATTTTTTAGTTAAACGATTATAACAATTTGTGTGAAGTGTTGTAGTAATTTTTGTGTTTTGTTTTGTTGAATTGTTATAATATTTTTGTGTTTTGTTGAATGATTGTAGCAGCTAATGGATAAGAATAAAAGAAAGGAATTCTTTTTGTAGAAAAGGAGAAAACAAAGAAGAAAAGTCATAAAGATTTGTAAGGTTTGTACAATGATTAATTCTTGTTATTATATTCTTTACAATAGAATCTTATTTTATTTTGCAAATAATTATTGAGAAATTTAATTATGTTTAAATATTTGTATAGATTTAGTATTGAATATGAATAATCAATTTTTTCATATGTGTTTATTTCAATGAAATAATTTTAACAATAGTTGGTTGTATATTTGAATGTCACTACCAAATAACAATGAAATTTAATAAAAATGTGTCAGTTGATGATATGAAAGAAAGAATTAGTGCAAAAATTGTTAGACGTTGTGGGAGGAGGATCTTGAAACTATTTTACAAATTCCCAGTTTTGACAAATCCTATCAAATTCACCGAGATGAAACTTGTAGACGATGAAGGCGTAGAGACAATGGTCGCACTTTATTACCAAAATCAGAGTGGCCACATTGAACCGATTTAGTTGTCTGTTGAGTTAGTTGATGTGGAGCCAGCTAAAGATTTCACTCCATTAAGTGAAGAACATGGAGTTCAAGATCCGAATATGTAAGTTTCAAAAGCTTCTGTTGATAGATGATCAACTGTACGCGGGTTCGACATCGATCTTAATGCTCCACCTGCATTTGAAAACCTTAACCTGGGTCTCTATTTACAAATACACCCGATAGTGATTGAGACCGATGCATATGGTGAAGATGCATATGATAATAATGGTCTTTCTGATCACGAGGTTGAAGATTATAGTAATTCTAATACAGATGAGGTCCTGGATGATATCGAAGACAAAAGTTTGAACAACGATGGAAATGTTTAGGTGTCTTTAGTCAGGAACCCAAGTCGAGGCATTATCATATGTAATGATCTTGGGGCTCACATGTCGATCGTAGATCCTGATACGATGCATGCATCCGAGTTCCTGAAGTACCCCTGTATACTGCTTGCTCACCGATTGGTTGTAGATCCTAAAATAAAGGAGTTGTTCGTGGGCCAAAAATTCACTTTACCAAGGAATATTGCATATTTTTCATTAAGTAGTATAACATGAATGTATTGATTGACTACAAAGTCGTTTTTCCTAAACCAACATTGTATATTAGGGAGTGTTGGAGGTAAAAAAAAGGTGCAATTGGCGGGTACGAGCCGCATTTATCCAGAGGTCACAAATGTGGGAGATCCGAAAATTTGTTGGGCCTCACACATGCAGTTCTACACGTATAAAGCAAGATCACTGCAAACTTGATGCCAAAAATATATACAACTGCATTATGCTAAAGGTAAAGGACATGCAGACCATTCTTGTTTTGGTATTGATTGCCTAAATGCAAGAACGATTTTAGTATCGAATATCATACTAAAAAGTATGGATAGCAAAACAGATGGCCATAGAGCAATTGTACAGAGATTGGGATGCATCGTACAATGAACTGTAGGGGTGGATAGCCACTATGCAAAAGTACGTGCCAGAGACTGTCATTAAGTTGCACGCATGACCTTATTATAGCTGGGACGACTAAATATAATCAAGAAGAATTTTCCACCGGATGTTCTAGACATTCAATCTATGCGTGCTGACATTTTCCCTACTGCAAACCGCTTGTGCAGGTTGATGAAACCTAACTATATGGAAAATATACGCAAATCCTACTTATTGCAGTTGTTCAGGATGGGAATCGAAACTTGCTCCTGATAGCATTTGCCATTACGGAATCGGAGAACATGAAATCATGAGAATTCTTTCTGACGAACTTGCGGACGTATATTGTTAGATACAACAATATTTGTATCACATCTGATAGATCGAAGGGACTATTGCCGTGATTGGACATTCTGGTGTTCCGTGGAGATTCATTTATTGCATCCGACACATCGCCTCTAACTTCCACCGGTACTACAAAAATGCAGACTGACGAAAACAAGTAGTGAACATGAGTAAATTTTAGCTTCAACATATTTTTTAAATGTTTTCAATACTTCCACAAATTAATTTGAAAACGTAACATGCCTTTTCGGAATACATACGCAACGTACGAAGTAGAACAATACCATTTCAGACAAAGGTTGATTAGGCTTGAGAGTAATATGCACGGTAAAACGAATACTCTTTTCCGAGAGTGGTTGGGTACCATAGAGTCATGGCAATGAACTTAAAGTTTCGATAACGGATCTCGATATGGTTATATGACCACCAAACTGGCAGAGGCGGTTAACTCTATTTTGAAGCGAACACAACATCTTGCAATTTCATCTGTTTTCTTAGCTACATTCTACAGGCTGACAACCTTGATGCCAAGAATAGGGCTGAAACAAGTAAACCAAATGAAAGTGGGACACATGTTTGTCAATGAGGTTAGGAAGACAATGGATGGAAACCATTAGAGGTGAGGTCGATGAATGTAGAAATATATTATCGACAGTTAGAAACTTTTCGAGTTATAGAATCCATCAGTCGTCAACCCGGTATTCCACCTAGGTCCTATGAAGTTTATCTCCAAAATAGACGATACGATTGCGGGAAGTTTCACACACTTCGTTACCCCTGTATGCACGTCGTTACAGCTTGTGCTTGTGCCTCGATCAATGCTGAACAATATATCGATGAGGTGTACACTCTGAAACGTACATTGCATATTTGGGGAAACGAGTTCCGTGTCTTGCGTGATATATTTGTATGAGAAGTGCCTCTGTCGCCTTTCAAACTTGTCCCAAACAAAGGGTTACGTAGAAAGTCGAAAGGTCACTCGCAGGTCACCAGGATCCATGGTAAAATGGACATAAGGTAGAAAACTGACCCCAAACTTTATGGTTTGTGTAGAAGAACTGGTCATAATCGGACTAAATACCCACATCGAACCTACTATATTGGACAATCATCTCGATCAAGTGGAATATGAATTAATGTACTCCATGTTCAAACTTTTATTAATATTTTTATTAGGATGAAATTTTTACATTTATATTTTAGGAATAACACAACTATATTACATCTTAAAATAAAACTTTGACATTATATTGTTTTCAAATAAGTCAAAAGTTTATTAAAATAATTAAGTCAAAAGTTGTGATACCGTATTAGTTAATATGTCTCAATTAAATAAAAAACGACGTACAACTTTATAAGGGGACTCGTGAATAACAAATAACAATTTTATTATTAGCACATTAACCGTATTTGTTGTGTAATCATTTTCTCTAATCAAAGAATCTATTTGGATATCTACAGTTTAAAAAAAAATCATTACCTGAACAAATAAACAATACACAAATAATGAAAATACATTTTTTAATATAAAAAATTAAAGTTTACATTTTCACTCATTAACAAAACACATAAATAAAATACAAAAGTATACAAATCACAATAATAAAAAAAATAATATCACAATTATATATACAAAAGCATGCAAATCACAATAATATCACTTGAACTTTTTTTATTCCTATGCATACCAAAAAAATACTAAATTCTTTTATTAAAAAAATATTATCATTACAAAAATAAAATTATTATTTTATTATACATACCAAAAATTTAACATGTAATCTCTAAAGCATTCAAATAACATTAAATAATAAATTTTCAAAACAAAAAATATTAAAAATGTAAAAATTTAATTTTAAAAACCTCAAACAAATTATAATTAAATAAAAAGTCCTAAAAATTAGAAAGAAGTTTTAATATTAACTAAGTAAAAAACAAACAAATACATAATACTTACAAATAAAAATTAGAAAAACATCACATATTTTTTGCCATACCATTTTAATATTTAATAATTTTCTTTATATTAACTAAGTAAATAACAAAAAAAATAAATAATATTAAAAAACACAACATACCTTTCTTTCTTCCCAACTCAAAATCTCTTAAACCCAAACTGCCTAACTCTTTTTTTTTTCAACACTAGGGGACCATCTGGTGGGGGGCTTAGATATATGCTTTAAGGAAAAATAAAAAAGGGGAAATTGGCAATTGCTTTGATGGTGAGAAGTAGAAACATCCTATGACTATCTGGTCACATTTGTTGCAGGCGGTCAGATTACCAGACGGCTGTGCCGCCTGACAAGAACCTCCTCTCCTTAGGTGTCACCTGACAAAAGTGTTTCTCTCCTTAAAATTATTTTTTTCAGCCCATATACGACCTGTATTATGCGAGGATTTTTTTTTCAACCCATATACTAGTATCGTCGTATGTTTACCATCCACCATTAAAAAATATTTTTTAAAAAAAATCTAATTATGGCCTAATGATGGGCGGCTATTGATGGGAAAAAATGGTGGTGCTGCCACCTCTTCAGGCACCACCCCTCGACACTATTCATTTCACCCCATTTTGGTAAATAATATCATAGAGATACTATTTTGGTATTTAATTAACTTTTTGGTATTATCAAGGTAAAAAAGTCAGATTTTGAGAATCCACTAATAATTAAAATCATCCCTATTCAATTAAATAAATTATTAAACATGCTAAAAAATAGAAAATATTTAAAAGAATAAAAAAAATTTATTCAACAAGTTCAACTGCTCAATTCAACTATTTTTCTTCAGTTGAACTAGTCTGGATTGGTTCTTAGTCAATCGATCTGATGACTTTGTCCGAACTGATACTCCGGCCAATTCTTGATCCGACCGATCAATTGGATTCAATTTAAACAACCTTGCAATTAAATATATTTTTCAAAATTTAAAAAATTAAAAATTATATAAAATTTTAAAAATACATAAAAATGCTAATTTTAAAAAAAATCTAAAATTATAAATTTAGTTATATTATGAATAAAATTTTATTTCAATCGGTATAATTTTCTGTAATTTAATTCAAATAAATTTAAATAAATTTATTCAATTTGGCTAATTCAAATTCCCTTCCATTTAACAAATTAAGATAATAAAATGGGAATGAATGGAACTAATATTATCAGGTATTTCTTTCTACGTTTTTTTAGTATTAAGGGCTAATCTCTTTGACTACGGCATATCATGGGCCTCTAACGCTAAGCCCTATAAGATGTGACTGAAGAACAAATTTGCAACTCTATAATTGTTGATATGTATGTGGGTTTCTTTTAATGTAACAAAAAAACAAAACTAATTACCAACAGTATGAATTTAAGATTATTTATTAACTATTTTTACTAATTATCATGCATTTCTTCATTGTGTTGAAGTCCAATCGGTTTGACAATTAATTAGTCAAGATTTTTCCTCCTGTAATGTTCCTAATTTGATTAAAGCTCTTCTCAATTCCTATGGTTCCCGACTATGTTGTCAAGTGCTAACGACCATGTGGAATATTTGGTTCCATAGGAACCGGTATTGTTGGCAAAATACTGATGCTCTACCAGCGGTTATTTTGATTGCTTTTGTTTCGTTTCTATAGAGCTGGAGAAATGCGCAGGGTATTTTTGATAGTGTGTAGGGCACTAATATCATGAGGCGTTCTAGTGGTTCTATTTGGATCAGACTTCTTGATAGTCAATTAAAGTGAATCTTAGATGTGGCTTGTATTGTGGCAGATGGGTCGAGGAATTTTGTAGCTTTAATATTAAAGGACTTTTTAGTCATTTTCGGTTATGCTTGGAACCTACGATATAATAATGTGTTTGCACTTCGTGAAGTTGTTTTCTAGCTTAATCACTTGGTTGTGATTATCTATAGGTGATTTATGTAGTCAATAATTGTTCTAGAGATTTATTAGAGTTTGGTATGTTGATTATAAATTGTCGAGCTATTGTTTCACAGTTCTATAATTTTTCATTTTGTTGGACGTGTAGGGACGTTAATAAGACAATTCATAATTTTGTCAGAGTAGCTTTATTTTATGTGAATCATATTGAATGACATACTCCTTCCTTTCTTCGCTTGTACTTGATGATGTATTGAGTTCCATCACTGATGTTAATAGAAGATGTTAAAACTAAATTCATAGAGTAAGCCTATTAATTTGGGTTCTAGATTTTGTCTTCTTATTTGGCTTATATTTTTTTCTTAATGAAACCTCTTTTATTTTAAAAAATTATTTGTTAAAATAATATGAATTTTCGGAAAAGAAAAAGAAAAAATCGATATCTATTTTCAACCATAAACCATTTCACTCTAGTTTGAAAAGATAATGAAAGATAAAAGCAAAGTTGATTTTTAAATCGATTTTTTTTAATTTCAATGTCGAATTAGCTAGAAAGAGAAATTGTTAAATTTTTTTTATATTAATTATATTATCCATGTTTATTATATTGTTGAAATAAAGTAACTTTTAGTTCTTGAAATTGGTTTTTTTTAATTTGGTTTTTATTTTTTTACGTTAATTTTTAAATTTAGAAATATTTTTTAAATTTGATCCCTAAACTTAGGTTCATTTAAAGTGTGATGATATGATACTATCTTATAATGCCAGCTTATCACCTAAAATTTTAAAATATATAATATAACATTTATTAAAAATAAAATATTTATAAATTTTATTAAAAATTTCATGTGATGATATGGTACAATCTAAGAGTGTTTTGTCATCCAATTTAAAGACCAAATTGGAAAAAAATTTTGTTGAGAGAGATTGACTCATTTAGGAGAAAATTTCGAAGTGGCATCCATTGAGTTGTTGATCGATCCTCAACAATCGAATGTATTAACTCCTGTTGGGGATTTTGTCTTCCATACTATGTCGAGAGCAAATATGCCATAAGTGGTTGCCAAGTGGACTAGTTTATAGAGCTAGAAATGCCTAAATTGGTGAACCTGTAAGGCTAAATTCTTTTTTTTTAATATAAGGTATATAATAATTATGGAGCTCACCCACATGCCGACATACAAAAAGAGATTGAAACATCTACATGAGACTTATAACCCAATTACCAACTATAGTACAAGTGAGGCTACCTGAAGGTTAATATCATCTAGCATATTTTGATATTTATTTTGTTTAAATTAAACAAATTTTTGACATGATAAAAGAATATGATATGATAAAATATATTTAATAAATATAAAATTTTTAATGAGAAATATAATTAATATAAACATCCATCATGGTCTCTCTTTTCAACTAGTTTAACATTGCATTTTTCATCTGCTTTTCAGTTAAATTGACCTATACATAGAAATTATAAAATTTGATTTTTAAAAATTGATTTTTCTTTCCTCTTCTTCAACTTTTCACTTGGTTTGTAATAACATTAACATAATTTTAATATTTGAAATATTTAAATAAAGTTATTATTTTTTATTTTAGTTTTGAAATGTTTTAAATTATTGTTTTGATAGGTGTTAAAAGTAACATGTTTTAATACTTCTCTTAATGTGCTTCTAGGTGATTATTCAATGTAAATTGTGAATTTTATACTCATAATCCTTTAAATTCATGTTTTTATATTTAGGAGAGCATTTGGGAGCAAAAGGAGAAAAAAAACGAGCGAAAATTGGAAAATTAGAGTGAGTTACAAAAGTCACACGGGTTGGACCATGGCTTGGACACACGACCGTGTGAGCCACACAAGTTGCCACATGGCCATGTGATAGGTCGTGTCGATTTCGTGATTTGCACTCTAACCTACAGAAAAAACACGATTTTTAGGTTTTTCAAGCATTCTGAGACCTATATAAGACAAAAATAAGAAGATAGGAGTGAGCCGTCATAGAATACTCAAGAAAACAACTCGAAAACACCATTGAAGTTGATTCTGAAGCAGATTTCCATCAGGATTGAAGACTCTCAGTTGATTTCTCAGGAGATTATAATGAGTTTTTTTTTGTTTTTTGTGGATATATCGTCTCCGGGATGTTTTTATTTGCTAGCATGAACTAGTTTTCTAAATACCTAGGGGAGATGAACCCTATGATGAATTTTGTCATTCGATTTTTATTTTACGCAATAAATAGTTAGATTTTGTTCTCAATTATACGTGCTTAATTCTTGGTTTAATATTTCTAGACTATTGATACATGTTTGATGTGCCTAAATTAGAGGAGGTGTAGTCCTTGTGTAAGAGTATATCTAGCATAATTGAGTGGAGTTGCATGCAATCCTAGAAATAGGACGACATAAATCTACAGGATTAGAGTCAAATTTAATAGAGTAATCCATAGATCGATTTAATGCAATAATAATGGTTTTAATTAGAAAGAAATTTCAATTAATCAACCTAGAGTTAGTTGCTCTTATTTTTGAAGAGAGATATTAGCATAATTTAGGGATTTCTACGGATCAAAATACTAAGTGAAGAAATCGCGTAATTTATTGCGTAATTTAGATTGATAATGATAGATGAAATCTAGGTGAATTCTTTCCTGGGTATTATTTCACTTCTTGGTTGTTTACTTGATTATTTTCCTGATTTGTTTTTGTCACGTTCGTAGTTAATTTTAGTTATCAATCAATCGTTTGAATTTATCGGTTAAATAATAGAAAGACAATAATTAATAGTACTTTTAGTCTTCGTGGCAACGATATCTCTACTCATCGTAACTATACTATTAATTGTTAGGTTTATGTTAATAAATCAAGTGGAGTCATGTTATAAGCTTTCCATTATTTGATTTCCAGATCTTGGCCTATATGCTTTTTCTTTTTTGATTTTCACTCAAACAAACATGTTCTTAAATCTTCATATAGCTCCAACTTTTTACCTTTTTCAGCTAAAACATCGTCAACTCGTATTCACCAAAGCCAACCAACCGACTTTCTTTATCACTAGCCAATTATCGACTCCTATCTATTAGTTCAATATGGCAAGGTTCGTGCCTAACTATCTTAAAAGTCGATTAAGACCCAATGAATACTACATCACAATTCATATATTCTCCAAAATCACAATATTTTTAGTTCAATTATTTGCAACTGTAACTTAAAAGAGCCTGCCATCACAGCTCTCTCAATTGCAAAATCCACTTTTTAATCATCAATTGTTCGCACATTTATTGTAATCATCAATCCAATATTGCTACTCTACGAACCATCAATCTTATAGGGCATAATAACATAATCTTTGGATTTTTTGTCATCATCAATCCAAGATTGTTGCTCTACCGACCATCTATCTTGTGGGGAGCCTAAAAACTTAATCTTAGGATTTGAAATATTCAAATAAAGTTGTTATTATCTTTTATCCTAATTTTGAATTGTTTTATGTAGCACTCTAAACTAGACCCGTTGGCCAGATTCAAGTACTAGGCTATACAAGGACCCAAATAATATAACTACGACATCGAGTCTATTGAAATTGACTTACTTCAAATTTTAAGTTTCACATCAAAATTTTATCAAGAAATATAACTTTTAAATTTGGTCTCACAACTTAGCAGTATTTACAACACCAAAAAGTAAACTAAGATCATTACACTTGAAACAATCCCTGAGGCGTATAACAGGATTTGTGCAAGTGTACACAGTCGTTCAAGTAATAAGTAAGTAAAATGAGTTATCATCTCCACATGGACTATGTATGTTAATCAATTATTTGTAAAATTATAAGTTAACAATTTGGTAAAAAAACACAATAAATTGAATGTTGATGATTAAATTATCCAGATGCAAAATTGATCCCTGATGCAATTATAATCTAAATGCAAATGTATGAATTTATGAATGAATAAATTTATCAACAAAAACAATCAACATAAAATAGGCTAGGATGATTATACTAATCAACTCAATTTATTTTCATCATGCTTAACAATGTTCGGAAATATTCCATGGCAACTCGATCTATCATGAGTTTGGAAACCAAATTAAGTCCTCTCAGATCTTTTACTTAGTGAAATATGTATTTTACCAATCATATTAAACTAATGTTTTCTTAGTATTTATGTAAGGTAACAGGGACATTTATGTTTGAAACAGTTTAATCACATAAACCTAAAAACTATGCAAGATAATAGAGCTAACTAAAGATATTATGAGCCTCTAATTTAGTCGGGTTTAATGATCTAAATTGAGCATTGCACTTTTCAATTATGTGTCTATTAGCCGCTGTTTAGTTAGGATCGCTCAGCTAATTTGAATGCATCCAATCACGTATGAATGAAATACATCTTGATTTTAATTGAAAACATGATCGACTGAGGCATAAACATGTTAAACATGAATCAAATAAATATTATTGAATTAACATAATCATCCTAGCAAACATAATTAAACTAAAATTGTTGATGTCAAGAACAATAAACACATAACAAACATAAGTAAATTAAATAACAAGAGGAAAGAGTAAACTCTAATTCAGTTCAACAACCTTTAGGATCTTTTCTGACTGATGTGCTCCTCCGTTTTGCTTGATGCTTCTTTTGCTAAGGGTTTCGTAAGGTGGCTGGCCAAAGAAAGGTCTTGACAAAAGCCTTTGTTGGTTAAAGAATGGAAGAGAGATGGATGACTTTGCAAGGGAAAAGAATAGGGGAATGGAAGAGAGAATGATGAATGAGAGAATGAATAAGAGATGGGTGTTCAGGGATGATTTGAGAAGTGGAAATGTATGTGGTATTTATAGGTAAAGGTAAGGGTAGAGTTTGCTAAAAATAGAATTGAAAATCCCTCTCTTTTCTCTTATACATGGCCAACCATAAATTGTTGAAAAGGGGATGACTTGGTTGCATGTATTTGAATTCAAAACAACGCTATTAATAGCCATAAGGTGGACGGTTTCAAAGGCCAAGTTGGTAGGCCGATTTCTGATATTTTCCAACTACAAAGACCTTTAATTAAATACCCCAAAGCTTATTTTTGGGCAGCCATCTACTTGTGCCGAAAATTAGGTTTGACTCCTCATTGTTGGACAGTTTCTCAGTCTAATCATTAATCAAACATGTCCATCTTTTAGCACATCTTTTATTGAGTCAAATTAACACCTTTATGACCTAGTTTTGCATGGTCTTATCATCCAAATGAAGTGGATGTGTGCATGTCCATGCATCATTTATGTTAATCACATCGTCCATGGTCTTCCTGCATAGTGAAAATTCACATATTAATATTTAACATGAAAATAATATAAATTATGTACAAAAATAATTTAATTAAACATAATTTCACATACTTTATAAATTCATGTCCAATATTAATAATTAAGTAAAATTCACATATGTTAATAATAATTACTTAAGATTAACATATTTATTAAGTCAAAAGGTGGTAAAAATATATAGAAAAATCCTATATAGTTTCGAGTTTACAAGGCATGGCCTCAAGGGAGCCCCCTATACACATGAATGACACCCACACTTCTACCTCCACCTAGCGTTGTCTAGCTTGGCCCTCCACTTGATTCTTGAGTGAAAACCTTACCCTGCAAGTAAACAAACAATTTGTAAGTTCAAATGAACTTAGTGAGATTCTATGTAATGACCGTATAACAAGATTCAAAACTTCAAGAAATGAAGTTTTAAATAGAGATTTCAACTCCCTGGTCATCCTTGGCCTCAAGGGAGCCCCCTATACACATGAACGACACCCACACCTCTACCTCCACCTAGTGTTGTCTAGCTTGGCCCTCTACTTGATTCTCGAGTGAAAACCTTATCCTGCAAGTAAGCAAACAATTTGTAAGTTCAAATGAACTTAGTGAGATTCTGTATAATGACAATATAACAAGATTCAAAACTTTAAAAAACAAAGTTTTAAGTAGATATTTCAACTCCCTGGTCATCCTTGGCCATTCGTAGATTTCATCGGCAAGATCGATGCCCTTCCCTCTTTCCATAGCTTACCGCTGGTGGTTTTACTCTCTATTTGAGACATAAGCATATTCTTTACGGAATTGGTCCCCTATGGTACTGGCTTGATTCTACCTCATTCTGAATTTTTCGATATCACCTTAACTCGTTCTGTATTCACAATTCTAAATATGGATAAGCCATCTAAAAGGATGACTTGTCGCCGTGGTGGCTCCACACTATACCCTCTAGTCCTGGCTAATCAATTGTCTTGCTGTAACACCCCTTACTCGACCTAGTCGCCGGATCTAAAAAAAGAAATGTCACATTCTTTGCAAAAGCAATCCACATAAAGAAATTTCAAAATTAAATACAATTTATACTTATTACTGTAACAACCCTTACCTGAGACAGTTGCCGGAGTCGAGCACGAGGCGTTATCTGACTTAACTTGCTAGTTCGAAGCATAAAAAAATTGTTTTTAAAATCAATTCATTCACGTTTAATAAATATGTCCCTAAAATGGGCCCTCGAGACCCTAAAACATGCAACAAAAATGGTTCGAGTCCAAACCAGGAACATTAAAATTTTTTCGAATACTTAAACAAATCAAAATAATTTGTTTTACTTTTCACAATAAAACTGTTCACCTGCGTAATAGTAACTAATTTAATTATAAATTGAGTTACGAAACTCAAAATTTAGATTCGTAAACTTTCCCTGAAACTAGACTCATATATCTTCTTACCATAAAATTTCCAAAATTTTTTGTTTAGCCAAATAGTATAGTTTATTCGTTAAAGTCTCCCCTGTTTCACTGCTCGACAGTTTTGACCCCTCTTCACTAAAAATATATTATCTCATTGTACAGAATTTAGATAATGTTTTTGTATGTTTTTTTTTGAGAATAGGCTCACTAAGGAATCTAGACATATAAATTATGACTCATAATTATTTCTGTACAATTTTTAATGATTTTCTAAAGTCAGAACAGGGGACTTCAAAAATTATTCTGACCCTGTCTCACTAAAATTCAAATATCTCATAATATAAAATTCCTTTGCCTACATCATTTCTTTCATGTTAAAATAGACTCGATAAGATTTAATTCTATGTCTCATTCACTCTATATTTCATTTCTACTATTTTTGGTGATTTTTCAAAATCACATCAATGCTACTGTCTAAAAACTGTTCCATTGCAAATTTTTACCCTTTTATAATTTCTTTGTATTAACTATCATTTAGGCATACATAACATCAAAACATGTTCTTAAATATCCATTTCAATAGCTAATCATTAACAAATATTTACATGCTATTCATTAGCCATATCATAAGGACACACACACAAAATGACTAAGTCACTATACATGCAATAACTTAAAACATTTCGAATCACAAAATACTGAGATGGTCTATTGATAGTGTGAAACGATCTCTGATGCCCTTACGATCCCTGAATTGGCTTGGCGATACTATAAAAAAAAGAAAATAAAGGGAGTAAGCGTAAAGCTTAGTAAGTTTACAAGCAAATAAATAACAACATTTATCATAAATAATTATACTCATAAATCATCATCAAGTATCATGGTCTTTGCTTCATCTTTACTTACTCTCTTACTTGTTTACTTACTTGCTTACTTAAATAACTCATGATTATAACTTACTCCTCCCTTGCTGAAATTTCTTTCTCAAATGATAACTGAGATATTCTTAACCTTTATAACTCACCTGAATCTATTTATTTTGCTTTTACCTGAACTTTCATGTAACATAGTCTATTTACTAACCCGTTGAACTACTTGGAATACTAAGGATACTCGGGTCTCCTGTCTGATAATAACATGCCAAAGCCATGTCCCAGACATGGTCTTACATGGGATGTTTCTTGTACTGCCAATGTCATATCCTAGATATGGTCTTACATGGGAGTTCTCATATCGGTGCCCATGCCATGTCCCAGACATGGTTTTACGGGGGACCTCTCATCTCGGTGCCAACGCCATGTCCCAAACATGGTCTTATGTGGGACATCTCATAACCTCAATAATGCCAATGCCATGTCCTAGACATGGTTTTTCATGGGATCTCATTCCCTTAATGTCATGACATTTGTATCCGATACATTCCTAATGTTTCAATGGGACTTTTTAACATTGATTCTCTATCATCTCATACTTGAGTCAACATTAAAAAATTTCATGAAATAAATACATGACTGCTGGAAAATAACAACATTAATAATAATTATTTAAATATTACATTTATTTACTGTAAACTTACCTCGGTATAAAATACGATCAAATCTAGCAACTTAGTCCTCAACCTTTTTCTTTCCCCGGCCTAACTTCAGATTTTGTTCATCTTGATCTATAACAGAAAATTTAGATTATTTAATACTCACATTCATCAAAACATTCCTTGACTCGAACTTTGGCAAAATTACAATTTTACCCCTAAACTTTTGCATATTTCTACTTTTGCCCCAAAGCTCGAAAATTAAAATTCATCCCTTATTCTTATGTTTTATGACATGCTGAACATTTTTCCCTTCTATGGCAACATCAAATTCTCACTCTAACATTTACTTATGAATATTTGGTATTTTTACTAATTGTCGTTTTACTAGTTTTCACTTAAAACAGCCTAGCAAAAGTTGTTTAACATTATTTCAAGTTTCATATTCTACCATAAAACATCAAAATAAACACATTTCAACTATGAGTATTTTTCCAAATATGAACCCTAACATGAAGTAATGGTAGAATAAGCTAAACCGAGCTATGAGGACTCCAAAAACATAAAAAAATTAAAAATGGGGCTTGGATGCACATACTATGAGCTTGAGAAAGTGAAGAGACCCTAGCTATGGTGTCCTTGAAGTTTCAGCCCTATGGAAGAACATGAGCACATTTTTCCATCTTTTTCCCGTTTAATTCTTTTTATTACCAAATGACTAAAATGCCATTCATTAAAACTTTAGTTATTTTTATCTATGCATGCCCATTTTTGTCCATGAAAATCTAATGGTCTAATTACCATTTAAGGACCTCTACTTCAATTATGCACTTCAATTAAATCCTTTATCATCTAAAACTCATATTTACCCACTTTTGCAATTAAACCCTAATATGCAATTCAGACATGCAATCGCTAAAATTTCTTATCGGTATTCTAACACATGCATCCAATCAATCGATAAATCATTAAAATTAATCACAATAAAATTTTCTATCTCAGATTTGTCGTTTCGCAACCACTATTTCGTTAGGCCCTATTTCGGGATTTTACAATTACAAATCACATACCATACACTCATAGTAAATTGAGAAAGTAAGGACCTAATTATGAAAATCTAGACATGAAATGAGATTAGATTGTAAAATTTTAAAGTTTTAAAGTTAATATCAAAAGTTCATAGTTGGTACCGCTAAATTGATACCAAATTACGATTCTGTTTCCTTTGAAAATAAAATGTATCGGTATTTATCAACTAGTATCGATAGTTTATGAAAAAGTATTGATACTTATATAAATAGAGATACCATTTTGGCATTCTATTTGTTTTAAAACTATTCATATGGTCAAATATTGATACCAAATGCCAAAATATCGATACTTAAATTCAGAAATGGTAAAATCTCATCTTTAAAATGTCCATTTCATGTCAAAAACACCTAAACTCAAATGGTACCTTATAAACACAATTATAACATAAAAATCATCAACTAAATACCTTTCTATTCATTTCCAATATGTCAAAAATATCACTTTAAACAATCAACCTAATTGTCTAACCAATATGCCGCAATTGGCACATCAAAACATTAAACTTAACATGCAATCATCTAACCATTCAAACCATCTTTCAATTGATTCCATATTAGCCTTATAACTTAGATGTAAGAATTATCAAATCATTTCAAATATGGTATAGCATAAGCATCATCTTTCTCTACCTATATCCTAGTATATCACCTAAGTACCTTATAATCAAATAACATACTCATCAACTACTTAACAAGTTATCATTATCATGATCTTTACCATTACACACAAAAATAGTTACATATGATTCACAAAATGCCAATATAACCCAAAATGAACATCATATAACCATAAGACTTATTAGGTACATGCGAAGACCCAAAATGAAACACATCACCAACACTTAAGTTTGGGATTATTGTTGGATGCTGAGTTAACGATCGAATCGATAAGTATCTAACTTGCGCACGGGAAAAACAAACCATACGCTGAGTATAACTTAATGGTATTTCTACAATCCAAACATAAAAGGAAAACATAAATCATAAAGAGGTATGAGTTAAAAATCAAAATATTATGCAACTTAAGAAATTCAAAACATTAATTCACATATTCATAGATTCAAAACCAATTCATTTCCATGATATTAGTACATGACTATCAAATTTCACAAGTCATTTTATAACACAATCCTTGTAATGGTTCATTTCATTTCAATTTCTAATCTCATGTTTTCATGGAACATGATATATCAATGTTCACAAATCAGTCCACACTTTCACATTTTATTTCCCATTCAATTGCATTTCTCATTCTTTTGCCATACCAAAATAATATAACTCATTTTATCATTTATATCTCTATTAACACAACTCGAACTCAGATAGATACACGGATCCAACCAACACACCAGTTTGACACCTACTGCCTTATTGGATAAATCTGAAGCAAATAGTTGCGCCTAGCGCTATAAATAAGTTGACACCTAGTGTATCATCGGTTAAATCGAAGAAAATTGACACTCAGTGCCTCATCAACTCGTAATCGAATTAATACTAAACTTTTCCTATCTTATGACATGCCAACTATATCCGACTCAACTCGAACAATTAATAGGGTTTTCATTACTTATTTCATGCTCAATCAATATACCAATTTACATCAATTATATCATGACTTCATTTAATAAATCATATGACAACATCAAATATCTCATTATGCATTCAATTTCATAAATATATAAAAAATTTGCATATTTCACATATGTTCAATTTAGTCCTCAAGAACATCAATCATTTTGAAACAACCCAAATACATCTCATTATCACAAGTTGACTCACCTTATATTCTCACCATGCACATACAGTTCAAAATACAACAATTTACAAGTAGTTCGAATTATAGAAATATAAACAGTAAACTTCGAGCTATTCGTTGACGACTTTGTCTTTTTCTTTCTTTTTCGAAGAATTCAAGTCGACGTTAGCTACGGTTTAAAAAAACATAATAAATTATCAATATACAACCACTTTCAGATTCAATTTCTAATTTATGCAACTCTTTCATTTTATTCAATTTAGTCCCTAAAACTAAGACTAACATAACTTTCACATTTAACCCCTAATTTTTATACTAATTTCATTATAAGCCTAATTTAACTCCCTGTTTCTCATTTCTACCCAAAAATTTCAAAAATTTCATAATTTGGTCCATTTTGCATAAAATCATCAATTGACTTTACAATTTAGTCCTTTATCAATTCCAAACTTAAAATCTATCAAAATATCACCAAAAGCTTCAACTATCTAACAATGACAACTTCTTAATTCTTTAACAATGCTAAAAAATTCAACATGGGTCGGCTAGTACTGGTATTTCAAGAACATAAAAATTACAATAAAATGACTAAATTGAACTAACCAAATTGAAGCTTGAAATTTTATAACCTTAGCCGTGCACTGAGCATCTTCACCTTCAATGGTTTCAATTTGCATGAAGAGAATTGTAATTTTTTTATTTTCTCTTCCACTAACTAATTTTACTATATTTTTATTCTTATTATTTTTATTTAAGTTATAAATTACAACATTTATATTTATATTTTAATTCCCCAAATTGTACACTATAACCATTCTAATGGGTTAATTACTGTATAGGCCCCATTGTTTGATTTCTAATTAAAGATTCCTTAATAATTAAACTTAACACTTTAATGATTTAGTCCCTATACATTAATTATTCACTAATTCGACAAAATTACCTAAAATTCAATTCACTTCTAATATAACTCCATAAATATTTAATAAAAACATTTATGAGTCTGATTTACAAAATCAGGGTTTCAAAACTATATTTTTCGACACCATTGACTTTCAGGTCATTACACTTGCTCCCAGTCATTGGAATGACTAGTGTTCATTTAAATCCCTATCGAGCCGTATTCTATGTTGCCTTTCGGCTGAATTTCCGCCCAAGTAGTCCTTGGCAGACTTTCATATGGTTTATTCTGCATTACATAATCCTAGTTACCTTACCCATCGCATGGTAAATGTTCTGACCTCTTCCACCACTTGGTTGTCCAGGCGACCATTACCTCCACGTGGACCTTAACAGACTTACCAGGTGCTAGATACCTCTTTTTACCCGCGAATCCTTAGTTTTAGGTTCCACTTGATCATCTTATTTTCACCACTGACTTAGGTTTACTTGCCCAAACATGTAGACTCACACCTGGTTACTCGTATTTCCAATCTTCTTAATCTGGTAGATCCTTGGACTATCCCATTTACCTGCGTTCTCGGATAAGTTGTATACGTCTTTTTGTGTTATTCTCTCAATAGATCATACTTCAATCTCTCTCTTTCCTTGTACTGCCATCTTTTTAGCCCAACCCTTTTTAGCAAATTTTACCTGACGCCATAGTCAGGCTACGGTCTTCCCAGTCTATACCATGTTGCCAAAGCTGAGCTATGGTCTTATACCTTGTAACCCCAAGTTTAATGTTCTAACAAACTTTCCCGTGTTTACTGTCCTAGCGGACTCTCTATGCTGCTATAGTTGAGTTATGATCTTACATAATATATCCTAGGTTTAACGTCCTGGAGAACTCCATTGGTCGCCATAGTCGAGCTATAGTCTTACACCTTAAACCTACTTGAGGTGTCGCCTCGAATGACCTTACCATCGTTACGGTGTTGCCCCAAAGAACTTACTGGCCACCGTTGTGGTGTTGCTCTATGGAATGTAATAACTGTAGTTACGGTGTTGCTCCGAAGGGCTAGTCGATGTCATTATATTTTACATTAACCTTGATGCTCGAACATCGTTGTGTCCCCTCCATAAGACCCGGAGCTCCCACATCACAGTTTTCACCTAGCAACATTGTATGGTAGAGTCTTAACGAAATTCCATTTTGTTAAACTAAGCCTTATTGGATAATGTGTTTTGATATAATAAATTAAAGTGTTTTTTGAATAAAAGTAAAGTTGAGCAATTTCATAAAATTAAGTTGAAATGGTCTTAATTGAGTCAAAAATTTTCAAAAATGTTTTAATTATTTTCAAACAAGTTAGAATTGCTCTAGGATAAAAAGTATCGGTACTTTTTGTCTAAGTATCGATATTCTACAATATATCGATATCCTTCTATTAATCAATTTCAAATTAACATTCTGGAATTTGTAACCTCTGCTAGGTATCAATCTGGTATCGATACTTTTCATAAAAGTATCGATAAATCCCTCAGGTATCGATATTCCTGCTCTAATGGTCACTAAAATCAGCATTAATTACAAAAAATATCGATACCCTTTTAGTAGGTATCAATACTCGTTATTGCAAGTGAAGTTAATGACCTGGTATTTCATTCCCAATGGCTATATTAGTTTCTACAACACCCACAACGGTTGGAAATCAATTAGAGGGTAAAGGTTTAGCAATAACAAGAGCAATATGCAAATCTTAAAGATAAATTAAAACAACATAGAGCTTAATTCTTTCACACCTTTTCTTGTAAACACTTGTCAGCTTTCATTGTATTCATTTAGCTCAAGTGTTCTTCTTTGTATTTGTGCTTAATTGGAAAACATCCTGATTTTGTATGGATTGTTTCTTTGTTTGCTTATTTATTTCTCTTTGAGAGAGGGTTAATTATTAAGGTTTAGATAAAAACCTTAAGAGAGTTGTATCTTAAGATTTTGGTGTATAAATCTTAAGTGAGATTATAAGGTTAAACCTTGTCCTCAAAGGTTTCCAAATTAGTGAATTTGGAAAAATCCTTAGTTGTGGTAAGGTAGTGGAGTAGGAAATTAGGGTTGAACCATTATAAATTATTGTGTTTTTTGTTGCACAATTTTTATTGTTTCCACCACATATTAAAGGCCAATTCAACTTCCCTATCAGTGTTATTGAGTTGATTCTTCCGAGTTAACACATTTCCCTATTCATCCGCCCATTCCTCCATTTTTCCATTTTTAACCTTATATTCGAACATCGTAATGTCCCATTTACAAGGCTCAAAACTTTGCAAATCACGGTTTCAACCCAGCAACACCGTATGGCAGTATAGAAAATCACCCTTTCCCATTCCTAACTTTATTTAACCCGTCAATGATTTCCCTTCCATACTCCACAATATGTAGACACGCATTACATGCAATTCATAAATATTTTATCAAGGAGTACGCCACTTTTCAGGCATAACGTCATAACTATTTCATACATATTGGCACTCTTGTGGATACTGATAAACCTACTCATCCCTATGCATAATAAGTATTCACAACTAGCAGAGATCATACATCATCCCAAAAATATAGTACAGAAACTCACCTTGTTTCCCTACTCTTGACAACTTAGCTTGTCCAAACTCCATAGCCTATTTTGTCTTGGCAGCTAAGTATAATAACCACTTATCGGTTAACTTCAAGGCATTCAAACCTTAAAACCCAGAATCCATAATTATACAGAAGCTTTGAGAGTTCTTACTCTACTTCTTTATTCAATCCACAATTACAAAGAGGTAGGGAAGCTTACCAGTTCCTCACTTCTCTACTACTAGACTTCATTTCTCATGACGGTTACGACATGCAGAGCTTCCTTCAACTATATCCTCTTCTTCTTCAGAGAACCTGAAGAAGACTATGCTTTTGAGAAAGGAAAAATTGGTGAGTAGAATTGAGAAGAATTTTGTTCCCATCCACACCTATATATATACTCCATTGGCATAGACTCCAAAGACAATTACCACTACTCAATCCTAATCATTTTGTCTCCCATTATGGAACCAACGATTCCAATCTAACTAAACCAGAACTGAAATCTAATCATTCCTAACCAGCCACTTAAGTTTCTAAATATCCCATTAGAGCCCGCAAATTTCTATTTCTATACAATCAACTTCTCGACTCTTCTTTGAGTTCAGGTCCTTAGGAGAATTGGGTGTGACATTTTATCTTATTTGTATTTTAAATGTAATTGTGTATCTTTACCTCTATAAATAAAAGTTTCTGTTAATAAATCAAGTGGAGCCATTTCATAAGCTTCCCATTACTCAAAAGTTTGACCAAGGTGAAAGAATAAAACTAATTTCTATCTCCTCTCTCAAAATCTATACTATTTCAATAAATAATCTAAAACCATATTATATTTGATAATTAATTTTTTGTTATATTTAAAAATATTTATATATATATGTGTAAGCTAATTTTAAATTTAATAGACATTTTACATTTACTAAAATTTGTGATAGATGAAAACAATAATGTACAAAATTATATTTTAAATTCAAAGAAGAATCGGATATCGGGAAGACGTTATATGATACTTGATAGTTTTAAAGAAGTGGGTTAATTTTTTTTAAAGAAATAAATGGTTTTTATAAATTATCATGCAAAGAACTAAATTACATAGTTATCCTTATGTTTTTTTTTTCAAAATGAATGTGTCATTTTAGTTTTACTTCAATTAAGTATTTAGTTAACTAGTAACATCAACTCAATAAAAAAATTTACATGATAGTTGAGATGTTATACATTGAAAATTGAAAGTCTATAGCCATAAATGAATTGTCATAAATTAATAGAGTGCTCGATGAACAATTTATTTTGCGTTCATTTATGCTCATTTATCAAGTTAATTAAACAAACACGAACAAAAATTTTGAAACTCTTCTACTGAATTAATTGAATATGAATAAAGCATGTGCAATTTGTTTATATTCATGATCAAGATCATTAATAAATCATATAAAACTTATTTGTTGTTTGATTATTATATAATTAATAATATTAAACTTGTGTATTTATTTTTATTTATAATATAATTGTTAATATTTATTTTTTATTATTTTATATATTAGCTTATGATTTTATACAATTTTTATCATTAAATAATACATTTTTATAATTTTAAATATATATTTGTGATGATAAAATTAGAATTAGTTAAATTTATACTACATTTCAATTAATTTCGAAAAATAATTGAAAGAATAAATTACATTTTAGAAACAATGAAAATTTAAAAAAAATTGGATTAATACATAAAACTATTAAAATAATATGCAAATTTGAAACTATATAAGAAAGTAAATAAAAAAAATATTTACACTAAATTAATGATCACATTAATAATAATGATTAAATAATAATTGTTGATGTAAAGCCCATATTTCGCTTGGGCCCGAAATAAAACCAAAACAAAAAACAGTTAAAAAATTCAAAGTCCAAATACTACAGGCCAATTTACAAGTTATAAAATTTAAGCCCAAAGACAAGAGAGGCCCAATGGCCCAAAGACTTAAGTGTTTTCAGAAAACCCTCGGGTTCCGTCCCCTCTCTAGCGCCGCGTGACCTTTTGCCATGTGCGTCTGACTCCCTCTACTGCCGCTGCAACTCTGTACGGTCACCTGCAAATACTCAACAAGAGAAGCAGAAGTAGACAAGACTAGACAATAGCAAAAATTGTTTTGTTTTATTTTCTCTCAGCTATAAAGTCGAAGGTTGTAAAAAGGAAAAGGGGGCTTTTGCAGAAATTAAAAAAGGGAAGACGATTCGAAAATAAAAATTTGAAAGGTGTATTTATATTCTTTACTGTTTTCTTTTCGTATTCTGATTCATTTCCTTTTTATGCTTGTTTATTTTTTTATACGAATCAATAACAAAAAAGAAGAAAGGGAAAGAGGAACTTACTGGGGTAACAGAATCGGTTGTTGAAAGACCGGTGGTCCTCTTCCTTTTATTTTTAGGGTATTTTGAGACCGGATTCGGATTTCGGAGGTCGGGATCTACAAAGGGGCACCTTTTTACCCTCACTGGCCGCTGTGCGGCGCTGACGCCGGCAATCGATGGCCGGTACGGTGGAGTGGTAGCCAAAGTTGGCCAGATGCAAGGGCTGGGGGGAGAGCTTTTGGGAAAGGGCTTTTATTTTTTTTGAGAAATGAGAGAAAAATGAGCCTTTTCAAAAAAAAAATTAAGTTTTATACTGCTAGCGAAACAACGTCGTTTCACCTAGGGAGCTTCAGCGCCAAAACGGCGCCGTTTTGAAGCGACCCGAGATCCGACCTATTGGACCTCAAGGATCCGCGTGTTTTTGGACCAAGGGTCTATTTGCGACCCTGGTCATCCTTCGCATTTATTTTCTTTTAAATTTACTCCTTTTTGTTCATTTTTGTTTTCTTTTAATTTAGCCCCAAAATTTTGTTTTTTTTATCTCGTCCCTGGCTCACTGATGCACTAAAACGATGGAAATGTGTCTGAATTTGGGTTTTATTCCCATTTTGGTCCTCGTTAGTTGTCGCGCTTTTCATTTTGGTCTTTTACTTGTTTACTTTATTTTAATTTATCCTTTAAATTTGGTTTGGATTACGATTAAGTCCCTAAATCAGTTTAGCTCATTTATTTATTCAACTTCTTTTATTTTTATCCTTTTTATTTTTTTATTTCTTTTTTTAGTTTTTTTTATTCAGTTCATTAGTTATTATTATTATTCTGTTTATTATTTCTTTTATACATACCTACTTATGTATTTTTATACTTTATAATTTTTGTATACATATATTCATATATACATTTTTATAATATATATATACACACATATACATATATATATATCTTTGTAACTTATTTGTATGTATATATATACTCATATTCTTATATATATGTTTTTAATTTACATATATGTCTACATATATCTATATACCTATTTTATTTTCGTAAATGCATATATATACATATATATACATCTTTTTATATATATTTTAATTTTATTCATTCTCTTTATTTATTTATTTATTTTTTCATTAGTGTTTTAAAAGAATGTTTTAACCTTACTTGCTCATATATTTGTTATTTTGCTTGTCATTAATCTGATTTTTTATTTCATTTATTTTTATTATTGTTGCTCGTATTATTATTTTTACTATCACATTCAATATTGCTTTGTACGCATATTAACCTCGCGTTTCATTTCTACTATTTCGAATTAGATTAATTAGCTCGACGCATAAGTTTCGACTTTCAAATAAGAAAAATTTCATGTTTAGATTCGAGAGGATTGAATCCTAATGTATTGGGTTCCAATTTTCTTCATTGAATCTAAATAATCGAAAACGCTCTTTAATTAAAAAACATAAATAAAAGCTCATTATCGGGAATTCAATACGTTGTGTCATAACGCATTGGATATGACATTTTGTTTTCTCGAGATGAGGATTTTTTCTACAAAATAAGAAAAGGCAATATTTTGCATTTGGAAATCCGAGAAAGCGTGCCCTAATGTGTTGGGTTTCGATTTCTCGTTTAGCCAAATAGCCAAATACCCTCTTAAACTTTCAAAGTATGAGTTTTGGAAACCATAAGGTGATCTTGGTTTCGAGAGTTTAAAGTATCGTATCCTAATGTGCTGGATGTGATATTCTTTCGGAACAAGAGAATCCTAAATTCCAACCCACATTATTCAAAAAATTTTAGGATCGTATTCTTTAAAATTCTTTAGATTTTTTAATCTTCGACATTAAAGACACTAAATAATCAACTAGGTACCAATTTTGGGCGTTACGAGGGTGCTAATCCTTCCTTGTACGTAATCGACTCCCGAACCTGTTTTTCTGAATTTCGTGGACCAAAATCGTTGTTTTAACAAAATCAAATTGTTTATTAAAAACAACCACTTTTCAAGGTGACCCGATCACACATTCTCAAAAAGGATTGGTGGCGACTCCCATTTTCGTTTTTATTTTTTAAAACCCCAAGTCGACCCCGTTTTATCAAAAAAATGGTGTCAACAGTTGAAATTTGAAATTTTTTAAAAAAAAAAACGACAAAACGCTTCTCACCTGAAGCAAACAAATAATGGAAAAAAAAAACAGATTTAAGACTATTTGATTCACATAATATAAACAACTTACTTTTTTAAAAAAAAATCATAATATTATATTACATCATCATCAATTAAAATAATCTTCTATCTCTCTTCGGTGTCATAATTGTTCGATATGTTTCGATATCGAATTTTCGAAGAACCATGGTACTAATGTTCCATTCTTTCTCATATAGTTCTAACTTATTATTGCTAACAATCTCTATTTTTTACCAACAATTTTTCTTAGATGCTACTTGATTGAATATATCTAACTACTGAATGCTAATTAGAAAGTTGAAGTTAAATTTTAATTGGAATATGACTACAATACTAATTAAGTGATAATTAAGATGCTTACAGTACTATTAAACTTGTCACATCCCAAAAACTGAGTTAGTAGAAATTGAGTTAGTGAATCGAGAGAGCAGTCACACCTTGTTTTTTTAGTTAAATGTTGTGAAATTGTGTTAAAGTGAGTTATTTTGGTTCAATTTCTAGGTGTTAATTATGTGTGTCTAAGGTCATGTGTTCAAATCCTTTTTTTTAATTTTTGTTATTTTTATTCCAACCCCAGACATTGGATATTAAGATTATCTATTATTTTTGTTCAATTGCTGATAAGAATGAGTTTATTGGTTCAATGGTAAAACTTTAGCTAATTTAGGGATCTTGAGTTCAAATCTTGTGCGTGGAAAGTAAAAATATTTTTGCTATTCTATCTGTGCCGCCCATTCTCAAATTCTGGGAAATCTCATATGGTTAGTAAATATATTAAGTGGGTAATTTTTAAAATATATATATTTTGGAATAACAACATCCCCACCTTCTTCTATGTTCTTTTATTTTTTATTCTTTCTTTCCTTCTTTTCCTTTATTTTCATTTTTCTTTGTTTTGTTGCTTTAAGAAAATTATAACTGTTAAGGATTTTTCTACCACTGTTTTTCACTCCTTTGTTCTTATTTGGTCGAACCTTCCTCTATTTCTTGTCCTTCCTTTATGGTTTTCCATTTTTTACATTGTCAATCGTTGTTCTCTTGTTGGTAAGTGGTAATTGTTAATTTGCTTTACTTATGTAATTATTTTTTCCAGTTCACATAGATAAGTAGACTTTTCGGGTTGGTTGGTAATGTGAGAATTGGTTGTTTTGATGTTCTGATAGGAGAAGACCTTGAGGTGTATGATGTTCCACTGGTGAATTAGAGGATTTTTAGGAGTACTGTTCTGTTGGGTAAGTTATCGAATGTTTCAAAGGGGTTGAATCTTATTGTTAAGGCCGTTTGTTCACACTTGTGGCAAAAGTAATGGCTGGATTTTGGGTGTTTCGATGTTAGTTAGTTGTTTTGAATGTTGGTTTTAGTTGCTGGAATTGCTGTTGTGGGTCGACAATGGAAAACAATAAGGTCTATAATAGAAATCTCAAAAAACTCCAATCAGCGCAAAGTCGAAGAGTGCACTATCGATGTCACACGACCGTGTAAGCTACACGAGTGTGTGCTAGGTTGTGTGCCACATGGGCGTGTGGGCCTATTTTCTCGAAATTTTAGATAGGGTTGTGTTTTGAAGTGCATTTTGAGGTTAGTGATTCAGTAGATTTGATAAGTGATATGTATGATGTCTGCTAAAAGAAAACTATTGTTATGATATGATTGCATAAATTCTGGAGGTATGTTGCCTTATACAATGTGGTTCTGATATGTGAAATAGATTAGTTAAGTATATACGACTATTGATAAGTTATATTTTGTTCAATTCCCATAGCATGTGACATTGTGGCTTTTCTGATTAAAGTGATTTGTAATTAGTGAAATCTGATATATTCATTCTGCAAAACATGAAATTGCATGCTTACCATTCTGATTCTATATATGCATGCCATGTCACATTGCAGTTTAATAATTTGCATTATCTGGTGGTTTAACCACATATTTGTTTTGGTAGCTTGACTACAATGTAGTGGCTTGACCACATATATATGATCTGACAGTTTAATTGCATATTGATAAGCCATCATTGTCGGGCAACCTGGGGTGGCGGGTCATCGTTGCTGGACAACCCCGGATGATTTAATTAGTGTGTTTTTGGATGGACAAGTTTTGGGGAACTCTAATTTGGTGTGTAACGGAGTTGGGTAGAAAGTTTTTCGAAGAATCTGCATTTCGTTTTCTGAAAATATTGCATTGACATAACCATACATGCACAATTTTGCCATTCGTGTCTGATAAAATTCTCTGCGATACTTTGATCTATTTATTGTGCTATTTGTGTTCTCTATTTGAGTTTATTTATACATTGAGCTTTATAGCTCACCCATTTCATTTCATCATTTCAAGTGATCGACAGAGTTAGCATTAGACAGTGTTTGGGAACTCGGATTGATTTTCTTGCATAATACAGTTTGAAATATTAATAATTAAATTATTTGGACGTTTATTTTTTGGACTAATTTTTCAGGTTTAATTTTGGCTATGGGTTTTTGTTACTTAATTAAAGATTTATGCATGAATTTTGTCAATTAAACACAATGCTTGGATTTCAAAATTAAACAAGCTAAGAATTTTTCTGCTGCAAATTTAAAATGAGTTTTACGAAAGTTAATAATGTAAGTTTTAGAATATGCACAATCGACAAATTTATGCGTTTCCACTTGTTGGAATCATGATTTTCAAATGTCAACTAAAAGATTTCTATTGCAAAGTTTTATTTGGAATTACAAGTTTTACGAAGCAAGTGTCTCAAGCGTTATGATTTCATAAAATTGGGCTTTTTAAGTTAACAATTAATAAATTTGCATAAATATTTTAAGAATGACAAATATTCCTATCAAAGAATTGTGCCGAGTTTTTATAAAACTTTGATTTTCGATTTTGTAATGAGACTCGTTCTGGAAAGTAAAATTCTAACGTATTAATGTAACCTTCCAGATTTGCCCATAACGTCTAGACCGGGTTTGGGGTGTTATAAAACTAATAATTCTATTTTAGATAAATAAAATTAGCATAACGTTGTTTAAAAATAAAAATAAATTATTTTTATAATAATGTCAAAATTAAAACACAATTATTTTTAACTAATAGTTATAATTATCACAACTTTTTCTTAAAGTTTGAGTGAGTAATAATTCTATTTTAAAATTAGTAAAACTTTTCTTATATAAAAACTTTTTAAATAATAATTGTAAATTATATTATATTATTTTTAAATGTGTAGTTATCACAATTTTTATTAAATTATAATTATTTTTAAATATCAATTAGTAATAAGACGAAAAATAAAGGGTATTCATGTTGGTTAAAAATGTTTTCAAACTCGTACTTTTATATATATTATAGATAAAAATAAAAATCTATTTATTTTATTATTCATGATTCATGATTATATTTATAATTTTTCAGAAAATATGTTCTCATTTAATTTTCACAAACAAATTTATTTAATTTAAACATAAAAATACAATCAAATAAACAAAATTTAACTCAATTTTATAATTCGATATTAATAAACACAAACAAATTTATGGATTAATTTACAAACCTATTAAAATCTAGGCTTATCTACCCAGGGCTTTGCGCGGTGATTAAACAATCAGTCCTATATGGCAACTTGGGATTCAAATTCATCATATGCTTTTTTTATTTAATTATTTAGTAGTAAGTATGACTCAATTAAAGCTTATTAGTAATGTCTAATAAATTTATTGTCAAAGTTGAAAAAAAAGTAGTCAATAAATGTGATAATTTATGTTATTATAATTGCCTTTTGAATAAGATAGGAGGTTGAGATTACAATCAAGTAGATCCCCACTCTATTTGCTTTACGAACCAAAAGGGAAATTAAAACTAAATAAAAGGAAAAGGCATATTTGCCTTGTGAATAACATATTCCTTTAGGATGTGAACAAACGTAATGAAAATTAAATTAAAATTATATTTCGTGTCTTGCACTCATTTGGTCGACTTTGGGATTCTCTTTCTTCCAAAATTTATGTGATAAACAAATCATTTATTATATTTTAATTTAATTAATTTTAGTTTATGTGCGTTAAATTTATTTTTTGTTATTTATTTAAATTCAATTATTAATATCACATTATGCATAAAGTTGTAGATTTAATTTATATTTTCCAATCGAATTATTTTAAGTCATTATATTTTTTGAATTTTAAAATTTCAATCTTAATACAAATTATGGCCGTTAATCCATTAACCGATTTTTAGTGAGTAATATGTGGAAATAACAAGTTGACATGATATTACACATATGATAATATATTTACTGTATCAGATTTCAAAAATAGAAAAAAATTTAATAAATTTAACAATTATTGTTTAATAAAAATTGAAAATTTAAATTTTAAAATACAAAAACTAAAAATATCAAATTAAAGTACGAATATTAAATTTACAACTTCGGCAAAATACAATATTAATAACAAAATTTAGCTGTTTTATAAGGCTCATAAGTACGAGTAATTAATTTTGAATCCTTGTTTACTTTATTTTTTTGGTAAAATATTGAATTTTTTTATTTCAATTAGCACAAAATCGAGAAAGAAATCTTAAAAGGAAATTTTCTTATATAATATGAAAATTAAGATTTTTTGAATCTTACAATTAGTGTAAAGATATAGTGGTTTATATTTTTATATATATTCATGCCTTATGTAAGATGATCATATATATATATATTCTGATTTTTTCAATATTTTAGGGTAAAGATAATTTATAATTCTAACATAGTATAGAAATTTATAAAAAATTGGAGGTTAACTTTGTTGACATCAATGCATAAATCTTTGGTTAGACTATTAGGGCAAATAACTGCTAAACAAAAGACAAACTGTCTTTTATCTTATAGACCCCAAGACCAATCTCACTCAAATTGCCAGCCTTTGCTACTTGGAAAACAACTAAACAACGCAACCCTTGTTCAAAAGGCTTATAAATTGAAGGCTGTGAATTTTTGGTAATTTTCCTTGTTTTGTTTTGTGTGTTTTAAAAGCCTACAAAAGTGGCTGATAGTGCTTTCTTCCTTGGCCATACATTGCCTTGCAATTTGGCGAATTGCATGACTACAAAGCAAAGGTTAAATACCTGACGTCCAGCAAGGCAAGGAAAAGAGATGAGCTGTTCCATAAAAAATTGGTAAATTAAAAAAGAAAAAAAGAAGATCATTAACAAGAGGTAAATTATACCCTTCTGTCACATAAAACTTTTTTTACCCTTGAGTCAAAATTATAAAATATTAAAATAAGAGTTAAGCTCCCGCGTTGGATAAGCTTGCGAATGACATGACTTTAGTAGGACACAACCCGAATTAGCAGAAAAGTTTAACACAGCTGCTCAGATCATGTACCTGTGGGTTAAGTTTGAAGCCATAAATTTTTGTTTTCCTTTTCGCGGTTTAAAACTGCCTTGTACTTTCTCTATCTTGTTTTCTCTTAAACTATACCTACCAACATTGAGGTTGAATTATATTTAGAAAAGGACGGCTTATTCGATTGCATACGTCAGGTAAGTTTTTGTGACATTTTTTTATGCATTTTATAATTAAAGTAAAACATTAAATTTGATTCAACATTATTATTAAATATTTTATAATTTTTATAACCAGATCAATAGTTATATAAGCCACAACAGGCCGTTAATAGTCATGTGCGGTACCATTAACTTTCTCTATTGGCATGCAAATTTATAATCTATATTTATTCTCGCTAATGTACTCGATCTTTTATCAATTTGAAACTAGATTCATTTTCACATAGCAACCAATGCAATCCTCAATATTGCCTTCTGTTGAAATATTAACAGATAAAGAACGGACACATAAATCTCAAATAACAATGAAGAGAAAATAACAAAGAGAAAAAAGAAAGAAAGAAAGAATGAACTCATGGATTTCTTCACTAAGTTCAACATGACTACAAAGAACCTAAAACTATAGTATTTATACTAAGCTTTAACAAATAATGTGAGTAACAACCTGAATCAACTAACTCCAACTAACTCAATAACTTACTAACAACCTAGCTGTTGCAGCAGTTCATTCTTTAACATTCATCGAATCCTCTAGCTGCTGCTATTGAAGCTTATGAAGACCTTAACTGCAAACAGCTTGACTATTGCAGTTCATTCCTTAACATGCACCACACCTTCTGACTGTTGAAACTTGCGAACACCTAGCTTGTGAATAGACAACTATTCAATTTTTTGAACCACCTTAAGTCTAGTTCAAAACCTGTTAAAAAACCCCATAGACAAAGGCCTTGTGAGTATATCTACAACCTGATCTTGTGCTGGCACATGACCAACTGCCAAAGCACCACTAGCAACCTTTTCTCGACCAAAAAACAAATCAAGCTTCACATGCTTGAACTTTGAGTGTAAAACTGGATTTGCGGCAACAGCTACTGCCCTTGAGTTATCACACTAAATAATTGCCTTTCTTGTAATTGGAACCTGCAACTTAGACAACAAAGATTCCAACCATGCTATTTTAGTAGCTGCATGTGCAAGACTCTTATACTCAGCTTCTGCTGTGGATTGTGACACAACTTGCTGCTTCTTAGATGCCCAAGAGATTGGATTAGCTCCTAGAAACGCACAAAACCTTGTAGTAGACCTTTTATCATTCGGATTAGTACCCTAGTTTGCATCAGAATAACCAACGAGGGACAATCGAGAACCAACAGTGAAGGATATTCCATAATCTAAAGTAGCTTGAAGATACCTTAGAATACATTTTATAGCCTTAAAATGTTGATCTAAGAGTTTGTACATAAACTGATAAACCTTGTTGACAACAAAAGTAATATCAAGCCTTGTGATAACTATATATTGAAGAGATCCCACGATACTTCTATACACAGATTCATCTTCCATGGGGCTCCTTACATGTGTAGATAGACTGCAAGACGTAACCATAGGAGTGGGGGCATCTTTTGCCTGATGTATATGGTTCTTCCTCAACAAATCATTTATGTATTTCCTTTGAGAAAGAAACAAACCGGTAGAAGTATAAGATACATTTATACTTAAGAAGTAACTCATTTTGTCAAATCCTTAAGAGAAAGCGTAGAATCCAAGTTTCGAACAAACCCATCAATACTGGTTTGACTGCTACCAGTGATAATTATGTCATCTACATAGACAAGAACATACAGGACCATATCCCTTGTCCGTTTGATGAAAAGAGAGGCATCGTTCTTTAACAAAATTAAGCCTGTAGTGAGCAAATACTCCTTAAGTTTATGAAACCAAGCCCTAAGAGCTTGCTTGAGACCATGAAGTGTCTTTTTCAACCTGCATACTAATGACACATCGCCTTTTTGTTGCTCAAAACCAAGAGGTTGATACATGTAGATCTTTTCTGAAAGATCTCTACTCAAAAACGCATTTTTAATATCCACCTATCTCAATTGCCAACAAAAACTTACAACCAAGGAAAACACTACTCGAATTGTTTGTGGCTTAACTACTAGATTGAAAGTTTCATGAAAATCTAGACTAGTTTCTTACGAATAACCCTTAACTAGCAACCAACCTTTGTGTCGAGCTATAGTACCATCAACATGTTGTTTGAGTTTAAATACCCACTTACATTCTACAGCTCGTCAATTAGAAGGTAAATGGACTAATTCCTAAGTGTTGTTCTTCATAAGGGCCTTATATTCTACCCGAGCCACCTTAGTCCATTCAGGACTTGCAAACGCTTCTTCAATGCTCACGGGCTTATACTCATCAAGAACCACTAAAATTTTTTTGGCTTTGGAAATACCATTATTAGAATGAGTGGTCATAAGATGAATGTTAGCGATCGATTGAAGGACTGTCTCGCGAACAGGTGATTGGCAAATTGTCTCACGAATAGGTGACTAACGGGCTGTCTCATTAACAGGTGATTGGTAGACTATTTCCCGAACAGGTGACTGACAGGCTGTCTTACTAACAGGTGACCAACAGACTATCTTGTGAATAGGTGACTAGTTGACTACTAAAGGTTCCGAAAGCAAAGGAATCCTGGAACGGTGATGAGGTTGCGAACTAGAAGAACCAACTATTTCATTCCTGTTAACAGAGACAAAAGAAAATGAAGATTCATCAAATACAATATGCCTTGTAACAAACACTCTGCCAGTTGAGTCCACACACTTGTAACCCTTCGGTACTATGCTAAAACCAATAAAAGTACAAGGTTGAGATTAATACTGAAGCCTATGATTGTTGTAAGGTCTCAAGTATGTATAACAATAGCAACCAAACACTTTAAGACTAAGATAGCTCAACATCGACTTGTACGAAACCTTGTGAGGCATCTCCCTTGTAAAATAGAAATAGGAAGAATGTTGATTAGAAACACAACATGAGGAAAAACATGTGCCACAAGTGCAGAGTAAGATTAGCTTGTGTAATCAACATTAACCTGATGTTTACTGTGGCGATGTTTTCTCTCAACCAAACCAGTCTACTCGTATGTGTAGGGACAAGTTAACTGATTTTGAATACCCATTGTGGAGAGTACTTTAGTAAAAAAATGAAACTCTCCTCCCCAATCACTCTAAAACATCTTAATCTTGCTGTTGAATTGAACTTCAACAAAATTTTGAAATTGCATAAACCGATCAAGAGCATCTAACTTATGTTCAATCAAGTAAATCCATGTATATCAACTATGTACATAAACAAAAAGGCATAATACAAACAAATTTATAAGGAAACATGAACAAGTCTTCATAGGTCTGAAACAACCCGTTCAAACGCAGAAGAATACAATGTTATAGAAATGGGAAAGGGAAGCCTGTGCGATTTCCTTAGTTGACATGCTTGACATACCTTGTAAACTTTAGACTTAGAAGTTTTCAAATTACAATTATTCAATACTTTTTGAACTACTTTATTACACGGGTGGCCATGTTTCGTGTGCCATAAATCAAATGAAGATTCATAAACCTCAGAACCTAAACAAGATCCGCTAATAGGTAACTGACAGATAAATGACATGCGAACAGGTGATTGGCGGACTGTCTCGCGGACAACTTCATCCTAGATTAGTGATACATTAAAATGATACAACCTTTCATGCACACTCCCTACTAGCAAAACATCCACTATTTGTATATCCTTCACAAAACATCGAAAAGGGTGAAACTAAAAACAAACATGATTATCCTTGGCATACTGAGCAACAGACAATAGATTCTTGCACACTTCAGGAATATGAAGAACGTTCTTGAGTCGCAACACCCTAGAACCAGAATGAATAAAAGAAGAACCTATATAAGTAAGAGGTACACCAGCACTGTTGCACATAACAAGCTTACCAATACCTTTATAATAAACATCAGTAGCTATATTGGACAAATCATTAGTGACATCATTCGTAGCCCTTGAATCTAGATACCGCTGTTGATCCAAGTTGTAGGGTGAGGTTAAGGCAATATTACACCCTGGTGAAGTGGATGATTAAGCTTTAACATGCATGGAAGACTTGCACTGATTTAGATTAGAAACACAACACTGATGATGAGATTTGCATGACTATTGCTGCTGATCATTAAACTGATAGAAATTAACAGACATATGTTATCCATGATTTACATCTAAAACACTTGAAAAATATTCATCAAATCGATAATAGCATTTTTTGAACTACATGTCTAATATTGTCGCATAACTGACACTATGCCCGCGACCTCTAACTTGTTAACCTCGACCACGATAAGATACTCCTCTAAATTGTTTATGACTCTGACTATGAACTTTACCACTTGCTTTGCCTACATTATTTTCCTGAAAGTGAACAACATTGGCTTGGAAAGGAATGCTTGGCACAAGCTCTAACTGTCGTGTCTCACAGTCTAACATCTCAGTAAGCATATCTAAAGAAACATTCGTAGTTGAGGCCACCACGTGAGTTGACTCATACTCCACGAGTAATCTTGCCAGAATAATATTGAATTGTTTTGGATCAGGTACCAAACTACCAGCTGCAGTGATAACATCACACATGTTTCTTATCTTAGTCATATATTCTTTAATGGACAACTGCCTTTTTTTCTGAGAATAAAGATTGTGTCTCAGACTAGAAATCTTCATGCTTGACTTAGCAACAAACCATCTTTTAATTATGAGCCAAACATCTAGACTCGTGTGAGCACTAGTTAGATAAACAAGAACCTCATCACACACAGTTGCAAAAGCCAAGATGCTAAGAGTTTCTCTTATTGATTATGCTCCAAGAAATTGAGATGGAACACTAATAATGCCTAAAAGAAAATCTTGCAAGTTACAAACTTCAAGAATCAACATAATCTGATGTTTCCACAAAAGAAAATTTGTTTCATTAAGCTTAACAGTATCATGCTTAGGAAATTGATGAACACATTTACCCACTATACAAGAATTGCACCTAGGATTAAAATGAAGACAAGATACCTGTGTAGCACCATTACCATTATTAGCTGATTGTTGATGACTACCATCATCTTTTGAGATTACTTTTGGAGCCATGACACACTAATGAAACTACAACGGCTTTCCACAACACTCTACCCTCAACAAGAAACCATAGCTTGAAATATTAAAGGATAAAGAACGAACACATAAACCTCAAACAATAATGAAGAGAAAATAACAAAGAGAAGAAAGAAAGAAAGAATGAACTCATTGATTTCTTCACTATGTTCAATATGACTACAAAAAACCTATAACTATAGTACTTATACTAAGCTTTAACAAAGAAGATGAGTAACAACCTGAATCAACTAACTGCAACTAACTCAATAAGTTACTAACAACCTAACTGCTACATCAGTTCATTCTACTTAACTGCTACTACAGTTTTGTAACAACCCGTTTTTAGTGGTGCCAGAAATAGTGGTTTTAGGACCATAATTTTGACGAGTAAATTATTATTTTAGTATTCATCAAATGTCTACAAGATTATATTAAGGTTTTATAAAAATATCGTTAATAAATTTTAGAGTTTAAATGGTTAATTAAGTAAAAAAAGACTAAATCGAAAAAGTTATAAAGGTTGAGTTCTTTTAGTTAAAGGGGTCAAATAGCTATGAAATTTTAAAATAATGGACAAAGATAGTAATTATACCATTTAAAGAGTTAGTGGATGTGCATGGACAAGGTTTTATTGAAATTATTGATTAATGATAAGTGTAAAATGGTAAATTAGTAATTAAAATAAAAATTAAGTAAATAAAAGATGAAGCAAAGTTATCATCTTCATTCTTTTGCTTAATTGGAACCCTAAAAGAAGAGAAAGGTTCGACCAAGCATTGTACCCTTGCATGGTACGTTTTCAATCCTCATTTTTAATGATTTTTATGTTTTTGAGTTCATTTTAGCTTAATCTAGCTAGCCCAGAGGTTAATTTGTAAAAATATTAAAGGTTGAAGGGCTTACCATGGTTGTTTTTGAATAGGTTTTGATGTTAGTTGATAGATTATTAATCTTGGTTTTTAAATAAACATGTTTTATGAAGTGATTTTTGATGAATTTTGAAATAGGGATTAAATTGTTAAAAGTGTAAATCCATGGGTTTTATTATGAAATGTTAGTTTAAGTGTGTTGGTATAAGTCCCTATGAAATTTGACTAGCTAGTATGGAGGATTAAAATGGTTAAATTTCAAGTTATGAGCTTAATAACTAAAATGTGAAAAGTTAAAATGTTAGGGGTAATTTTCTAATTTTGCATAAATTTGAATGATGGATTAAATTGAATTCTAGAAGTACTTAATTGAATGAAATTATTTATTTAGATCAATATAAACTAAAATTGGACTTAAATCGAAGAAAAGCTAAAGCTTCGAATTAGTTTAACTCTACTACTACGACCTTAGTTATTGAGGTAAGTTCGTATGAACTATGATTGTATTAATGTTAGTTAAATTTATAAATTGCTAGGTTATTTTAATATAAATGAATCTGAATATAAATGTATCAATATTATGAATAATTGACGGATAACGAATCCCGTTTGAGCTTTAAGGATTCTTAGGATACAAATGACATGACATTAGGGATTTCATGTTTCGGGTGCTGGTCTTGAATGTCCTACCGGTGGCTGAGGTCTTGCATTTGTTGCAGATTTTCCACAGCTCATCTGAGCAGCATCGTGTAGCTAACATTCCGACTTTCATATCGTGTGAGCAAGCTCATTTCACAGCTCGTGTGAGCATTGATGTAAAGGAAAAGTTACGGTTATATGTAAAGGCACACTATGTGTGAGCATTCCCAAGTATCCGATTGAATTCTAGATGGTTCAACAGGTAAGAAAAGGAATGGAATGGTACATGATCTTATGACATGGTTGATGAATATGTGATGTATCTTATGAAATTCACTTATGTTATAAATTAACTTATATGTGATGTTGATGAACCTACTAACTTGTGAGTTTGCTGGTTGAATAGGTTTATACTAAGCTTATGGCATTGGTAATGGTTTATAATTACTCTATGAATTGTATTAAAGAAATGGTAAGTTATGTTTAATTTTATTCGAGCTTACTAAGCACTCGTTCTTATTTAGTTACTTTCCTTTGATATATAGATATTCAGAAGCTCAACCGGTTGGAAGCTTATCGGAGACCTATCACACTATCCAACAACCATTTTGATAGTTTTTGAGTATTCTGGCCAAGATAAATAATGGCATGTATAGGATCTTTGTAATGGATGTTTTGGTATGTTTAAGCTTTTGAAGTTATGTTTGGTTTGGTGAACTTTAAAGCCTTACCAAGTTATGTCATTTTGGTTACTTTTAAGTGCTTGTATATAAGGTCCTTGTTTGTATGTTTGTGGTGATATGAAAATGGTCATATGTGATGTTATTTGGTAGTTAAGGAACTAGGTTTGTATGCTTGGAATATGACGTCATTGACTTGTTTCGGTAAATAATGTTTTGGTATAATTGTGGTGTCTTTGAATGACATATTGGTTAGATGAATTAAAATATTTGAAATGGAATGTTTATGTGTGTTTGAATGATGTTTAAATCCTTTTAATGTATGCCTAAATTGTATGGATGGCTAGGTATTATTTGGTTTTGAAATGGCATAAAGTTAGGGTCAAATTATGGATCACACGGCCTTGGACACGAACTATCACACGGCTGTGTGACACACACGGCCTGGCAACACGGCCGTGTTTCATTTGAAATTTCTTAGTGTTTCAAGTCAATGAATTACATGGCCTAACACACGGCCTGGCACACGGCCGTGTGTGGCATCTCAGAGAGTTACATGGCCTGGCGCACGGTCGTGTGACCCTACTCAGTGAGTTATACGGGTGAGGACATGGGCTGGGACATGACCGTGTGTCCCTTTGATCGAATGTTATATGGCTTGGGCTATGTCACACGGCCTGGCCACACGGCTGTGTGACTCATGTTTTCCAATTTTTCCAACTTTTTTCTTAACTCTTCTGTTTTGTTTCAAATTAGTCCTGAACTGCTTCTAAGCTATTTTTAGGGCCTCGAATGATTGATTTAGGGACCAAATGCATATGTTTGATATGTTTTGAATGAGATTAATTGATTTAATATTATCATGATAAGTGTTTTTTGATTTTACGGTAATGCTCCGTAACCCTAATTCAACGACAAGGACAAGTTAGTGTTGTTACATTTAGTGTGATATCTCTTGATTCAAATTGAACTATGCTTTCATATAGATAAAATATGACATCCAATTGAGCCGATTTTGATAAGGTTGATAGTAATGGGCAAGCCTCTATTCATGGAGCAGTTAGCAGTGGGCCTGTAGTTGAGGGCCAGGCAAGTGAGGCGAAAGAAGCCTTCTTCCAGATGATGTCAGAGTGGTTCTTTGAGTTCATTAGAACGAACCTGATGGCTCAATGACCTCCACCCTCTCCTATACCCCAACCTGTCCCCATTATTCCTCAAGGTTTGGAAAAAGTATGTGTAGGCAAGCCCCCGATTAATAAAATTTAGAAGTATAGGGTTGAAGAGTTTCGTGGTATAGCTGAAGATGATCCTAAAAAAGCCGAGTTTTGGTTAGAAAACACTGTGAGGGTTTTTGATGAATTGTCATGTACTCCCATTGAATGTCTAAAATGTACTGTATCTCTATTGGAAGATTCAGTGTATTAGTGGTGGAATACTTTGATTGCTGTGGTACCAGAGGATTGTGTGAACTGAGATTTCTTTCCATGTTTACCATTAAACTTACCTCTTAATAACAACACTTGACATTTATCAATTAGTACTTTAATTCCATATATTCACACATGCTCATCATTGATTCAGATTATGAAAAGTTTATATCATATTCACCCTTCCTATCTACTAGACCATTTTATAAGTTCACTATTATATCCATTATTCAAGTTCATTCTATTAGTTAACCATAATAACACTTATACCATTTATATTGGAATCTACAGCCGAAACTTACAACGTGTTCATTTTTACAAAATAGAGTTAAGTAGTGATAGGCGCAGTGGCCACTTAAGGTGACACTACAATAAGAACATAGAAAAACATATTCAAATTGTTTATGCAGTTTGATTTTCTTATGCCTGTAGGGTCTTGCCTAAAGAGATATTTTATTTAAAACCTTGTACAAAAATTTATTTAAATCCTATCACACACCCATATAACAACTTCACTTTTGCACCTAAGATCTAGATCTCTCTTCACTATGTTTTTCCCATGAAAACTTAGTTTGTAAACCAAGTGACTCACTTATTTACTAACAAAATGCACTCACAATAATGAAATCCTAATGGACATATTAAATGCTCAACTCTTCACTCTTCTAACTCACAAAAACCTTTAATATATAAGAGTTTAAGGCTTATTAAGATAAAGATCAATTACAATCAAGATTCCAGTAAAATAATCTCATAAAAAGCCTTTAAAAATATCCTCATAAAGTTTTGAATAAATCAAAGATCTTCAAGTTAAGTCCTCAAATCAATTAAGCTAATTTTAATGAAATAAGGACTCGATTTTCTTAATCAGGATTGATTTAATCTGTAAAGATTTGTTGCTCTGGAAGACAGATCTTCAAATATGGGTTAGCACGTGTCCAAAATATCATCTAGGTCATGGTTCAATAATTTTAGTTTAAAGAATTTACCAATACTAAATAAGAAGAGTTATGTGACTTGCATAGTGCTGTGTGTAATGGGCACTGTTCATGGCATTATGTGAGGCACTGCTCACACAAGTGCCTCAACAATTGCCTAATTCAAGGTTGAACAAGGATTCCATATTTAGAGCACGAATCGAACTTCAGAAAGTACCTTTTTAATCCATCTTGTTTTGCTCACATCTCATCAAATCAATTATCCTTAATATAAGGATACAAAGTATCATAAAGTCCGCCTATATCTTCTTAGATTGCATATCTCAATATATATGGTAAGTAGATCACATAAGGATCCTTGAAATGTAATCTTGCTTGATTCAATATGTTCTTCAATTATAAAATCGAGATTTGTAACACCCTTAACTCGATCCGAATGACCGAATCCAAATCTTAGGTATTACCAAAAAAAATACAGACACAAACTTAGTCTACTTATACTAATTACAATCAATTACGTTACTTAATTAAAAAATTTCTAACTTGAATACATAAGCATGTACAAGAAGTAAATACAACTACGACACATGGTAATTAAAATAGAACGATATTTTATTTGAAATCCTAATCTATTCCATTATACTTGTTTGATAATATACCTCACATTGAAATTATTTCCTTTTCTTAACAAATTTCTTCAATGCATCATTTACATCTTTTAATATCTGAGTCATCACTTCATGGTGATTCTAGAGGAAACACATACGCAGATCACATGTACTTCCTTTGGCCATACAAATTAGTTAATTACAACGATTAGAATTGACAACAATGACTATCAAATGTAATTTTTAATTTGAATACAATTATTTAATTTATTCATCAAATTAAATAATAATCCATTGGAATTAAATAAACCCTAGGTCATCTCTTGCTTTTTTGAGAAAATATAATTACTATGGTTAGTAATCCATGCAATATATTCTCCCATTGATTCCTCTATTGCTTTTGAGTTTTACAAGTAGTTCATTCAGAGTTGTAATGAGCTAGCAAAGGGACTGATTGGACTAATATAATTAGGGATAAACCATGAAATAATTTAATTTTCACTTTGGAACCAATTATTTAATTGTCTTCCCTTGTCATCTTGTGAAAATGCATTTACTGCGGGTGCTAATCTATGCATTCTATTTCTCATTCAGTATTTCATCCATTCATTAAATGTTATATTATGCAATCTATCCAAAGTTATGTTAAGCAGGCAAAAGGACCAATTGGACATATAAAATTTAGGGCTTAAATAATTTGTAATTAGGTTCAAACTCATTGAGGTTTAAAAACTTCAATATGTAAGTTACCCCTGGGAAAGTTATGGTTTCAGGACCTCATTTCTGTAAACTGAGTCTGTAAATATTAAATAGGGGTATTGAAGGAGTTAGTATATAGATGAATTGAAATTCAGTTAAGAAATTTACCCGAAATTATGGTTACTTAAGGCCCAAGGATTAAATTGTAAAAGTTTCATCGCTATAGATTTTCAATTAGAATAAGACTTGAAGACTTAAATAACAATTATTTAAAATACTAAAATGGTTAGGAAACCAAATATTAATCTGTGTTAGTGGATGATAATGATGATAGACTTTAGTTAAATTAATAGTAAATTAATTAAATAAAACTTAATTAAAATTATTAATTAAAATTAATTAAAAGTTAAATAATGAATAAATAAAAAATAAAGTGGGAAGAGAGATGAAATATCATCATCTTCATCCCCAAGCTGTGGAAACCAAATAAAGGAAAAGAATAAATCTTTAAGTTCTCAAGCATTGGACCATTCAATTTCAAGTAAGTCCTTAGTAATTTTTTTTTGTTGATTCTTATGGAAATTGAATCATGAGAGCTTGATTTAACTATCCCATGAGTCAATTTGTGAAATTTTCAAAGTTTTTGAAAGTTCTACTGTTGAGAAATTGCTGAAATTGGTATGAATTTGATAGAAATTAAGCTTAGATTATGAAAAAGGGCTAAATTTTAAACCTTAATTGTTAGTTTTGTACATGAGGGACTAAATTGAATAAAATAAAAAATTATTATGAATTTTTTATAGGAATAGAAAATAGGAGGTCTCTAATAAGTATAATTGAAACCAAATTTTAATATAAAGCTTTAAATCAAAAGTTATGTTTGTCCCGAGTTTAGTGATTAAATTGAATAAATTGGAAAATATGTTTGGCTGTGTATTTGAATGTGATTTGGATGGAAATGTAACACTCCTAACCTGTAACTGTCGTTGGAATAGGGATACGAGGTATTACCGGACCAAACTTAAATTCGAATAATCATAGATATACGCATGTTAAAACTACTAAACCAACCGAGTCCTAAATAAAAAAGGTAATATAAACTTATTGCGAGTCATTTCATATCATACATCGAACATATTCGTAATCACATAACTCATAAATAAAAATATCCAGAATATCATAATTGTTTTTAGGCAAATAATTCAAACACCACATTCAGTCGTACCTCATTACGCCTACTCGACTAACAGACCAATTATAAACAACAATGATACAAATATGTATACAAAACTTACATTTAAAAATATTTACCTATTTTACATGTAACCGTTATATTTTAACATATGTACATATACCAAACCTTATAAATACAAACAATTATAAACATTGGGCCGAATATGTCATAAGCATTTGTATACCTTCATGGTATATTCACTCACTATTTATCAAATACTCAAAACCATTTATCAAAATTGCATACAAATATTTATTCATCAAATAAATAACGTTACTATTCATATGGTTAATTTCTCAAGCTTTAGCCGAATACTATTATGCTTTAACCAATGTCAAATTCATTAATACTCAACATTTTCATGCATAACATACCAAAGCCGATCCTGTATAAATAAATATGCTAATACTATTTATACTCAATGTGTCAAATGTCATCTATAAGACTCATCATGAAAATTACCAATTCCCAAATATCATATATTCATGGCAAATCATTATATAACTTTCACATATCAAGTGATAATCCACATTCAATCTCAGTTACTGAATATAATGGTATATCCACCCATGATCTCAAACTTACCTCACACAAATATCATATCATATCAATCAAATTTACTTATCTATCACAACCATAATATTTAATCAAAGCATGAAACCATACATATCAAAATAAACAAGCCATTTTCGCATGGCTTATTATATATATACATAATTTAAAATATATTCAAAAAGGTGGTATCGTCCATACATGCCATAGGTTTAAGTTTAACCTTTACAGATACCGATAACGGATGATAGTGTGATTGACTACGCTGACAATTCCTGAGCCCGTAACTAGTTCCAAAATCTATAAAACCGAGGCAAACACATATGCACGGTAAGCTATCAAAGCTTAGTAAGTCATAAGCAAATAAACAATTCAATGTCATTAATAATTCAATATCACATGACCGAATTATTCAATTCATATTCATATATAAAAGCATATAAAACATAATTATGATTTCACATACACTTACCCTTTGGTTGAATATAGGCTTTTCACACACACACATACTTACATTTGCATCATATAATTTGTATCACAATTGAAGTAACCAACTTACCTTGATATCATATATTATTTAACTATTACATACTTGTACTATCATGTACTTATATACCTTGATATCATATATTATTCATTGGATCCACACAATTTGTGCTAAATAATTTATCGAGGCCATAATGAAGTTGCACAATTAATGCTCTCTCTCATTTAACCAAATTGATCTCAGTATCGCACATTTAGTGCCCGTTCTTCACATCGTCATTTTAGTTTCGCACACTTAGTGCCCGTTATTCAACATCATCATTTTAGTTTCACACACTTAGTGCCATTCATATAGCCGTAGCTATTCCATACTCGCACACTCAGTGCTAAATATCGATAAATCACATCCATGTCTATTTCTGCTTCCCGAACTTAAACACATTCGGCTACATATATATATTTTTGCATACTTTCATTTCAGCATATGTAACTAATATTTATTTAGAAATTATATCATCTATTTGCTTATAAACTTACCTCGGACAGCGATAAATCGAAACGAAAATGATTAATCGACAACTTTTCAAATTAAACTCATTCAAACATAATTTCAATCAATTCAATTTAAAAACGCATAAATAAATAAATTTCACTCTTGCCCCTGAGATTTCACGTTTTTCACAAATTAGTCCATATTTCACAAAATACAAAATATTCCAAATTGACCACACTATAGCTTGGACAAATATTCCCTAGAATCATATAAGTCCATGCATGTCATTTATTTCACATTTTAGTCCCTCAATTTATTATTTTTATAATTTAACCCAAAATAATCAAATTCATCAAAAATTCAAAAACAGAACATTATAATTTTTCACATATCTTTAATATTTCATCATCAACCACTAAAACCACAAGCTATCATCAATTGCAATTCACAAAATAATCATCAAATTCAAAAATTAAGGCATGGGCTTTGTAGACCCCAAAGCAACGATCACAAAAACGTAAAAATTATCAAAAATCGAAGCAAAAACATACCTCAATTGAAGAAACACAAAGGCAAACCCTAGCTTCTTTTTTTCTTTTTTCTTTTATCTTTCTATTTCAGCAAAAACAAAGTTTCATGCATGAACATTTTGTTTTTATTTCATTTAACATAAATTATTTCATGTTTTACTATTTTAACCTTATAAAACAATATATAACTATTATATATTAATGTCAATGCCGTCCACTAATATTAGCTATGGCATAATTTCAACATAAATGCATCATATTATAAAGACAAGTTCAATTAGGCATTCACACATTTAACTATCAAATGTTTATTTTACATGATTAAGCCATTTTTATTAAATCGGGCATCCAAACGATTAACTTTTTAAACGAAAATTTAGCACAAACAAATTCACACATAATAGACATAGAAAATAAATTTAAAAAAAAAGAAAATTTTTTTTCAGACTAGGATTCGTGGTTCTAAAACCACCGTTCTGAATATGGTCAAAATTAGGCTGTTACAGGAAATTGATGTTGTGTCATTGTTGAATTCTCATCTTAGCTAAAGACAATGCCAAGTTGTTGAGAAAGAAAGGAAAAGTGAGAGCAGACGACGAGTGACACGTGCTTTCAGTTTGTATTTCTATGATTCATGATTAATATAATTATTACAAATTCATGTTAAATTTCATGATTTTGTAATGATGTGATTATATAATGGTTGTATAAATTAACTTGTGTGATTGATATTGTATATCGAGATAGAGGACTAAATTCAATAAAATAGAAAGTAATATATTTAATTGATATGTGATAATTGGTATGAAATTGAGTTGAAACATGTTATATGAGGTGTTGGTATGGTGAATTGATGATGAATTGAGAATGATGAAATTTTAATTGAACTATGAGATAAAATTAGAAAATAGTTAGCATGCCATAAGATTAGATTGTGTACGAGTTTATACTTTGATTTAGCCAATTAAGCACTTTTGTGTTAGTATATTTCCTTAGGTTTATCTAATGATGCACTATTTGTGCCAATATGATTGCTTCAATTTATTTGATGATGCACTATGCGTGCCAGTATGAAATCTTTGGTTTATCCGATGATGCACTATGTGTGCTAGTATGATTGCTTCAGTTAATCTGATGATCCACTATGTGTGTCAGTATGATTGCTTTGGTTTATTTGATGATGCACTATGTGTACAGTATATTTCCTTCGGTTTATTTGATGATGCTTTGCGTTGCCAGATTGGTGTGTTGGTTGTTAATTCGTGTATCCGTCTTTAGTCCGAGTTCAGTTAATAGGGAATGTAAAGTATGAATTGAATGAATGATATTGGTTAATTGAATTGATAAGAGAATTTTGTATTATAAAAGAAAACTGGATTGACTAGATGGTAATTGATATGAAATGTGATTGGATTTGGTTTATTTGAATACATATGAAATGTGATATATGATAGCATGTGAATAATCGGGCAAACCAATTTCTATGAGGCCTGAGGACCGAATTGAAATTGAACGAGTCAATAGAATCGAGAAAGAGAATTGAATTGTATAACGAATAACTAAATAACCTGGGATGAAAATTGAGATTGAATGTCATATTAATGCTATATAAGTATACGTAAATGAAAATGGATATGGTTGCATCTTGTTTTAGAATGCATGATATCACATATTTAGTTTGATTATTAATTGGACTGGTGTATAAGAATGGCATTTGAGTATTGAACTTGCAAATTGATTTAATTGAATTTTTATCATAATTGAATTAAATTATTATATTGAATAAGTTCATTTTGTGGCTTGAACCATGGTAATACCACTAAGCTTTATTGCTTAACATATGGTTTGTTTTCTCTTTGCCTAGGTTTAGGTTAATCTCGAGGTTTCAAGAAGTGTCACACCTGGTTTCCCTTAAAACCTAAAAAATTGGAACCATTAGGGGTTAAATTAAAAGAGATTATAAGTTGGTGATTTCTACTAGAAAATTTGAGAAATATAGAGGCTAGTTTGAGCATAGTTGAGCCTTAAGTTTGGTTTGTTTGGATTAAAACCAGCTGGTTCCTTAGTGGGGGGACAAAATGATTATGAATGAATCGTTGTTATACGGTGGGAAACCGCACATGATGGGCTATAAATAGTGGGAAATGACTTCCTAGGGAGGATTCAACTCCATTTTGCTTTATTTTCTTCCCTTCTTCATCTTCTTCCTTGGTTGCTTCGAGGAGGCCATGATTAAAGAAAGCTCTGCATGGAGCGATGATCGTGAGGTTTAAGTCAGAAAAGTAGGGAATTCAGTAATCTGATAAGGTTCTTAGTCCTTCTGTAAATGTAGAAATTAAGAGAATGATGATAAGGGTTTCTAGAACTATTTTAGGGGTTCAGCATGGTTTTGGAAAACTGAGGTTTGAGTTAAAATTTCTGAGTTTAAACCATGATTTTTGTTGTCATGCTTAGCTTCCTAGAGAACTTAAGCTCCGGTGATCGAAAAAGCTAACTGGATAAAGCGAAGAGGCATCAGGTGAGTTTCTATTTCCCATTTCTAGGATGTTGAATGAATAGTATGAATTCTGTGACGATACCTATACAAGTTAGCATGGTATCTGTTACTATTTTTTATTTAAATATAAGCTTGCTTTTGTGTGTGTGTGATGGTTTGTGAAATACAATGGGAAATTATCATCGGGTCGGATGAAGTTAGGACTTGGGAAAAAGGGATGATTTTGTTAGATACTGCCATATGGTGTTGCTGTATGCACCCGTGATGTACGAAGCTTCGGGCATTGCAGAGGGAACAATGCGGTGTTTGAGCATCAAGGTTAGGATGGTGAATGGAGGAATGGATGGAATGCAACAGGGAAAGTAAATAAAAGATCAAGGCTAGGCCATGGAACTGGTTGGAGGCTATATGCCTAAAATGTGTAATACCATAGTTAAAAGTCTTTGTGACATCATGATTAAGATGAGTAAGACCATAGCTGAAAGACGTTATAACATCATTTAATGTATGCCAGAAAGGCTAGTTAGGTCTAAGACCATGGCTGAAAGATGCTATGGCATCCTTTGAAAGCCTGTCGAAGCAATAAACATGAGGTTATACTGTGTAAAACCTTAGTTGAAAGGCACTATGACATCAAGTATAGTCTACAAGACGTTAAACATGAGATAGCCTGACAGGAAGTTAAACACAAGATAGTCCAATGGGAAGTTAAACACAGGATAGTCTGAAGGGACGTTAGACACTGGATAGTCCACTGAGACACTAAACATGAGATAGTTCGACGATACATTAAACACAACATGGTTTGACAGGACATTGAACATGGGATAGTCCATTGGGACGATAAACACGAGGATACTGAAGTGATGGATTGTAGTTAGACTATGGCAACTAATGGAGGCCACTAGGACATTAAACTTGGAAATGGTGTATTGTGTAAGACCATGGATCAACTATGGCATCATATAGTATCTGCTAGGATGATAATTAGGTGAAAAATCTGAACAAAAATCATGGGACAACCGTTATTAAGGAAAATGGAAGTATGAACATGCATTAGATAGTCATCGGGTCAAAGGAACCTGCTAATAAATAGGGAAAAGTCTACTAGAAGAGTAGTTGTAAAAGCCAGTAGAGAATATAGGTGGTAACCCAATAGGAATAATCATAGGAGTTGGCGCACTAGCGTTGCTTGGTGTAAAGATAAATGAAAGTTGGTATAACTAAGGATCATAGATGAGGATCCACCATTAAGGAACATCGTGGGTGTTTTGAGAAACCGTAAAGGTTAGTGGCTTGTCATACATATGCTAGTTAGTTCATAAGGAAAAGAGGGGTGAGTTAGAACCTATCAACAAAGTAGAATACGTCGAATGACATAATTTTCTATCAAGACTATTCCTCTTTAAGCAAAAAACCATTGAGGGAGTATCAGCCAAATTCAGGCGGGGACGCTGAATGAGAAAGAAACCATGAACCTTAGAGGCCTTTAGTGCTAGTTGACTTATTTTGATGGCTAGAGCGATCCACAGTAGATGCGTATATCACAGTTATGAACATGGTACCTTGGACAATGTGTATTACATAGAAGTAATCCAACTACTATTTGTTGTTAGTGGGACGCCAGATTGGTGGGGAACCTTCTAGGTAATCCCAAAGGATGAGATGACAACAAGCCCATCGTGACTAGGGTAATAGTAAAAGTCTGCCATAGACTATTCAAATTGGGAACAATCGCTAAAGGAAATATACTCAATTGTCTTTAGGATGTAGGTCAGAGGGCCACATAAATAGAGCATGATGATGGGAAGCGAAAATCCATATTGGGGATAAGTGGAAGAAAGAAGTTAGTTAAAATAAAGGATAGAGTCCGTAGAAATTGCAAGACATTTAGTGGAAATGTACACCTTGATTAAAGATTTGTAGAATGGCCAGAAGGAAATCATTCAACAATCTATCCACCAACGAATAAGATTAGGAATAGGGTAAGGTCCATTATGAAGGTCTAGGGTAAAAGTTTCGAACGAGCAGGGAGTTATTGTATCTAATATTATTTATTTAAACCCCAACAAGGTGAGGGTATGTTTTGTGTAATGTAAAAACTCACTAAGTTCATCTGAACTTACCAAAATGTTGCCTATGTTTTGTAGGATTAACAGAATAGAGGACTCGAAGAGGGACTAAGCTAGATAGAGGTAGATCGAGGGGCAATCATTAATTTAGTGTCATGCACATAGGAGGGGGTATAGCTAGAAGCTTCGCCATGGGGCGACTATATTGTATTTTTTTAAAATTCCTTAGAGTTCGGAGTTTAGACGGTGAATTTTAATTTTCTTTTTTTTAAAAAAATGTCGACAGTGTTGTAATTATTATAAATATAAATTTTTTTTAACTTAGTGAGTTATTAGTATGAATGAGAACCTGATTCATTTGTGACGCCTGCACATGGATCCGATGAACGGGTCGGGTGGGGGTGTTACAAGAAGTGAATCCAACATCCAGCTAGAGATCCTCGACTCAACAATGTTTGTATAATCCTATTTTTGTTTAAAGTATTGCATGTGCCTAAGTTGAGTGAATTTTTTTTGTATAATAGGTGGTCATGCTTATATTGAAGCTTGAAATGGTAACTTGGAAATGGTCAAATGGTGGATTTGTATATGTGAATATTGCAATGGCCTAAATTCAAGGTTATCGAAACAGTGGTTTCGTAGCCACAAATCCGATTTAAAAATTAACTTATTTTAATATTTTTGCATGAATATTGATATGATAGGAAAATCGTATAAAAATATAGATAGAAAAATATTACCGATTTAGTGGTTAGTTAGAAAATAAATTATTGAAGAAATTAGGTAAAAACAAGGTATCGAGACCTCAATCTCATAAAACCGAGTCAAAAATATTTTTATAAATATTTATGAAATGTTAGTAATATGGTATTAAAATTCCGTTAGAAAATTTTAATGTTTGGGTAATCAATTAAGTGAAAAGGACTAAATTGAAAAGGTGTAAAAGTTACTAAAAGGATTAAATAGCTCAATTGTTAAATGAGGAGGGACATAAATTGTAAATAAGCCCAAAAGGAGATATTTTGGGCGGCATAAGCTGAGAAAAATCAGGAGAATTGGTGAAATAAGGGTAAAATGGGAAAATAACAAATTTTACTAACATAAAAATGGGACCAAATTGGAATATCTAGAATTCTCTTTATTTTTCTGCATTCTCATCAGCCAAAAACATCGTAAGGGTTTATTCAAGCTGGTTTTTCATAATTTTTGCACCAAATCCAGAAAATTCAAATACGAAGCTAGATCGAGGAAAAGAAAAAGTTCGAGATTAGTAGATTTTTGTTTACGAACAAGTATCGAGGTAAGTTCGTGTAACTTGAATTATATTCTTAAATGCTTGAAATGTTTGTTATTGATGTGAATATTATTTGAATGTTCATTGTATGAAAGTTGATAAAAAATTGATATATTTGATAAAAAGGGGAAGAAATCCCGGTTGAATGGAAGGAAAATTCGATGGATCTTTGAAATGGTATTGACGGTAAAAAGGATCTAGCCCGGACGGCTGATCCTATCCTGATATACCCCTCCCGAAGAATATGTGGAAAATGGATTTAGTCCAGACGGGTAATCATAATTAGGGTCTGAATTTAGCCTGGACTGGTAATTCAGATCCAAGCTCATTAGAGTAATTGTCATTGCAGGGGATTTAGCCTGGACTGGTAATCCCAACAATACTCTATGAGTTTATATTACAGGAGATTTAGCCTGGACTGATAAGCCCGCTATAAGGATGAGGTTCGCAGGAGTGTGCTCTCTGAAATAGAAATGTGCTCTATGAGTTTATACTCTATGAATTGACGGACCTGGATTTGTACACTAAAGTTTACCTCTAAAAATCCATCGAAAGTCTGAGAAATTCAACGGGATAAATATGGAAAAATAACAAGGGAATGAAAATCATGGAATTGATGTGCTCATCAATCATGGTATATATATTATTGATACATGGAAATTATTGAACTAACTTGAATGTTGAGTTTGTGCATGTTAAAGGAATAATGCATTGAATGGATGTATAAATGTTTATTACATTGTATTGAAAATATTAGGTAAGTATAATTCTTCTTACATGAGCTTACTAAGCACAAAGTGCTTACCCTGTTTCTTTTTCCCCTGTTTTGTAGTGTTAAGAGTTCAAAGGTCGGATTTGGTCGGAGACGCATCACACTATCAACCTCAAGATCTCGGTATATAAAGAAACTTTATTTTGAAAATCAATGGCATGTATAAGCTAGTAAAGTAAATGTTAATGTGAAATGAATGTATGGTTAGCCATTGGTATGGCTAACATATTTTGGTTTTGGTATGTGATGAGGTTATCTTATGAATACATTAAATCTATCTTGAAAATATGTTGAAATGGATTGGTTGTGTTGGATTGGTCTCGGTTTAAAATTGCAGGGAGGATTAGATATTTATAAAGGGGTTATATTGAGTTCAGAAAAAAGACTTTGGGATTTTACGAAAAATTTATTATGGTTTCAATTTAATCTCGGTTTGGTCTCGATGTATGTTTTGGGCTTCGGTGGCCCATCTAAGAGACGTCATGACATGTTTCGATAAATGAATAGTATTTAACTCGTAATAAAAAAAATTATTTGGTAAAATCTGGTAATACCTCATACCCTATTTCGGTGACGAATATGGGTAGGGGGTATTACAAATATGGTATTTGTTTTGGATTGTATGAAAGTTGCAATATTGAAGTTTATTTATGCAGATGTATAAGTCAACTTGAAAAATTAATGGTAATTTTCATAAGTGTTTAAGTTAATATGTATAATTAGGTAATTAATGATATATATATGATTAGATATACTAGGAATGAACATTTGACAACGGCATATTTGGTTGAACTGGTGATTGATTGTGATGAAATTGTTATCTAGGTGGAGCTTGTGGGTACCATTTTGTACCATTTAGAAACATGTGGTTACGTTATGACGTCAGACCCTTGTCGTCGTGACAAGACCAAGTTAGCATACTACGCCGCGACGAGGAGTCCTTAAAGTTGCTACATCAACCTGATATTTTGAAAACATTACAATTTGGTCCTAATTCGACGTCGGGTTAGCAATAGAGCTTTTTTAAGCTCATATAAGACCCAAAAATGATTGTATATCAGATTATATGCATGTGTTGCTCATATTTATTTGCATAATGATATAAATTGAAGTATTTGATCGTAGTTTTTTCAACATCGAAAGTGACATCTTGTAGCTCAGACTTGGCAGTAGAGTCAGGTATGAGGTGTTTCATATTTGATATGACAACTTGCTTAGGTATGAGTTGCGAAATTTGATATTAGAGTATCTTTGGTCGATAATGGGCATGCAAAGTTAATAAACTAGTATTAAACGGCAATAAAGTATTTGAAATGACCTAGAAAAATTCTAATCTTTAACATGTGCTAAAATCAATTAGTTTAGGTGAATAAATATAAGGTTCTCTAAAATTTTGACAGAGTTATTTCTTAACCTCCAGCAACACTTAACTATATCCTTACTTATCATCTTATCACATAGATTGCGACACTATTATGATCGTCTTAATAATAATATAGGTATTTAAACAAGGTTCCAAAATATGTTCTTGCCTATGTAAATGCCATACTATAAATACTTATAAAAATATAAGGTTTCGAATATTACAATTGGGATGTGACTTCAAAAGGATTTGGTGTGACTTCATGATCTACTTCTTCACGTATCTTATAGGGGTAAATTGATATATAAAATTCTAGTACTTTCATGCTCATTTAAACCTACTTTTGAGAGAAACTGAGTAGGGTTAAATAGTGTTTTAGGTTGTTAGTAGGTTTGGTTGTATTTTTGTGTCATTGTTTGCATTTGTATGTTGTTTTAAAGTTTTAGTAGGAAATTGATGTTAGGAATATGCCCAAAGACCATTCATATGATGACTCTAGTAACATGCTTTTACCTAGTTTATTAATAAAGACATTGTCATTATTGTTTTTAGTACTTATTTTCGTGTTTGAATAAATTATATAATGATAATTTCCAAAGCATGATATGGTCATTTTAAATGTCCTTAGTCAAGTTTTATTGTGCGCTTGGACAACAATAATACATTGAGACTAATATGTGTTTGATTGATGACAAGTGTTGTTATAAATATGTGATATCAAATCAACACATAAGTGTATGTTAGAGAATAATATACATGATTGACTTGCCATGAGAATGTTCCTTGGATTATTATGTATTAGTCATAACATTTTTAATAGTGGTAATTGTATGTATGATCCTTAGACTTGAGATCATCATTGTATCAAAATCGTTAGTTGTATGCTTTTACACAGTCAAACGTCTTCCATAAATGATTGTACTATAAAGACAGATGTTAAGTGTGCCACAATCTATGTAGTGAGATGTGAGTGATTAAGATAGTATTTGTTCCTCCTACATAATGAGAGTAATATCTTAGGCCTCTTGATAGAGTGAGCCTAGAAAGAAATGGTAATGCTCAAATGAGTTTATATGAGATATCATACTCCTTTTTTTTATTATCTTAGTTTACTCAGGAAATCAAGAAATAAGAGATTGGGATATACAAGGATGACTATTCCATGACTGGTATTCAATCTAGATATCAAGGGCGGAAGGCTATATTACAAGATGACATTATCACGAAAAGGTTATGTCGAGCCATGACTTCTTGTACCTTGGGTAGTTGTGATACATTACTAGATGTCACTCACTTTTTATAACATTAGAAATGTTCTAATATCATAGCCAATATTGCAAGATCTGACTTGTAACACCTCGATATCCGACCCAATTGTCGGATTTGAGCTAAAAGGTGCCACATTCATTGTTAGAGAAACTACGATCAAATTACATTCAATTAGAACTCGTTAAACATTCAAATATAAATAAAACATGTGTATAAAATGATACATAATCATTTCTGGGTCTTATACGAGCTTATGAAAGCTCTTTTACTAACACAAGGTCGAAATAAGACTAAATTGTAAAAATTTCAAAATCTTGGGTTGATGTTGTGATGTCACAGGTTCCTCGTCGCGATGTAACTGTTTTTCTTGTGCTCTTTGTGACCTTGAATGAACATTGTTGTGACATGATTCTTTGGTCACACCATGTCATGACGTTGGGAGTATATCATCGCAACATGAATTATAGTTTTTGGAAAGGGCAAGTTTGAAACAAGTTTAAAAGACCTGTAATAACATATAACATCTCATTCACAACAAAAACAACAGCATCTCAACAACATATGAGGCAAAACATACCAAAATGATACTCCAAAGTGACATTAAGTAACTAAGTTCTAAATTCTAACTTTTTTGATACAAAGTCGGCTTAAACCCTAGGTACATGACATTTACAATTGAAAAGGTAGATTACAAACTATGTTGATTCAAAAACGGTAGTCTGCATGTTGACTTCAAGTTCCTAGGCTTCGAGAAAAGCTAAACCTACACACAGAGAAAACAAACTGTACACTAAGCAATAGGGCTTAGTGGTGCTTTTATGATTCAAAAGATTATAAATTAGTAAACAATAATGGCAATAAGTATGTGAACTCAAATTGCAACTTGTACAATTTCATATATATATATAAGTAAGTGTGCATATCCCATTTGTTAAGCCAATTTACTTAATATTTCAACATTTTAATCAATACTACACTTTTGCACTCACCTTTCAATTACATAAATAATGTCATCAATTCAATCAATCTATTATTATTTAATATGTTACTTACCTTATATTTACTGGTCCATTCGTTTTGGGAGTTTACTGACTCGATCACATTCGTTTTAGCCCCTAAAGCTCAAATCCATTTTCTTTGTATAATAAGATGCATATTTCTCATTTCTAATTCATATATAAACATATTCAACATTTTAAGTACATCATCGGGATAGTCGAAGCAATTATACTGACACACGAGATGCGTCATCGGGATAGTCGAAGCAATTATACTGACACACGAGATGCGTCATCGAACGAACTGAAGCAAATATTCTAGCACACATATCATCGAATAAATCGAAGCAATCATGTTGGCACATAAGTACATCATTGGATGTAACAAAGCAAATATACTATCACATAAGTGCATCTTCGGATATACCAAAGCAATTATACAGGCACGCAAGTCCATCATCAACTAAACCGAAGTATAACCTGTATAGCTAATAGAGTAATCAATTTCCAATTCCATCACATAGCTCAATTCATAGCCCATCATTGTCAATTCAATATCAATTCATCATATAATATATCATAATTCAACTCAATTTCATACTAATTTACTATATCAGTTAAGTCATACAACTTTTTATTCTATTCAATTTAGTCTTTGTATCGATATTCAATTTCAACCATAGCATTTAAATTCAATAATCATTAACAACTCACTTCAACATTAAGTAATGCAAAATGTCATGAATATGCAGTAATTAGATTGATCTTGTGTCCTTTGTCATCGGCTCTCTCCTTTCCTTTCCCTCTCGAAGGTCTTGTGTCGTTTTTAGCTATAAATAATAATTCAATAATAACCCATTATCAAATTCAATATAAGATCCCATTCAGTTCAAAGTCATAAATATTTTGAAATTTATTCAATTCAGTCCTTAAAACCAGGACAAACATAACTTTCAATTCATGGCCTCAGATTAAAATCTGATTTCACTAAATCCAATAGGAACCCTCTATTTTCTATGCCTACCAACAATTCTTAATTGTTTTGAATTTTATTAATTTGATCCCTAATGTATGAAACTAACAATTCAGCTTTACAATTTCTTCTTTTTCATATAATAAGTTTAGTTTCTAACAATTTAACACCTAAATCATTCAATTCTCAACAATGAAACCTTTTTACAACTACATTTTTACAAATTGGTACATGGACTAGCTAAATCAAGCTGCCATGACCTCAAATCTATAAAAATTAAAATAAAGTGACTTAATTGCATTACCTAATTAATGGTCGATTGTTTGGAACCCTTAAAGCTTCTTCTTTTCTTTTCTTTTCTTTCTATTGTTCTCACAGCTTGGGAAAGAAGATGATAACATCTTCTACTTAATTTTGGCTTTTAGAGTATGGTTAATTTGTTAATTAACCTTAATTAACTTAATTACTCAACTTTAGTTTATAATTAACAAAGTTTAAACCAAATTAATGACATCCACTATTAAATATTAAAAATTGGTCTATTATCCATTTTGGTCCCTTGGATAATTGCTATTTATGTCTCCAAGCCTTAATTAACCACAATTACGGCTAAATTACTTAATCAAATTTCAATTCATCTATATACTAACTCCTCAAATATCCTTATTTAATATTTTTTAACTCAATTTATGGAAATGAGGTCTCAAAACCATAATTTCTGACACCAATAACTCTCAGGTCGTTACACGATAGGGTCACACTCTGTGGTTAAAATAATTGGAATATGTAGAAGGTTGGGGGTTATATTTAACTTGATGCTTGAATTATGTTAATTATAGAAATGTTCTCATGATTAATTTTTTTTGATTAAGTTAAAGATTGGACACGATGTATGTGCATGCTTGAGGTGCATACATAAATGATCTAATTAAAAAAAAAGGAAATGGGTTTTATATAAATTTAATGATGTATACATTTTTTAATTATTAAAAAAAGGGTTTTTTTCATAATTTCGATCAAAATATATATTCAATGGTGAAAATAAACTAATATTGTTTTGGAAAGAAGATCACGTTCTATTCCAGTCCTTTACATCACTTTTCATGATTTGACTATTCAATAAGAGTTTATGACTATAGGGAAGTCTTGATTCTCCTTCCATCCTTCACCCTAAAAAATTCCCTAGTCTAGCAACAAGGGTTTTTCTAAAAATTTTCTGAAAATTTCAAAGGATTTTTTCGATAATTTTCATCGGGTGGATACCTTAGAGGTCGAAATAGAACATTATGGTTGTGGTTTATTTTTTGCTTCGAGCATCGACTTCCAAAATCAATTTTCCTTTCTTATTTTGAGAAGGTATAATTTCAAACCTTTCTTACAACCAGAATTTGTTACTTATAAATGGATCCATGTGTTGTGATCATCTGAATTAATTTTCTGCTATGTCATGGGATGTATGGTGTGGCTGCTTATGAGTAGGTGGGTGGAAGACTTTATTGTATAAGGATTTGAAGGCTTCATGGATAGAATGTGACGTCACGAGATGGAGATTCTTGGTGTCGTGATGTGAGTTACTGGATTGATCAAGGATGATAGAAATAGTAAGTGGCAACGCAATGTGGGATTGCTGGAGGCTGCCATGTCGTCTTCTCAAGTTGTGATATGGAAGCCATGAATCCATGACGTTGGAGTTCATACCTACCTTTGATAAGAATACAGTTTGTGACATCATGACATCGGGAAGTTTGTCTTAACCATATGAAGTTTTCTTTAAAATTGGTCTAACCATAGTTTTGTTTATAAATGTTGCAATAAGTGTTAATGGCTTTCGCCCAAAAATATCTTAGCAAGTTATTTTCACAAAGCATGTTTCTAGGTGTTGAAAAGTTATAAGTAATACCATACTTGTTATAAAACTTATCAAAGCCAAGGTTTTTAAATTGCTTTCCATGGCCACTTCTTTCACTAGAAATTGAGTATCCTACTTATTTTTAAATCATTTTACAAAAAGTAATGAAATTTTCCATAGTTTCATATTTTGAAAAAAAAAAAAGAGAACCCAAGTATATCTGAAATAGTCATCAATAATTACAATACTATATTATTTACCACTTATGCTCATGGTCCTAGTAGGTCCAAAAAGACTTGTGTGAATCAATTGGAGTACTCTAGATGTAAAACTACATATTTAGGCTTAAAATATTCTCTATTATGTTTTCTTTCGGAACATGCATCACAAACTTTACCATAATGAAAAAGGAATTTTAGGCAAGTAAACAACACCTTTTCTTACAAGTTTGGAAATGACACTGATACTAGCATGTCCTAGTTTTCTATGCCATAAACAACATGCATTTTTATTATTATACATGAAACAGACACTTTGGGAATTCAAATCATCTATATGCATTATAAAGATATTTATTAATCTATGTCTTACAAAAAGAATCCTATTACTATCTATATTTACAATTATGCACCATTAGACTCAAATACTACTTTGAATCCTTTATCACAAAGTTAACTAATGCTAAATAGGTTAAGCTTAACATTTTCAATGATAGTTGAAGAATTTATACCAATGGAGCCAATACCTTAAATGTGTACTTTGGAGCTCCCACCAAATGTAACTTCTACACTTTTTGGTATTAACTTTGACACCTCACACCCGACTTGGTCGTGGGGTCCAAATGCGAGACATCACATTTTTTGCCGGAGCAACTCGAACTAACTTGTACTTTGAATTCAACATGAACATCAAGTCATCAATCAATTCATGAAAATACATTTACATTGACTAAAATAATTTTCAAGTATTTAGGATAATTTAGAAATATTTTACAACAAATGTCCTCGTCATTATCAAAAGTGTCACTATCACTCCAAGTTGCAATCATTACCTCACTATTTTGTTTGGATCACATTTTTCTTGCATTTAATACATTCAAACTTTATGTGACCTGAATTTTTACACTCATAGTAAATGATTGGGTCCTTCTTATTCTTGTTTGACTCTCCTTTGGTGAATTCTTTTTCTTTGAGGTTTATTGGCCTTGTTGAACTTTATGAATTTCTTAAATTTCCTAACAAACATAGCCATATCCTTATCATCCATTTCATCACAACACTCACTATTTCCATGAGTTGTAGATTTGAATGCCATACACACTTTCTTTAGAGCCTTCTTAGTCTCTTAAGTATTGTGTTTGATGTTTATTTCATATATCAAGAGAGACCTAATGAGCTCATGAAGAGAAAGAGTGTCACGGTCCTTTAACTCCTCTATGGTTATCACTTTAGCTTTACATTTTTTAGAGGCTATTTAACATCTTCTTCACTATCTCCTTTGTCGAATAGGTCATCCTAAGTGCCTTGAGAATTTTTGTAATATTATTGAAGTGGTCAAGCATCTTATTGATTTCTTCATCTAGATTGGCCATGAAGAATGCATAGTCCAAAATCGGAAGGCTTATCTTGGACTTCTTGACCTTACTTTTCCTCTCATGTGTGACTTCAAGATTGTCTCATATCTCCTTAATATTTTCACACAATGAGACTATTATGCTCATTATGGCAAAGTACATAGAGTGTGCATGGCCTTGACATTCAAATTCACTATCTTGATGACAACTTCATCCCATTCATCTTCATCTTTTTTGGCTATAATGCCATTAATTCTTTTCTTAGGGACAGATGGTTCATGTGTGATGACTTTCCACACCTTATAATCATTAGCTTGAATTAACATCATTTTTGTCCTCCAATATGGGTAGTTTGTGTCATTGAAGAATGGAGGTCTCTTGGTGGATCGACTTTCTCCCAACATTTTTTTACTTTTCTCCAAGGTTATCAGGCAAACTTTTTGACTTGTGGATTCCATCTTGAGCTTTTTGATGATCTTTTTTGTTAGTTGTAACACCACCTTTCAAAATTTAGTTTTGATACCATTTATTATGATCAAAATACACCAAGAGAAGGGTTGAATTGGTATTTAAAAAATAAAAGAACTCAATAAAATTGACACAAAATGCTTACCTCAAATGCTTGAAGGACAAGGTATAACCTTTACAATGTACTATCTTAGCTCTAGTACCTTAGCTTACTGCAACTAAGAATTTCTCCAAATTATTAACTAGTACATTTGAAGGAAAAGGTATAACCTTTACAATGTACTATTTTTTCAATAGGCAAGATAAAAGTACTTAGTTTTAAGGTTTTCTAACCAAAACTTTAAGTAAACCCTCACAATTTGAGTAATAAAGTTGGAAAGAGTAAGTACCTCTAGGAGGGAGATATTCAAATAAATAGATCTCACAAATACAATCAAACACTTGAAAGAATGAAAACAATTGACCAACATGTGCTTGTAAATGAAAGATGAGTATTATAGTAGAAACGAAGGGGTACTTGCTTAGAAAAGAGAAACTGTGGCTGAAATAGTGCTTAGACCTAGTACCTTAATTTCAATCACGACACCAAAAGTGCATAAATGTAAAGATGAACACCAAGATTGTTTATGTTGTTCGACCTTAATTTACGTCTGTAGAGCCTTCTCCAGAGCAATAATACACCATCTTTCTCACAGTACAATCAATGACTAAGTCGAAACATCAACTAACTCTTACCAATTCAGCGACCTCAGCATTGTAAAAAGACTAGATCACTGTCCCATTAAGCTTCCCCTAGAAACTTAGCTTTGCAATGTAAGAGTTGCAAAGTAAGAGACTCTCTTGAATTCTTACAAAAACAATGCACACAGAACATATTCTTAACTTGAACAAATTTGTGCTTTATCAATCTCTCTCACCTTTAACCTCGATAAAACTCCAGTAGTAATGCCATAAAAGTCTCAATTTGCTTACATACGAGTCATAGTTTAATCAATTTTCTATAAAGTAAAGCTAAAAATCAACATAAGGTATTCCTGATGTAATTCCATAAAAGTCTTAGTGTAATCCAACGCCTTCAAATATAAAAATTTTCATTACTTAATCCTTAAGTAACCATTCTTTAAGTCTTCAACTTTAACTCAATTGATCTTTATGTTTTGGGCTCTAACTCATCCAAATTTCTTCAACACATAGCCTTATGTTTTTGTTCTAAAATTTTCCTACTCTGAAAGTAGGCAAGTAAAATAATGAAATAATGCCTCAAGTTCTGGCCACTATTTCAGCCATAAAACTAAGTACTAAATTTTTCCTTGCTTCGAAATATGTCTACAATTTCTCCCATTGGAAATTTTGGAATAAAATATATACATGGAAAAATAAAATCATCATAGATACATATTCTCCCTTTAACTATCTCCTCCTTAACCAAATAATCTCAACTACCTCATCTTAAAGTAATTTAACTATTAATGAAGGTATTAACACAGTAAAGACAAAAGTATAAGCTTGTTAATGTGATCCAAATCATGTAAGGATAGGAGTGCAAACTTACTGGATTGAGTGAGTATTTGTGCAGAGAGTAGATCACTATACAAAATTGATGAGAATTGGAACCCTAAGTTTTGCGGTGATTGTGGCCTAACTCCCCCTTTTTGTTCAATGACTACAAGGGGGTCACTAAAGCTGTCTGGCTAAGATATCGAACTTCATGACCAACAACTTATTTTTATGTGATTTGAGGTCATTGATCTACCTCATTGGCAAGAATTTCATTAAAAACCAACTTGTGGAGCCTCTGATCAACAACAACTGATATTCTTATGGAACTAGGAATGGTGACAAAATTTGTGCCAACAGTTCCAGGCATTATTGTGTCTTTAAAAGGGGCTTCTTTCTCTTGCACATTGCAAAGGTCTAAAGGAGAATGTTTGCCTTCTAATCACTTGTGAGATAACTTATGTTCTAGAAGCATCTTCAGATACTTCTTAACAGTTTTTTTGTTTTGCATATATGAGAGATTGATAGGGTGTCAGACCTTAAGTCTTAGATCCATATTTTTACTGGCTGGCACAATGGCGAACTCTTATAAGTTAGTCTATCTAATCAGCAAACTTAGATCGATTTTGGGGTAGAATCGTCCTGTGAATTATTTTACTGTGATCTGCCATCTAGCGGGATTCCGCTTATTTAGTATTGGCAAATTCTTCCGTTAGTGAGTTATTCAATGCGTTAACTCACCGGTGGTGAGTTCTTTTATAGGTGAGTTAGTTGTTCAATATTTTACTCCGAGACAGGTAGGACACGTCCTAGTTATGTGTTAAACTTTTAGTATAAAACGTGTCATTTTGCATGAGACATGTAGAACCTCTAGAACTGTAAATGATTAGTGGAATCGTGTGTGCATGTAAAATTATTAGGTAAGCCATTATAGTGGGATTACATGCCAATTCTTATATAAATAGGATGAAAGCTTAACGGAAAAGGACTTTACTTTCCATTTCTCTGTTCATCCTTGTTCTTTAAAAAAAACCTAGTGTGTTCTTGCTATGTGAAGAAGGTATCAGCCTTCAGCTTGATAAGTAACTAACCTTTACAACCAACTACTGGTAAATTCTTGAGTTATTTAGTTTCATACCAGGGTGTGATAGGGTTGTAGGAACTATTTAACTAGGTTTCTGCTGGAGGTTGGAGAAAAGAAAACTTCATTCAGGATTAACATTTGCATGTTTATGATTCTTTCCTTTCCTTTAAAAGTTCAGTTCTTTTTGTACCTAAATGAGTATTTAATCTTATTTAGCTAAAGAAATAGGAGATGGCCCGAGTGCAGAGGGAAAATGACTCGTAGATTAGACAAAGCTTTTCTAGTAATCTTTGGTGAGTTTTTTCAATTGTGTTCCTGTTAAATTCCAGCTAATTTCTGGTTAATGTTGTTTTCCAGGTACGTATGTTATTTAAAATCGGTCATGTATGTTTATATTTACAAATTAAAATGAAAATAATGATTTACGCATGAATAGTTGTAAATGGATGCTCTTCTTTCGCACACAAGTTCCGTATCCAGAGTGGTGGAAAGGGGAAATGGTGGAAACTATCAAGATTATCTTGGGAGAAAATGTATTGAGAACATTGATATGAAATGAGATTTACCTCTGATAGGGCATGTAAATGCAAACCATGAATGGTGAATGTCTCAACATTGCAGGGGAACACGTAAGTGTTCAAATTAACAATAAGGATTGACGAAGGTTAGGTTAGATATATGAAATACTAGCTCAATGGAGCATTACCATGAATATGAAACTATGGCTGCTCATAACGATATCTGGATCAAAAACTAACACAAGGAAGCGGTCCTTGAATAGTACATGCGAAACATGTAGGTGTTAAGTAAAACTCATGCACATGAATACAACTTAAAACAAATGAGTATATCCATGAATTACATTTAATAGTGAAAAGTATTCGCATGTGAGCTAATTTGTGATTTGACGTGAAATTGTTTGTATTGTAGTTAGACTTATCTAGTATTCACACGAAATTTAATTTAATGGTGATTGTGTTTAGTGGCGGATAGTATTCAACAACGAACCTAAAATCATTTGGTGTTATGTATCTGTGTGTTAATTGTGGATATCACTAAGTGTGGTAAAAGCCTAGCTTAGTTTCACTTCTTGAAAACCTTACGCGATTGTTTGTTGTTTATCTTTGCAACTCACTAAGTTCATTATGAAGCTACTCTATTTCCCTTACCATTTTAGGATCTCTTGAGAGAGTAGGCTTTGAAGGGACTTAGCCAGCTAGAATACTCTCTTTTGTGAGCCATTCTCTGTTCTATTGTAACATGTATATCATTTCAAGGTGGTCTGTGGTTTTAGTCTCCTAAATTATGCGAGTTAAAAACTTACTCTTATCTTCCTTGATCTATGCCTAAATTCTTTTAATCTACTAAGTGACTTTTTGAAACGTATACTTTTAAATTTTCATTTTATTCAGTTTAATATATAATACTCCTTCAAATGTTATTTTTAGGTTGTTTTATTAAAATCGTATTGATTGACTTAAGTACTTAAACCAATGATTTTGTCGTTACAAAATGACTTATGTTTTCTGGTAACACAATTGTTCGCCAGTTAGACGAATGAATTGGGGTGTTACAATTTTATTAGTATCAAAGCTTCGATTTAGTCGATTCTCGAAAGACCAAATTTATTAGTATGCCCCGATATACATGTTATAGGTCTGTGGCTAGTACCTTATTAATATGCTAAGTTTAGTTGTGTTTTGTAGTTAATCTTGATCCTGATGTTGACAAACTCTCAAGCTACTATCGATGAATAAATAGAGAGAAATGCTTCTTCACGATCTAGAAGTTTTGGCCCTTAAGTGAGTCGAGGAGTCGTAGGTGGCGAAGCTCGCGAAACCCTATTAGAGATGAAGGGATAGTGGTCTAACTGATTTGTTAATTTTGCTCCATCCTTCACTATTCAAAGACCAACTAAAACGACACAACCAGTGGCTCTTACACCTCCTGCTCCAACTATGAACCCATCTCAGGGAGACCCAGTAAAAGAGATTACAAAGAGAGGAGTTAAGGTGTTTAATGAAAGGAATGAGGATGGTCCTATTGTAGCCAAGAACTGGCTTTCAAGAGTTTGCTAGGTAATCAAAGAACTGCAATGTACCCTATCTGATAGCCTTTGTTGTGCTATCTCTTTGCTAGAAGAAGAGGCTTACCAGTTGTGGCATACTGTGATAAGCAAAACTCCTCTTGAGTAGGTGAATTGGGATTTCATTTTTCAGAAATTTCATGAGAAGTACAACAATCAACTCTTCATCGAGCAAACGAAAAGGGGGTTTTTAGAACTCAGGCAAGAAAAATAAAAGTCCTGGAGTATGAACTTGAATTCATTAGATTGAGCAAGTACGTCCGAGAGATGGTACCGAAAAAAGAGGACCTTTGTATTAGGTTTGAATGGGGTTTAAATGAATAACTTTTAGTGATGGTACTTGTACTGGAATTAGGAACTTTGTTGTTCTAAAGGCTAAGGCCTAAAGGATAGAGATGAAGATCCGTGAGAGGAACAAAGTTAGGGATTGTGAGAGGAACAAATGTGGGGTAACTGGCTCATTTTCAACATGTGGACTTAAGAGTCCCAAATATCTAAAGAGCTTTTTCCAAGCTCCATCTAGATATCTTCAGGCCATTGGATTCCATCAAGGCCGAAGTGTTCGCCAAGCCACTTACATGGCAAGCACTAGTAGTTCCAAGAAGGTGAAGACTTTTACTTGCCACACCTGTAGGCGGAGTCATGTTGGGACTCGCTGGAAGGTAGCTGACACATGTTGTTGTTATGGATCGCTCAATCATTTCGTGAGGGATTAGGCAAGTAAAGGTGGATGAAATACAGAGCACTTAGTGCAAATAGTCTGTGAACCCTAACCTGAAAGGAGATCGAAAGTAACCACGAAGTCGAGTACTGCTTAGGGAGTTTAGAGAAGAACCGTACTAAATCCAGATTCCAAGGCTTCAACCAGAGCTTGTGTAATGCGAGCCAAAGAAGATGCAGAGGCTTCGAATGTGATTACTGGCAATTTTACTTTATTTGGCATTGGCATTCATGCATTAATAGATCCGGGGTAAACCCATTCGGGTATTTGCACCAAGTTTGTAGATGCCAAGAGTTTCAAACTAGTCCCTACCAAGATAAGTGTGTTGTTTACCAACCCTCTTGGTCCTAGTATTGTTGATAATAGGGGTAATTTAAGACTGTCTGCTAGATTTTAACGAGCACATCTTTTCAGTGAACTCATTATTGCTAAGCTTCCATGAGTTTGATGCAATCTTATGCTTCAATTGGCTGGCTAGACAAGACGCGGTTATTGACTGTCATTCCAATGGTGTGCGATTGGTAACTAAGGAAGGTATTGAAGTACTTATGTATGGAATAATCAAAGAAACTAGAAACCATGTGATTTCTGTCGTCCTAGGTTGAAGATTGATTTTAAAAGGTGAGGATACCTACTTGGCTTACATTCTGGATTCAAAAACAGCAAGAAAGGATATTGATCAAGTCCTAATTTGTCAGCAATTGATGTGGAAAGTTAGGCTTTCCCTATATACTTAAGGAGCTTATTCTCGAGCAAAATAGCGTCATTTGCATAGTTTTTCATTTTTTTTAGATTTTTGTCAGCAGTTGAATATGTCTCATTTTTTCCCATTTTGTGACCAATTTGGCCAATTGAGCCATTGGGAGGCCTAACATGTGGTTGAGTGGTGTAGGGATGTGTTGTAGGTCAAAAGCGAGTAACAACGGCACCAAAGGCAAGGGTATCACGATATCCACACCTTGGAAGCGCGATACCTCCAACATTATGGGATATTAGAGACAACCTTCAGTGGAATCGTGATATCCTCTTTGGATGTCGTGATATCCACATTTCAAAAAAGATCCTAAGGCTCGAAACTACCTGACTTATTGCAATAATATCTTCAGGCTATCGCGACATCACCTTTGTCAGGGGGACAAACTTAGACAAAAAGGGTAGTCCTTGTCCACAAGGTCCACCAGTCACCCAAGGCTCATGTAAAGGCATTTTTGGCAACAAAAACTCATCAGAAGCCTAAAATAGCCAAAATTGGTTGAGTAGGAGAGACACACACATTAACATAGTTTTAGATTTAGTTTTCTTTAGGTTTTCTCTTAGTTTTTAGCACTTTCTCTAGTGTTTTTTCCAGATGGCCGTATGACCCCTATTTCCCAACTTTTCAGGTTTTTCCAAAACCTTTTGACTTATTTCAAATTGAAACTCGAATGTTTTTAAATTGCTTTTAGGTCTTCGAAGGCTCGATATAAGGCCCAAATATGTATGTTTGCTATGGTTGTAATGAGTTATTGGAAATTATTACGAAGTTGAATTATTATCTTGTTTAGTAATTGCTATCTTTGAAGGTAAATGTTCTGTTTTGTATAGTAATGCTTCGTAACCCTAATTCGATGATGGACATGTGTTAGGGGTGTTACATTTAGTGGTATAAGAACTACGATTTAGTTAGTTCTTAGACTAAACTTAGCATTTATAGAGTATAGAATATTTCTCCACTATAGCAAAACAGGTTTTTAGCGGTGTTTGAACAAAAAATGTCTTAATAAATCGAGCATTTGTGGTGCTTTTTAACAAACGTCACTAAAGATCAAGCAATAGCGGCGTTTAGTGTAAAACGCCGCTATATATCAAGCATTAATGGTGATTTTTGGAAAACGCCGCAATAAAGTTTAGCAAAATGACATCGTTTTGAGCTTTAGTGGCATTAATGGCGCTTTTTAACAAATGCCGCAATAGATCAAGAATTTGTGACGCTTTTTGAAAAATGCCGCTATAGATAAAGAAATAGCGGCGCTTTTTGAGAAATGCCACTATAGATCAAGCATTAACGGCGCTTTTTGGAAAACGTCCAAAAAAGTTGAGCAACATGACATTGTTTTCTTTTTGAGTTTTAGTGGCATTAGTGGCCCTTTTTAACAAACGCCACAAAAGATTGAGAATTAGCGGCGCTTTTTTAAAAACGCCGTTAAAGATCAAGCAATAGCGGTGCTTTATAGAAAGCGCTGCTATAGATCAAGCATTAGTGGGCGGTTGTTGGAAAATGCCGCAAAAAAGTTGAGCAAAACGACGTCATTTTCTTTTTTAGCTTTAGTGGCATTAGCGGCGCTTTTTAACAAACATCGCAATAGAATGAGAATTAGTGGTGCTTTTTGTAAAATGCCACAAAAAAAAGTTGAGAAAACGACATCGCTGAGCTTTATTTTAGGGTTTATAGTTTAGGGTTTTAAGGTTTTAGGGTTTAGTATTTAAGGTTTAATGTCTATAGTTTAGGGTTTATGATATAATGTTTATTATTTTCATATTAGAGTTTTGAGTTTAGCGTTTATGGTTTAGAGTTTGGGGTTTAAGGTTTAGAGTTTAGTATTTAAGATTCTTTTGTAATTACTCTTGTCCCTTGTAATATATATTTTTAAGGTTTAAGGTGTAGGTCTATGGTTTAGGGTTTAATATTTAGGGTTTATGATTTAGTGTTAAGAGATTAGTGTTTACGGATTAGGGTGTAGGTTTAGGGTTTAGGGTTTAAAGGTAAGGGGCTTAGAGTTTAGGGTGTAAATTTTATGGTTTAGGGTTTAGATGTTAAGGGCTTAGAGTTTAGGGTGTAAAGTTTATAGTTTAGGGTTTATACGCTTAGGGTTTATGGTTTAGTGTTTAGTGTCCGATTTTAAACAAAACGGGGCTGTTTTGCTCCCTTTATTCTCAACCATCGTCCAAGTTAAATGGACTCATATAAATAGCCCTCCCTCGATGGAAAAAGGATTAGGACCTTTGCCCCATTTAGAATCTACCCTTCCTCTTGTCATAATTTTTTAATAAATCTATTATAATTGAGAATGTTTATATCTTTGTGCATTTTAATCTGGTCTTTTATCCATTTTTTTCTAATATATCATAATTATAGGCCTTATTTTATACACCTAATACTTTTAATTTTTTAAGTTCTAAATTTCTAATTTCATAAAATGTAATTTGAGAGAAAATCTTGAGATAAGAAAAGATATGCTTTAGTTGAAAATTTGGATTTGGATTTCATTTATTATATAAACGGTAAAAAATCCATATATTATGGACAAAATAATTGAGATTTAATTTAATATATATCAATAGCATATAAACACATGAATTTATGAAATTCAAACATATTTTAAGGATTTCAAATTCATTATTAAACTGGTCTTTAGTAAATCTATGGAATCAAAAAATTATCATAAATATTATATTTCTAGATACTTGTAATTAGTTTACACCATTTTTAAAATTTAAATTTAAATTTTAAAATCTTAGTTTTCAATCACTACTTAATGAAAATCTCTTCTCTGATTTATTCAATACCATATTCTTATATCATATCATATATTAATATTAAAAGTCAACATTAGCAGCGTTTATGAGAAAAACATAGTAAAAGGTGAGCAATAACGGCTTTTGGACAGAATACGCCAGAACTATATGTTAAAACTTTCTAAAACGGCGGCTTTCGGTACATGAATTTAATTTTTTAGTGGCGTTTTTGCTGGAAACGTCGCAAAATGTAAGCAATAGCAGCGTTTTGACCAAAAACGTCACAACTATGTATTAATATTTTTCAAAATGGTGTTGTTTCAGTACAAGAATTTAATTTTTTTAGTGGCATTTTTTGTTAAAACGTCGCAAAAGGCAAGAAATAGCGGCGTTTGGACCTAAAACGCCGCAACTATGTATTTACTTTCTAAACGACACCATTTTTACTAATTTCAGCCCGTCCCCTCTCCCCTTAGCCCTTATACCCATCTCACAATCCAACTAAAAAATCCCTTTAGCCCTTATTCCGATCTCGCATATACCTAAAAAATCCCTAATTTCTTACCGCTCACCACCTCGTTTCCACTCGTTTGTTGCTTCCTCTGTCTCGTCGTTCTTCCACCACACACCCTCTTGGTCTTCATCATCTTCTTGGAAAACGATTGCAAAGGGCTAAATACCACATCTGAAACGCATAATCAAAACAACGATAACCCAATTTGTCACTGTTTTACAGGTAAAATTTCTTTTCTTTTCTATTACTTCTTTGGTTTTGTTGCATTGTCCTCTTTTAAGCAAGAGAGCTCTGGCTGAAGTGTTCTACATATGTATGGCTAAAATGATGTGTTCAAATTGGGAATTTTCAAGTCTAATTTCAGATAGTCGAATACTGACAGATTGGCAGTATTAGTCTTTCGGTTGCTGAAGGTTTGTCTAGCAGCTTCAATCGCTCACTCCCCAACAAAAATAAGTTTCCAGCTACTTAAGGATACTTCGTATTTCTCTCTCTTTCTCTCTCTCAACCCACAAGTAAGACCTTCATTTTCCTGGTAACTCATCTAACCTCAGCCATGTTAAATTAGAACATAGTCTTTTGGGGTGCACTGCCTTAGGTGAAGGTTTAGCAAGTTATTTATTTTTGTCCTACATTCTAAACTATTAACAATTGCCTGTAATGTTTGAGGTCTGATTGCTTAAAATGTACAACAACTCTACTTGATATAGTTGATACCCAGCAATAGGTAAATCAAGACATACAAGCAGTAAGCAATAAGAATATAATATGTCTTAAACATTGAACTCATCGGTATCGAAAATTTAAATTGCTTTGAAATTATGTTTCTTGATCATCAACTATGTTAAATTAAATTAAAGGTCAAATGGTGCTATCAATCTTTATATTATGTGAAAGTTGTGGATTTAATCTATTTATTCTAATTTGGTGAGTTTTAGTTCTTGTAGTTCTTGAATTTAGAAATTTCAGACTTCACCTAAACAATAAAAATTAATAACATTTAGGTATTAGTTGAGTACTATCCATAAGTTGTTGATGTAATCCATGTTTAAAGTTTTTATATTTTGAGTAGCTGTTGTTAAATCCATTAACTACAGTGACATAGCATTTTTGTGAGTATTATGCAGAAATATCATATTGATATGATATATTACACATGTGATAATATGTTTGCTACATAAGATTTAGGAAATAGACTTCCCTGGTTGTACAACTAGAATCAACAAGTAAAACAAAATCCCATTACAGAAGACAAGACAATAATGCTATTAAAGCAACTCACTGTGTTGTAATTAACATTGTGATAGTGATGTTAAATGCACCATTAACAGTTGCAGCTTCTTTGTTATATAATTACCAGACAGTTTTTAGACTCCTTGGAAAGTTGAACTTGAATTCAAGAGACAAAAATTAAGTTTCATATGGTTGCCTCTTTGCCTCTATCCAATATGTAGACAAAAAATAATAGATCATCTATCTATTTATCTATGCATATATATGTATATGGTACTGCATACTGAACTTGGAGTATATAAACCGTACCTCTGAAATATTATTTTGTAATTTTTTATAGTTAGGTGATAAAAGAATTATTAATAGTTGAGTGATTATTTTTCAACTTTTTATAATTGAGTGACTAAAAATATTTACTATTAATGTAATTCTTTTTAAATAATAAAAATATTTTGTCTTGGATTTTAGTTTATCCGTCGATAGTAATTTGTTTTATATTCGATTTTATGCCATTGGTTAAATAGAATAAATTATCAAATTTTTAATTAATTGAATAAATTATGTTTGATTATTTTATTCGGTTTAATTTGAATAAATTATCGATTTTCGATTGAATTGAATAAATATGTTTGATTAGTTTATTCGGTTTAATGTGAATAAATTATGTTTGATTAGTTTATTTGATTTTATGTGAATAAATTATCAATTTTTGATTTAATTGAATAAATTATCGATTTTATATTTGATTAATTGATTGAATTTAGTTTGATGTTAATGATTAAGAATCTTTTACATTCAAATAAATGATCGATTTATCATATATAGGCTATTTAATCTATATTATTTTGCCAATTATATTTATTTTCTAATGCCAACTCAAAGTCTTAATTTTTTTCTTTAAATTTACTTATTTTAAAAAATATAGACAAATTAATTATATTTTAATTTCTTCCCGGACTAATACAGGGAAAGCAAAATCAAAATTACTCAATAATAAAAAATAAGATAAATCATATCCGTCACAAAATTATTAGTAAAAGCTACAAAATGATCTTTGAATTATTCAAAAATTAAAACTTCTATTTTAAATTAATATATAATTTACATAACTCACATAACTTACATAACTTAATAACTTACATAATTCATAAATATATATCATATCATAACTCACATCACTTACATAACTAACATAATACATAAATATATATCATATCAAAACTTACATAACTTACATAATACATAAATATTTATCATATCATAACTTACATAACTTAATTATACTTGTAAATAAACAACTTACTCGTGTAATTTATTGTCAACTTTAGACATCAAGAACTACGAAATGGATCGGTCTTGGATGAATTTGTCAAGGGTAAGCAACGACTATTGAAATGGAGTACAAACTTTTCTAAATTTATCATTTCAAAATGCAAGCCAAGAGAATATGATTCTTTGCCCGTGTAAGAAGTGTGGCACCATCAATTGGCATTTTCGTGAAGTTGTCTACGAACATCTAATTATTGATGGGTTTTATCCGGGGGTATAAAAAATGAATTTTCCATGGAGAGTGCACACCTAGTAGAACCTCTTCAATGATTAATCCGGCTTATCCTCATAGTGCTTACCATCAGTCTGTTAGAGAAGATGACATGGAAGGTATGTTGCAGGATGCGTTTAATATGCGCAATCATGGTTTGCAATCATTTCCACCCGACTTTGTTGCATCTGATGATTGTAATCTTGGTGGAAATGTTTTTACCGAAACGGGAAAAGTGTACCTGATGAAGAGCCGAATGGAGAAGCAGAGAAGTTCTACACGTTACTTAATGAAATGAATGAAGAACTTTATGAGGGATCAAAATTTTCAAAAACGTCCTTTTGTATTCGTCTTTTTCAGTTAAAATGTTCGGGTGGGTGGACCAGAAACTCTTTGACAATGCTGTTAAAGTTTTTAAGAGATATGTGTCCATTTGCAAAAATCTCTCATTCTTGCAAATATATGAAGAAACTGATAAAAGATTTAGGCCTTGGGTACAACAAAATTCATGGTTGCCCAAATGACTGAATGTTGTATTGGGGTGATCGAAAAAACCAACAGTCTTGGTATGTATGCGGTAAATCTCGTTGGATGAATAAAAATACAGAAGATGTGAATGAGGATGAAAATGATACACAGTCAAGGAAGAAGCCAATTAAGATTTTGCGATATTTTTCGCTAATAACAAGGCTTCAAAGGTTTTTCATGTCATCGAAGACAGTCGAGTCTATGACGTGGCACCATGATGGATTATTAAGGCATCCTACGGATTCTTTAGCTTAGAAATCATTTGACAGGAAATTTCCAAGCTTTGCAAGCGATCCTCGGAGTGTGAGGCTTGGGCTAGCATCTGATGGATTTAATCCTTATAAAATCATTAGCACTTCATATAGTACTTGGCCGGTAGTGCTTGTTTCTTACAATTTGCCTCCATGGATTTGCATGAAGCAATCTTCCTTTATCTTATCTATGATTATCCCTGGAGAGAAAGGTCTGTGAATTGATATTGACATCTATTTGCAGCCACTTATTGAAGAGTTAAAACAGTTATGGGCAGGTGTTGAGACATATGATGTATTGAAAAAAGAGAAATTTAATTTACGTGCAGCTTTGTTGTGGACTATTAATGACTTCTCGTCTTATGCCAATTTATCTGATTGGAGTACCAAAGGACATTATGCTTGTCCTTGTTGTGTTGCGCAAACATGTTTGAAATGGTTATATAATGGGAATAAGTTCTCTTATATGGGGTATCGTCGGTGGTTATCAGGAAATCATAGATTTAGATTTCAGAGTACTCTATTTGACGATACTGAAGAGTTCAGAGAAGCTCCTTCGCAAACCATTAGATTTGAAATCTTGTTCATGTTGAAGGATGTGAATTTCAGTTATGGGAAGATGAGTCAACCGCCCAACACGTAAAAAAATAGAAGATCGAGAGATGAATCTAATGATGACTCTGATAAAGAGGATGATCCTAATGAGGCGGACTTGTGGAAAAAAAGAAGCATTTTTTTAGTTGCCTTATTGGGAGCATCACATTTTACGACACAATCTTAATGTCGTGCATATTGAGAAAAATTTTTGCGAGAACATCATTGAGACAATTTTGAATGTCGATGGAAAATCGTAAAATAATCTTCACAGTCGACTTGATTTAGTTCACATGGAAATTCGGCGTGATAATTATCCCTAAGTACTTCCAAATGAGAAATATTGGTTGCTGCCTTCTATTTTTTCAATGTCGAAGATAGAGAAAGAAGTGTTCTGCATGGTGTTGAAGGATATAAAGGTTCCAGATACGTATGCATCAAATATATCTCGATGTGTGAATCTTAAAGATCGAAAACTATATTCCTTAAAATCTCATGATTATCACACCTTGATGCAAGATTTACTGCCAGTTGCTTTACAGTGTTCTATGTCAAAAAAGGTGACGTCTTGTATAATTGAATTATCCAATATAATGAAAGTCATTTGTGGAAACGTTTTGAATGTTGAAGAACTTGAAAAAGTACAAGATTGAGCCGCTTTGACTTTATGCAATTTGGAGAAGATCTCCCCACCTTCCTTCTTCACTATTATGGTGCACTTGCTAATCCATCTCCCTCATGAAGCAATACTTGGTGAACCCATTTTCTATCGATGGATGTATCCTATAGAAAAGTGCTAATTTATTTGTAAATTATTCATTCACTCACCTCTATGCCTTTAGTTACAACTTTTGATAATGTTGTATATCGTGTTTAGGTTCCTATCCAAATTGAAGTCTTATTGCCGTAATAAGCGTTATCCAAAAGGATCAATTACTGAAGGTTACTTGGCAGAGGAGTGTCTGACTTTCTGTTCTATATATTTAGAAGATGTTGAAACAAGACTGAACAGACCAAGTAGAAATACTGGGCTCACTGATCATAACTTGGCTGAAACTTATTTATTTCAAAGTTATGGAGAACCAATCGGCAAAGTTAAAATTGGAGAATTAGATGATAGATCGTGGGTACAAGCACATCGATATGTTCTTTTTTACCACGATTCAATGGAACCATTAAGCAAGTAAGTTCTAGAATTTGATAAATATTCATATTTTTAATTTGTTTATCTTTTAACAAATAAACCTCTTTTTAACATAGTGAGTACAAACAAATATTGAGATCTCGTTCACGCTCCCGAAGATTACAACATCGAGAGATTAATAAGTTATTCACAGAATCTTTTCATGAATGGTTAAGCCAAACGGTATGCAATTGAAGCTTTCACTCACAAATAATAATGTTTTGTCATAACATTTATAATTACTCAATTTATTTTCGATTCAATAGGTTTGGAGCCGGAAGGGCGTCAATGACGAAGTTAAACGGCTTTCCCAAGGTCCGAATAGAATAGTAAAAAGATATAGTGCCTTCGTCATCAATGGATTCAAATTTCATACGAAATATCGCGAGAGATTGAGGAGAACTCAAAATTGTGGAATAGTTTTTAATTCTTCAATTACAAGTTATGCTAGTGCTAGGGACAGTAATCCTGTTGAGGGAAATGTGGAGTATTACGGACTTCCTACTGATAATATTGAGTTGGATTACTATGGCAAATAGAAAGTTGTCTTATTTCGATGTGATTGGGCGAATGTTAATACTGCTCGTGGAATTAAACAAGATTAATTTGGTTTTACAACGGTGAACTTCTTTCGATTGATTCACACTGGACAACAATTGATAGAAGAGCCGTATGTATTTTCTTCTCAAGTTAAACAAGTTTTTTACTTGAAAGATCCAACTGATGAGGGTTGGTACGTTGTACTCTGCAACATCCCTAGAGACTTGTTTGACATGGGCAATTGAAGTAGAGATGACATCGACGAAAGATCAGAAACTTTTCCTTTCCAGAACGAAACTTAAATGAAAATATCTCTAGTACTAGTACACAATTTCAATGGGTTCGCCAGGATGTTGATGAAGATATTTACGAATTATGACGAAATAATATTTTACGATTTTTTAATTATATGTAATATCATAATTTAAATCTTGGTCTTATTAAATATTTCAACTATTTTATATGTACTATTATTGTTATAATTAGTTACTAAAATTTCAACTATTTTATGTGCATTGCAGATAAAATGCCTAGAAGAAGATTGCGAGATCTAGGTATTGTTCAAAATACTCCAAATTCGGAAGAAACAAATAGTGAGCAACAGACTGCTATTCGATCTTTGAATGTTCCGAATACACCTGACGAACCTGCAAAAATTCAAAGTAATGTTAAATTTAATTTACATGCATGGTGACTTTTATTATTGATTTCTTTTTCAAATTCTTATATTATAATATACCATTTTTCAGCTGAAAGTGATGGGACGCGTAGAAGTCGAGGACGTACGCTACTTAAAGATTTATACGATTTAAATCCTGTCGAGCGTGTCAAAGTATCTAAAAACAATCTTGGTCAGCCTGTTGGAACAGAAGCTCGATTTTTAGCAGGATATTTGAGCATTATAGCACAAAATGCCAATATGTTGCCTATCAACTATGATTCATGGCATCAAATGCCCAATAGTAACAAAAATCAAGCTCTCGAAGATATTAAGGTAATAAAACGTGAATGTAATTTATAATACTTTGGTTTAAGTTTCATTTATATTTACTTTCTAAACTTGTGTTTTTTGTAGGAGAGGTTTGTTTTAGTGGTCTCGAATAATTATGTCAAGAAGGAATTGGGAAAAAGATGGAGAGACCATAAAAGTACTTTAAAGAAATAGTATTTTAAGACAAAAATAACCCTCGCCAAGAAATTACGAAATATCCCGCCGGGAATGCTGAGGTACCAATGGGAAGATGCGGTTAGATTTTCGAATTCAAAGAAAGGAGAGGTATTACGTACTTCCAAAATCTTAAAATTATTTTGGTTTATAGTACTTACTAAATAGATAATAATAATTTCATAATGTAGGATCGTGAACGAGTTGGAACAAGCAGCAGGCAAAAAGAGAAATTCACTCACACAGCTGGGTTGAAAAATTTTGCTTGTGTAGCTGGGTTGAAAAATTTATTACTTTCTATTAAATAATATTTTTACTACTATATTGTAGGAACTGTCGTCTGGTCAAAAAGTTGGATGCCTTCAGCTTTTTTACATTACACATATGAAGAAAGATGGATCTCCTATGACTTCTGAAGCTGCAAAAATTATGGTATGTTTACTTAATAAAATTTGAATTATTTTAAATATTTATAGTGTTTAATTATACTGGTTTAATTCTTTGTTTGTAATGCAAATAATGTTAAGTTATGTTGCATTTGTTTTTATAATATATATTGCGTTTCTAACTCATTGATTGATTTATTAGGAGAAACTAAAGGATAAAAAGGTGAAGTATGAAGCGATTGCTTCGAGTGATAGTTTTGTTAATCTTTACGACATTGATAACCGAATTATTATTGAAGTTTTGGGTCCTAAAAGGTATGGTTGGGTTCGATTTCAAGGATATTTTGTTAACCCAACCCAATATTTTGGATCCAGCTCACAGCAATACATGCCTTCGGGGAGTCAAGCTCAAGCTGATGTTCAGAGGTTAAGAGACTAGATGACATAGATGCAAGCGAGCACAGATGAGTGAATTGCTCAACTTAAAGCGGAAGCTGAAAGGAAATATGAAGAACTCCGGCTAAAACTTAAAGTGGAGGAAGCAGCGAGGGAAATAGATCAAAAAGTACGACGCACTCCAACTACAGCTTCATAATATGATGAAGATGTTTCAGTAGTCACAAAATCGGCCATCTTACACAATTGTATGAATATTTTTAACATTTTAACTTTTAACATTATTATAAGAATAATTTGAATTATACTTCATTTATAAATTTATATCATATATCTTTCGTTGAATTTGAAGTATCATTTAGATTTGCTATTTTTGGTTGGATTCCATACTACAGGAAGGGTTGCATATGGATGAAAATTGGATGCTACAAATCTATCAAAGTTAGTGGCGTTTTTTGTAAAACACCACTAAAGAATGGTACTTTTAGCAACGTTTGTGAAAAAAGCATCGCTAAAGGTCATGTTCTTTAGCGGCATTTGTGAAAAAGGTGCCGCTAAAGGTCATGTTCTTTAGCGGTGTTTATGTGAAAAAAACGCCGCTAAAATTAGCGACATTGTCTATAGCAGCATTTTTTGTGGCATTTTTATTGGCCTAAAAAAACACCGTTAAAAGTCTGTTTTGCTGTAGTGGTCATTTTATAACCTGTGATAGTATGATATCTCCTGACTTAAATTGAATTATGTTTTCATATAGTTAAAAGATGTCGTCCAACCAAGCTGATTTGATGAAGTCAGAGGCAATGTTTAAGCCTCCATTCAATGAGCAGCTAGCTATGGGCCTGTTTCTGATGGTCGAGGAAATAAGGCGAAAGAAGCTTTCATCCACATGATGTCTGATTGGTTTACTAATTTTATTTGAAAAAATTCGATGGCTCAACAAACTCCACCCCTCCTGTACCCCAACCAGCTCCCCCTATTTGTCAAGGCTCTAAACAAGTACGTAAGACTTTGGTTGCCAAAATTTGTAAGCATGGGGCAGAGGCATTTCACTGTAAAGCTGAAGATGATCCAAAAAAAGTTGAATCCCGGTTAGAGAATACTATCATAGTTTTTGATGAACTATCTTGCTCTTTTAATGATTGTTTAAAATGTGTGATTTCTCTGTTAAAAGATTTAACGTATTAGTGGTGGAACACTTTGATAGAAGTGGTACTGAAGGAACGAGTAAATTGGGATTTTTTCCAAATTGAATTCCAAAAGAAATATGTTAGTAAATGGTATCTTGATAAGAAACGAAAAGAGTTTTTGGAATTGAAGTAAGGCCATAGAACTGTAGCTGAATATAAACGAGAATTTGTGCAGCTTAGTAAATACGCACGAGAATGTATTCCAACTGAGGTTGTTATGTGTACTTGAAGATGGATTCAATGAAGATATCCGATTGCTAGTTGGGATGCTTGAGTTGAAAAAATTCGTTATGTTGGTGGATTGAGCACATAAAGTAGAAGAACTCAGCAAAGCAAAAAGAAAGGCAGATACTTGAATCTGAAACATAGGTACTTGACCAGTGGGAAAATATTGTTTTTTCCTTTAAAGAAAATAAAAGAATTTTGTAGTTGTACAACAGCTTCATCTGAATTTTCTGAAAGAGAGCAAGTGAGGCATACTAGCTCAAGATCTCAGGCTACCCTAGTAGCTAGTGTTGGCACTGTTCTCAATGTTAACAAATCAGATTGTAAACATTGTGGTAGAAAACATTTCTGTGAATGCTGGGCAAAAGAAGGGTCATGTTTTAAATGTGGCTCATTTGATCATTTCCTCTGTAATTGGCCAGATTTGTCTAAAGAGATAAAGCTCAAAATGTTAGTTTCGGAATGCACTTCTTAAGGTAGACCACCAAAGAGTAGTGGAAATGCGGGAGTTAGTCGTAATGGCATGAACACCAACTAGGGCTTCTGCACTTGATGTGATTGCTGGTACGTTTTCAATCTTTGATTTTAATTTTTATACTCTAATTGACTCAGGGTCAACACACTCGTATATATGAAACACATTAGTGATGGATAAGAAAATACATGTTGAATAAACTGGATTTGTGGTCAAAGTAACTAATCTGTTAGACCAGTATGTGTTAGTCCATAAAGTTTGTAAAAATTGTCCCCTGGAAATTTGAGATTGCAACTTTTTTATTGATTTGAGGTTATTATCTTTAGATGAATTTGATGTGATTTTCGGCATGGATTGGTTCACTTTACACGATGCTGTTGTGAACTGTAGGCTAAAGTAAATTTTATTGAAATGTCAAAATGGTGAGATAATCATGGTTGAATCAGATAGATGTGACAATACAACCAATATTATTTTAGCTTTGTCAGCTCAGAAATATGTCTGAAAAGGTTGTAAGGCTTATCTAGCTTATATATTAAATGCTAGAGTTTCAGAATCGAAGTTGGAATTAGTTCTGACAGTTTGTGAGTTTGCAGATGTGTTTCTAGAAAAGTTGCCAAGATTACTACTAATCAGAGAGGTTGAATTTCCTATTGAATTTGTACCAAGAACTTCACCAATTTTGGTCACTTTTATGGAATGACACCCGCTGAATGAACAAACTTAAATGCATAAGTACAGGAATTGGCAAATAAATGATTTGTTCAAGCTAATATTTCTCCTTGGGGTGCACCTGTACTATTCATTAAGAAGAAAGATGGGTTGATGTGGTTATTTATTGATTATCGACCGCTTAATAAGGTCACAATTAGAAACAAATATCCGTTACCATCTGGAAATGATTTATTTGATCAGCTAAAATGTGCGACTGTATTTTTAATGACTGATCTCCATTCTAGATATTATCAACTTCGGGTTAAAGATTTTAATTTTTCGAAAACTTCTTTTAGGACCAGGTACAAACATTATGAATTTTTAGTTATGCTATTTGGTTTAATGAATGCACCTGTTGTGTTTATGGATTTGGTGAACATAATATTTCGACCATATTTGAAAATATTTGTGATTGTTTTCATTGATGATATTCTAATTTATTCCCGAGACAAAGTTCAACATGCCCAGCATTTGAGAATAGTTTTATAGGCTTTGCGCGAGAAGCAATTATATGTGCAATTTAGTAAATGTGAGTTTTAGTTGCAAGAAGTTTGATTTTTGGGTCACGCCGTATCGGCTGATGGCATTAGAGTGGATTCGAGTAAAATATTTGTATATTTTGGATTGGAAACCTTCGAAAAATATCACTAAAATTAGAAGTTTTCTAGGTTTAGCCGAGTATTATAGAAGATTTGTTAAAGGGTTTTTGATGATTGCTACACCATTGACGAAGCAACTCTAGAAATATGTAAATTTTATTTGATTAGATAAATGTCCGTAGAGTTTTGATAAATTGAAAGTGATGTTAACCGAAACCCTTGTATTGATTCAGCCAGAGTCCAGCAAAGAGTTTGTGATTTACAGTGATGCTTCACGTAATGGTTTGGGTTGTGTTTGATGCAAGCAGGTAAGGTTGTAACTTATGCTTCCCATTAGTTGAAACCGTACGAGAAGAATAACCCAACATATGATTCAGAATTGATAGATATTGAGTTTATTTTAAAAATTTGGCGACACTATTTATACAGAGAAAATGTCATATCTTCATAGATCACAAAAGTCTAAAATACTTAATGTCACAAAAAGAACTAAATTTCCTACAGCGTAGGTGGTTGGAACAGTTGAAATACTATGATCTGATCATTGATTATCACCTGAGTAAAGCTAATATTGTTGTTCATGCTCTAAGTAAAAAATCTTTGTTTGTGTTGCGAGCTTTGAATAGTCAATAGATGTTGAATAATGATGGTTCCACTTTAGCTTAACTAAAAGCTAAACAGGTATTTTTACAACAGATCTTTGAAGCTCAGGAAAATTATCCCGAGTTGATTGCTAAACGAGAACGAATTGAAAATAAATCTGATTCAAAATTTACCTTGGTTTTGATGGTAGTTTATATTTTGAAACAGAATTTGTGTTCTAGGAACTTTGAAATTAAACAAAAGATTTTACAGGAAGCTCACAACAGTAGTTACTCGATTCATCCAAGTGGTAAAAAAATCTACGGTGATTTGAACCAAATGTACCGGTGGCCAAGCATGAAATGTGAAGAATCGAAATTAACATCGAAATGTCTGATTTGCAACAAGCTAAAGCCAAGCATTGATCGACTGTTTAAAGTCACAACAGTACTGTGCAAGCGTACACTACCGATGCAAGTATAGTAGACAGATATGAGTCTGTCGGATATCGATCCCACGAAGATGGTTGTCTTTTGTCTATCAATTTTCAGTGCAATAAATAGAAAGAAACAAGATAAATATCGAGAGTAGTTGTCGAAGCAATAACTTGAAAGAAATAAGATAAAAGATGATAATGATAAACTAGGATCCCCAACATGAATATTCAACAGAATGGTAAGTGCTCACAAGGTATAAAAGGATAGGTGATTGCCGATGCATGAAATTGTAATGAATATCTTACCAAGATCAACTTCTATATCTAATAAAAGACTTAAACATGCACATTAACCACACCTTCCGATGATGGCAATGGGACACTATTAAGAACAAGTGGATTAAATTTCTCTAATCCTCAAGCAACTTCCGTTGTCATGCTTGTTAACTTGAACTATAGCTGCACTTTCTAGTGTCAGTGACCACAATAACACTTCCATGCTGAAAACATTCAAACCCAAAGATTAAATCGTAGAAGCACGATTGAATAAAATAATATTTAACCCAGAAATCATGTGTACTTCCATATTAACATGAAATATAAAGTAATCACCAGCGTTTAGAAAAGAAAAATAAAAGAAACAAGTGGAGAATACTATTCCTAGACAACTCGACTTGAATCTATCTATTCCCTCTTGTGTTGCACTCAGAACTCCTCGTCAAGAGCTAAGTTGCATCCTTTTCACGTCGGTTCACCCGTCAGAGCTTAAGTCGCCATAGCTGAAAGCTTCAAGGGATAGGTTAAAGAAGATGATCCAGAAAACTCTCTTCCTCTCTTTTTTTCTTCTTTTTATGTGAATATTTATATTTTTCCCCAAATAGCCTAGGTGTCCTTTGATCAGAATCTTACTGCCTCCGTACGTACAAGTTAGTTGTACCAGACTGGATAGCTCACGAATTTTTGTTCCTATCCGGACAGCTATCAGGTGTGGCAACAATTCTGGGCGCAATCTGAAATTACTCATGCAGCGACATCAATACCAAAATATGACAAAATTAATGGTAAATAAGCTAAGACCCACTGAGTCATAACGTAAATTACTAAACTGAAAATACTAAAATATGTGCTAAAGATAACTAAATGGGAACAAATTAACCAATAAGTAGGGAGAAGACATATGTTCTTTCTAGTACTATCAACCATCAAGTACCTTCTACATTGCTATAGCCTGTTCTGATCCCAGAATGAAAGTGGGAATGGGTTACTATGTACTTCATGTGAGGGTTACGATTGTCTCTGGGGAAGAAAGATGCCATATGGGTTATCGTTGATCGCTTGACTAAATTTACACATTTTAGACCTGTACGTACTGATTATTCACTCGTGAAGTTGGCAGAGTTATATGTTGTTGAGATTGTTAGACTTCACAGAGTGTCGTTATCAATTATTTTCGACCGAGATTTGAAATTTACTTCTAGAATTTGGAAAAAATTGCACAAAGCTTTGGACACCAGATTACATTTTAGTACTACATTCCATCCCCATGTAGACAGTTAGTTTGAGCGAGTGATTCATGTACTCGAGGATATACTCTGTTGTTGCATTTTAGAATTAGAAGGTAGCTGGGAAAAATTTCTTTCGTTGGTTGAGTTTGCGTCTAATAATAGTTACTATTTGAGTATTAAAATGGCGCCTTTCGAAGCCCTATATTGTCGAAAATGTAGAACTCCATTGTACTAGACTGAATTGAGTGAGAAAAATATTTTCGATGTTGATTTGATCTGGGAAAATGAAGAGATGGTCAAAGTGATATGAAATAGTTTGAAATTTGATTCCAATCATAAAAAATCATATGTTGATTTCAAAAAAAAAAAGACAATGAATATCAAGTTGGTGACAGAGTGTTCTTCAAAGTATTGCCCTGGAGGAAAGTTCTTCGTTTTCGCTGAAAGGGGTAGCTTAATCCATGATTCATTGGGCCATATGAAATTGTCGAGAGAATTTGACCAGTAGTTTATCGTTTAGCTTTACCATCTGAATTAAAAAGAATACACAATATATTTCATGCCTCGATGTTGCGCTGGTATCGATCTGATCCTTCACATCTAATATCACCTGTTGATGTAGAAATTCAGCTTGATATGTTGTATAGTGAGGAATTAACTGAATCTTGGCTCGGGAAGTTAAAGAATTAAGGAAGCTACCTGGGTTGAGTAAGCTACCTGGGAACCGAAAGAAGCTATGAAAGAGCAATACTCGAACCTATTTTTTGGTAAGATTTTCGGGGATGAAAATTCCTTTCAAGGGGAGAGTTATAATAGCCCGTTTTCAGTGGTGTCAGAAATAGTGGTCTCGAGACCACGATTCTGACGAGCGAGTTAGAATTTTTGTGTTTATTTAATGTCTATAGGGTTATATTAAAGTCGCATTAAATTTTTGTTAAGAAATGTTAATGTTTAAATGGTTAATTAGGTGAAAAGGACAATTAAAAAAGGTGCAAAAAGTAGGTTGTATTAGTTAAAAGCATAAAATGGTTATGGAATCTTTAATTAGTGGACTTGGATGGTAATTATACCATAATCTAATGTAGTGGGTATTTATGGATAGGTTATAGTGTGATTTTAATAGCTTTTAAAGGTTAATTTGGTAATTTTTTAAATAATTGATACGTTAATAAAATAAATAGTAAAATTTTGCTATCATCTTCCCCATTTTCAATTGAAAATCGATTCCACCATAAAAGGGAAGAAAAACTTTCGGTCAAGCTTTGCTCTGAATGCATGGCATGTGTTTGTTGCACATTTTTGTTGATTTATATATTTTTGAGCTCGTTTTAGCTTAATCTAGCTAACCTAGGGGTTAATTCACACAACTGTTAGAGTTTGAGGGACTTTCCATGAATGAATTTGATGTGTTTGAAAAGTTAATTGATAGATAATTAAATTTGGTTGTTGAATGAAGATGCTTTGTTCAGTGATTTTTAGTCAATTTAGGGTTTAGGGATTAATTTATTTAAATGGTAAATTCCATGTATATTTTGTAAAATGAGGAAAAATATGGGTTGATATAGGTATAAGGAAAAATCAACTAACATGGGTTTCAATTAAAAATGGTTGAATTTTAAGTTTAGGGATTAGGGACTAAATTGTATAAAACAGAAAATATTAGGGGTAAATATGTAATTTAGTAATAAAAGGGTTTAATTGCATAAAACTACTTGTTTGAGTGCTGGAATTGTAATAATTGAGCTCAATTACTATTTAGATCAAGAAACGAGTCAATCGGGACTAGACCGAGGAAAAGCTAAGGTGTCAGATTAGTCGTTGGATCCGTTTTTATAATTGTTTTGTTGAGGTAAGTTCACATTTTATTTTAAAATATTTCATTTGAAATTATAGGATTCATTGATATCTTTATAATATATGTAATTGTGTTTAAAATTGTTTGATTTGAGAAAAGGAATGGAACATGACATAGATCATGGTACTATACTTGAAAGGGAAAAGACCGTGGTTGAAAGACACCATGACAACATACTCGGTATTTCTGAATTCATGAAAAGGTTGAAATGGAAGTTACCTGTAATGGATAACAAATGGAAAATATGTATTTGAAAAGAAAACCATGGAATGAACCATCTTGTAAAGGTTTGTATGTGATTTGGAATGGTTATGTACTTTTGGAGATAAAATGAAAGATTAAAATGAAAGATGTTTGATTGTGTGATAATGGTTTATACATTGAGATTTTGCGTATATTATGTTACATATTATGACTAAGTTGTTCTTAAATATGAAATTAGTTGCTAACTTATATGGTGGTGTATTTATAAGGAAATGTGCATATAGGGATTAAATAATGATTGAATGGTTAATCATGAAACTGTCATTTGGTAAGTTTAAGTTTCTCTTTTGAGATCTTACTAAGTACTACTTGCTTACATTGTTATGTTTATTCTGTTTTGTAGATCATCGGAAGCTCGAATTGGTTGGAATCTTTTCGGAGTCTTATCACACTATTCAACGATCACTTTGGTAGTCTTGGTTATTTTGGCTATGGTTATAAATGGCATGTATATGGTTTTTATGCAATGTGACTTTTGAATATGATATATGTTAACTTAGTATGGTTATACATTATGTATATATATTTGCTTTGGCATGTTATGTTTTGGTAAGTTAATGTCATTTGGTCTTTTTTAAATGCTTTGTAAATATAAGTTTTATGACATAATCATATGTGATTGAAATGGTTGAGTGGTGTGTGATTAATATGATTTATATTTAAATTATAATGTGATTGTGAATTTGTATGAATTGAGATGCCTTTGAATGGCATATAGGCTAGAATTTATAGGTTGATTGATTTGATATAATTTGAGTGTGTTTAGATAGTGTTTTAGTCAATTGAATGTATGTATAAATGGTGTATCTTGTTGGGAAAGAATTGGTTTTGTAATGACTTGTTTTAAGGGATAAAATTATAGCACATGGGCTGTCACACAATCGTGTGTCATTAATGATTTAGGTGCAAGTTTCACACAGTCTGAGAGAGTCTATGACACAGTTATGTGTCCCAAAACAGTTTGTTACACGGTCTAGCACATGACCTGTGACACGGCCGTGTGACCCAACATCAAATACACACACGGTTTAACATATGGCTTGCGACACGGTCGTGTGGCCCTATTTTGAAAACCCACACAAGCTAGGACACGGTCATGTGTCACTACTTCAAATTTCCACATGGTCTGGTCTATGTAAAAAGGCCTGGCCACACGGCTGTGTGACCTCTATTTTCTTTCAATCTCTTTTTGAATTTCCTTGATTTCTCTTTACAATCTTTTTTTCTTTATTTTTGGTTAGCTTTCTTCTTTTGCAGGTCTTCTTTTTCCATTGGTTGAGGAGCATGGAACCTCTACAAATAAATCAACTCGGCTACAAAAATCAAATTAGGTGAAGTTTTCTTTCTGTTAAATTCTTAGAAGTCTTTTTGTTGTTTATCTTATTTTAAATTTTCGTTTTAGTATCGATATTTTAGATCCCAAACCGCTTCGAATCTGTCGACAGGTTTCGATGGCGATAAATTTCCTCAAAAAGAGGTCGTAGATGAAACACCCCTAACGCCTTTCCATCGTTGGATTAGGGCGCAGGCATTACAACCAATCAAAGCATTTAATTACATCGCAAGTAGTAGTACAATCTAACTAATATCATCATAACATACAAGGGCTAATTGTGCCAATCTAAGACTTGCATAGAAGTGCCTTACGAGGAGCAATATATGCTAATCTAATATTTCCATAATAATGTCTTATACAATAAAATAACTAATCATAGTATGCAATGATAAACTTGGTCTTCCATTGTCTACACTCTTATCACTATTTATCCCTTCTTAAATGTTTTAAGTCGGATACATACAAGCTATTCCAATTATTAGCATCAGAGTATAGGTTCATACTCCGACTATTTATTTTCTTTATTTTCAATGATGTTAGTAGAATGCACTTAATTTAGGTTTGCTAATCCATTCAAGTCTAGAAACATGCAGGGACAAATTTGGAACAATTCTGAAAGTTTAGGATCATTTTTGAAAATTCCTAATAGCAGGGGACACGGCCATCTGACTCTTAAAGTTGGGACACACGACCATGTCCCAGCCCATGTTCTTACCCGTGTAACTCATTGTCTTGGGTCACACGCCCGTGTGTGTTGCCCATTTGTGGCACACGGCCGTGTGTCAGGCCGTGTGTACCTAAAAGTGCCTTAAAACTCAAGTTTACCATTTCCTACTTACTTGGACACTAAGCAACTCATTTACCAATCATTTAAACTATTCAAAACACAATTAAACATGCTCAAAATAAACCTAAATCATTACCTAATATGACTAAATAATGTACCCTCATTGGTACCACATTTTATATGTTCAAATACATCAACAATACATCAAACATTCAAGACTTTCATTCATATCACATTTACCATAATTGAACTAACTTTCAACTTCTAAAGTTACCAAATTTGAAGCTAAGCACATACCAAGCATTATGCTAAGCTACCAAACTTTAAACTATTACATACCAAAATATGAACTAGGCTAACATACCAACATAGCCTCAACCACAACCATATACACATTTAACCATCATTTCACTAGCAACTAAGATAACAACATCTTATCAATAATATCAACAAAAGACTCCCTAGGTATATGCCATTACAAAATAATATATCACCACACTTGAGCTCAGGCTTTGTTGTTTGGTGCTAAGTCGGCGCTACGTCAAAAAAGTACCTAGCCTATGCATGGAAAACAAAACCGTACGCTAAGTATATCTCAGTGGTATTTATATAATCTGATTAATATAAACTTGATATAAGTATTTAAAATGCAATATGCAACAAGTAAGCTATATTCAAGAGTTTCAATTCAATAATATAATGTTTTTTCATTCCTTATTCACATCTACTAAGATTTTCACATGTTCAAACATATATTAATGGCATTTCATATAGCATTTGCATATTATAACTCATGCAATAACATGATTCATCTCTTTGTTTAATACTTGAATTCTTTTCAATTTCCACGTCTCATTTTACCATTTCATATCTCATCCCTCATAATTCAATCCATATTCACAACAATATACTATTTCATATTTCATCTCTCATCATTATCATTTCAATATTTTCTCATCTCATTTCCATTTCTCAACCATGTCATTTCAATATCGAACACATAAATTTTATCGTTTATTTTCCCTACTATCACAACTCGGACTTAGACAAATACACGGATCCAACCAACATACCAGTTTTGCACTCAGTGCCTCATCAGATAAATTCGAAGTAATAACTGCGCCCAATGCTATTAAATTGACACCTAGTGTCTCATCGGTTAAACCGAAGTAAATTGGCACCCAGTGCCTCATCGACTCGAGGTCGAAGTAATCCCTGAACTCTTCCTATCCTATGGCATGGCATGTCATCTATATCCAACTCAGCTCGATACAGTTAATAGGGTTTCATTTCACTTTTCAATACAACCAATGTCTATATTTCACATATATACATATTATCACATATAAACATATATTCAATTCAATCTTCATATTTTCATTAAATTCATAATATACCAAATCAATCCATATCAATCAACTATGAATTCAATTCAATTTCAAAGTACAAAAGTACTCACCTCAAATGCTTACCATATGCGACAATTCAAAATGCAATAATTTATAACTTAATTCGGAATATAGAAACACAGATCATGAATTCCGAGCTATTCGACGTCGATTTTATCCTTCCCCTTTGTACTCGAGGATTTCAGTTGGACGTTAGCTACGTAATAAAACAATTAAAATGCATTAATATTACACAATTCAATTTCACATTAAAATTCAATTTTCACACTATATTTTGCTTATTCTTCAATTTAGTCCTTAAATCGAGACTAATTTTAACCTCCACATTTAAACTTAAAATTTTATACTACTTTCACTCTAAGCTAAATTTAGCTTCCTCTTTTCAAATTCGACCCCTTAATTTTGATTTTTTCACAATTTAGTCCCTATTGTTCAAAATCAAAAATTTATTCCATAATTTAGCCATTTTCCATTTTCAACTTAAAAATCTATATATTGAATCTCTAATACTTAAACTATTCAACAATGTCAACATCTTAAATCTTGAACAATACTAAAAATTACAACATGGGTCAGGCAGCCCTAGGTACCGGGATTCCAAAAATGTAAAAATTACAAGGATTAAATTTCACTAACCAATTTGGATTTGAACTTCAAAACCCCTAGCTGTGCGTGACTCTTCTTCTTTTCTTTCTTTCTTTTCTTTGTAATTTGCATGCAATCCACTTTCATATTTTCTTTCTTTCTTTCTTTTATTATACTTTCATTTTAATTATTATATTATATATATACATTAAAGTTAATATATATGCATTTTATTTAACCCATGGCTGGCCACCTATGCACAAACATTAATAAATGGTATAATTGCTACTTTAGCTCCTTCAGTTTATTTCAATCTAGAATTCCACTTTTAGCCTTTACGTGATTTAGTCCTTGTACCTTAATAATTCCTAATTTCAAAAAATTTACTAATCCAAAAATTAATTAGCTGCTAAGCTAGCACCGTAAATATTTAATAAAAATATTTATGCATACAGAGTCCCAAAAATATGCATTCTGATACCCCTAACTATCGGGTCGTTACAGTAGACTTCTATCAACCGATTTAGGGACGGACATTTATCCCTGAACGTGGTTTTGATCAGGCTTCCTCATTTAACAATGAAATTTGGAATGATGTATGTTTTTATAGAAGTGATAATTTTTGTTTGCTTCCTAAGCAACCTGTTTTGTACCTGTAGTTTTGAAGTTTTACTCCAATTTAGAATTTACTCAATTTGATCGGGTAAACGTCAGGCATGCCAATATAGATATTTCCCTACAGCCATTTGCGGATATTTTGGCATCCAGTGTTCCGAAGATCTATTGTCCCTTGATTTAAACCACTTTACTAACGTCGAAACGAACGCGATTTTTGTTAAAACTAACGTCGATAATGGCAATATAGAATGATCACAAAGTAGAAAGAAAAGAAAAGAAATAAAAAATATAGATTTTACGTGGAAACCCTATCGAGAAAAAACCATGAACTGAGGATGATAAATTCGCTAATGTTGAAAACTGAATGATGCAAGAGGAGTTTCGATTATGTCTATTTAAAGGTTCACTCAAGAAAAAATAGACGAAGTGTAGTTCTCTACGGATTCCCTAGGTTCTCTACAGGAATTTGGGTCGCACAACTCTAACAATCTCCGCCTTGACACGAATTCTCAACGAACAAGTTCTTCACCCCAAGCTCTCAACGAATAAGTTCTCCACCTCTTCCATGAAACCCATAGAAAGGTGTATTCATCAATAATGAACACTAACTAAGTCCAAGCAGTGCTCAAACTTGATTATAGGAAGTGACTTAGTCATCATATTTGCAGGATTATCATGAGTACTAACTTTGCTCACAACAATATCACTATGAGCAATAATATCACGCACAAAATTATACCGAATATTAATGTTCTTTGTTCTCTCATGAAACATTTGATCCTTCGTAAGGAAGATGGCACTCTTAATATCACAAAAAATTGTACTAATCTAAAAATCTTTATTGACTTCACTAAAAAGTCTCTTTAACCAAATAGCTTCTTTACAAGCTTTAGTAATCATCATGTACTCAGCTTTGTACTCAGCTTCAGTAGTAGACAAAGCAATTATAGTATGTAAAGCACCTTTCCAACTGGTTGTGCAACCCTTAATAGTAAAGAAATATCCTGTGAGAGATCTTTTGTTTTCAAGCTCTCCGACAAAATCACAATCAACATACCCAATGACTCCATCTCTAATTTTTCCAAACTATAAGCAAACATCAGTCGTACCTTGTAAGTATATGAAAATCTAATGAATTGATTTCGAGTGTTTTTTACCGAGATTCGTCATATATCTACTAACTGCACTAACTACATATGATAAATCTGGATGTGAGCAAACCATACCATACAAAAGAGATCCCACTGTCATCTGATTGCGAAGACAAAGCCAATGAAAGTCTAAAGTTTGCTGCTAATGGAGGACTAATAGGCTTGGCACTCTGCATATTTAACCTGCAAAAAACTTTCTCAATGTACCATTTCTGACTGAGGTACAATTTACATGTTTTTCTATGTCTGAACGTTGTTTTTACATGCAAGATCATTATTTTTACATCTAATTGCTCAAGCTCCAAATCATACATGACCACAATACCAAGCAAGGTTTGAACTGAAATATGCTTCACAATTGGAGAAAATAAATCTGTGAAGTCTACACTTGGAATCTGATTGTAACCTTTTGCAAGCAGCCTTGTTTTATATCTGGGTTCTCAACTCTTAGAATGTAATAGCCCATTTTCAATAATGTCAGAAATAGTTGTTTCGAGACCATAAATCAGACAAGTCTGTGATAATTAGTATTTAATTTATACGAGTGAATTATAGTTTTAAATTGAATTCTTATTTAATGAATTTTAAGTAAATGAATTAATGGTTAAGTATAAGTATTTATTTAGAAAGTCAAGTGGTATCGAAAAATGAGGTATCGAGACCTTGTTTTTATAAAATGAGCCCGTAAATATTTTACGGAGTGTTATTGGGGTCCTATTAAAATTTGGCTAAGAAATTTTAAAGTCTAAAGTGTTAATTAATTAAAAAAGACTAAATTGTAAAAGCTGCAAAAGTAAGTTACTATAATTTAAAGGTTTTAATTTAATAAAGACATAATAGTGGAAGGATTTAATGGGTAATTTGACCCTTGGATGTGTAGTAGATGGTTATTACATACATTTTAATTATATTTTATGGTTTTTAATGGAAAATTGGTAATTTAATTGAAATAAATCATAAAGAATTAGAAAGAAACATTGGTGATAATCTTTCTTCTCCGCTACCACCAAAAATGAGAAGAAGAAACATTATTTTTGCATTCATGAGGTTCAGTCATGCTTGAGTCTATTGCATGATCAAGAAACAAATCAAACGGATCTAAAGTGAGGAAAAGCTAAAGTGTTGGATTAGTAGTCGACTTCGCTTTTACAACTATTTTTGTTGAGGTACGTTTATAGAATTATGAATAAGTTTATATTTTTCTAAACTATTTTACTTTTCTATTTGTTCAATTACAAATTGTATTGGCAGAAATTTAGTAATGAAGTTTAATTATGAATTGTAAATAATTATGTATAAATTAAAACTGTACTATTCAAAAATTGAGAAATGGTTGTGAAATATGAATGAAATTATCCCAGAATGGATGAACTAAATATACGGTATGTTTATAGATATTGTAGAAACGCCTTTGATTTTCTTAATGTGAGGAACTCAGTTTAACTGTTCGTTTGAACGTAGTAAACGATTAGGATATGATTGGCATGCTAATAGGGCTAGAACGGGCGCTTGTACAGGTTTGCATTTTGGTGCCTCTGTTTGCACTTTGGTGCCTCTGTTTGCACTTCGGTGCCACTGTTACGCATCTTTGATGCCTCTAGTGTGGTGTAGTTACCAAAGTATCCGAGTTAAGTTACTTATTTCTTCGGGCTATGTATTAACTAACTTAAAACTTATTTACTTGCTTAATTCTATGGAACGTTTAAAATTGCTACTATGTGATAAGTACCACTATGAAATGCTTATGTATAAATGTTGATAAGTACATTAAGATTCGATGATTGAAAAAATATGGGTAGTTCTTTTGAAAGGTATCATTTATGTTATTTATAATTATATACTAATGCGGTGTGATTTTACATTCAGTTATCAGGAATTAGAAATTCATACTCTAGATTATCTATTTTGTTTAAGGTGAGTTGATATTGAATTCATGATTGATTTGGAAATTATATGTTTAAGGTAAAATTACTCTTCGAGTTGGATTTATGTTATTGAAATGTTTGTATATATGTATATGAAAATATGAATTTTTTTGGCTTGAGTCATTATGTATATGGATTTGCATCTGAAGGGATGTTTGATGTTTCATTATTTAAACTTTCTAACTTGCAAGATTGGTGTTATAATAGGAAAAGGATAGTTGCTTACATTATTCAAACTATTTATGAAATACAAAAAAGAAAAAACTGAGCCTATTCGTTAAGTTTACGTTTCAGATCTATACGATTTTACTAAACATTATTGCTTACATTAGTTATTTTCTTTTCCTGTAGATCATCAGAAAGCTCGATTGGTTGGAATCTTGTCGGAGCATCATCACACTATCCATTAATCATATTGGTAGTTTTGGTTGCTTTGGATAAAGGTTATAAATAGCATGGAATAGGAGTTTATTTTGTGCTATTTGTCAATGTGATGAGGTTAAATTTTATTTGTCTATATGCCTTGATGTTGGCTTGAAAATGTATATGTAAGTATGGATTTTAGTCAGTTGTAAATGCCTTTTGATTTAGATGGCTTTTGGTTCATTAATGTGTGAATGAGATGGTTAAATTTTAGACGTGTAGTGTAAGTTTAAAGTATAAATTTAAGGCATTGAGTTTGAGTTGATTTGGATGTTACCTTGTGGTACCAAAGAGGGTACATTGGTTAGACATGTAGATAAAATGGTATATGTGAAAATTTGGCATGTAATTGGTTAGACATGTAGATCAAATGTACATTGAGTTTGAGTTGAGTTTGAGCTGTGCATGGAAACGTGCATGAATTTACTTGAGTTAGGAGTTGAAAATGAAGTACATGGCCTAGGACACGGGCTATCACACGGCTGTGTGCCACTCATGGTCACTTAACACGGCCGTGTGCATTTATTGTTTTAGATGCAATATCCACACGGTTTGGCACTCGGCCCGCGACACATTCGTGTGACTCAACTTTGAATACACACACAGTCTAGCACAAAGCCTACGGCACAGCTATGTAGCCCTATTTCGAATACTAAAATGGGCAGACACACAGGCTGGGACACGACCATGTGTCCTGACTGTAAATGTTCACACGGTCTAGGCTATGTCACACGGCCTGGCCACACGACCGTGTGACCCCTGTTTTTCAAATTTTAAGTTTTTCTATAATTTTTTTTATTTATTTCAATTTGATCCCCTATTCTTCTCCAACTATTTTAAGGCCCCGTAAGCACGATTTAAGGCCCATAAGTGTATTTATATCATGAATTGATTTATTTTTCTATTTGTAATTTATTTGGTTAACTGTTTTGAATAGAAGTTAAATATTCTGTTTAGCTCAGTAACACTCCATAACCTTAAATGACAATGGAGACGGGATAGAGGTCTTACACAGAATCTCTTCTTTCTTCCTAAACACTCATTTACAACGAACAGTCCTTTTACCTTTAGGAAGCTTCACTATGTCACATGTTCTATTCTTATGGAGTGATTCCATCTCTTCTTGCATGACAATCATCCACTTTCCTGAATCTTCACAGCTAACTACCTCAGAATAAGTAGACGGCTCTTAATTTGCATCTATACTGCAGCCATGTTTAAAGCATAAACAACTAATCAGCCTCGGTGAACCTCTTTGGAGGTTTAATTTCTCTTCTAGGTTTGTTCTTGGCAACAGAATATTGTGGTGCAGAAGCAACTCTACTCTAACTTTCTGTACTAACTTGAGAAGTAGACTATGTTGTAGATCCTAGATCAATCTGAAGCTCCACCTAATTTGAAATTTGGTGGTCTTTAAGAGGTAAGTTAGGCAGCATAGCAGTTTCATAAAAAATAACATCTCTTCTAATTACAACTTTCCTCATTTCAGGACACCTTAACTTATACTCTATAAAATTAGCCTTATAAAGAAGAAAAACATATTTAATGGATCTAAGTTCCAATTTCCCATTATCAACATAAGCATACGCATCACACCCAAAAATCTTCAAATCTGAATAATCAGCAAGATTACAGACCATACCTCTTGGGGAGTCTTTTTCACAATGGCAAGAGACGGAGACCGATTAATCAGAAAACATGCAGTAAAAGTTGCTCCAGGCCTGAACGACTTTGGTAAACAAGCATTAGACAACATACATAAAAAATTTTCCATGATTATTTTATTCATCGTTCTGTAACACCGTTTTACTATAGAGTATGGCAAACTGTCAAATGTCTCACGATTCCTTCTAATTTGCATAATTCATTAAACTCATCATAATAGGATTCCAAACTGTTATCTTTATAGAGGTGTTTTATCTATTTTCCTATCTACTTCTCAATCATAGTTTTCCAAGCCTTAAACGTGGAAAACATATCACTTTTCTGTTTAAGGAAGAATACCTAAAATTTGCTGGAAAAATCATCAATGATCGTCAGCATATAATTAGCGCCACCCCTCAAAGGCACTTAAGATGGTCCCTAAAGATCAAAATGAGTATAATCTAGCTTTCCCTTTGTGTTATGGATTCCTCTAATGAATCAAACTCTATTTTTCTTCCCAAAAAAGCAGTGCTCACAGAACTTCAGTTTGCAAATGCCTTGTCCATCAAGAAGTCCTCTTTTGCTTAACTTTGTCATGTTGTTCTCACTTACATGCCCTAGATGCATATGTCAAAGTTTAGTAACATCATCATCCAATAAGGAAGAGGAAACTACCACTGCATCACCAATAACAGTTGAACCTTGTAAAACATATAGCTTGGCAGTCTTTCTTTGCCCTTTCATCACAACAAGGGAACCCTTGCTAATATTCAGAAACCCACTTTTAGCTGTGTACTTGTACCCTTTTGAATCAAGAGTACTCAACGAAATAAAATTCACCTTCAATTTTGGTACATGTCATACAACACAAAGTGTTCTGACGACTCCATCAAAACAACAACTTAAGACATTGTTTCACATGTAGTAAACCAATCCCGATTGGGACTCATATGGAAGGTGCAGCCAAAATCGAGGATCCACTCCTCACTCACCTTAGAGTTGTCGACAGAAACAACTAGGAGTTCACCATCGTTGTAGTCTTCTACAACATCAGCTTTAATAGATTGTTCTGGTTATTTTCCCTTTTGATTCGTTGCCTCCCTTTTGATAGTATTCTGCAACTTATAGCATTTAGACTTAATATGTTCTTTCTTCTTACTAAAGTTACAAGTTTTACCTCTATTTGAATATATCGATCTACCCTCAGATTTATTGCAAGGATTTAGTTCATGTGTCCTCCCACGATTATCATCAATATTTTGTTCTTTTCTTCCACGAACAATGAGACCCTCTTCTTCAAATGCCATATAAACTATACATGCAAAACCTAGCAAACATTCATGCAATAGCATAATCGTCATACTATACTTTTATAGATTTGCTTTCATAGTCAGATCAAATTCTTACAAGTTTCTCGTATGAACAGTATACATGTAAGAATCAGTTTAGGGACTTACCTGATTCTCACCTACTGTAGTTCAAAACTCCGGATCCAGACCTCCATCGCGTAATCAACAACAACTAATCCTACAAAACATGGAAACCCGTTAAGATGTATTCATATGCCCCTTTTTCCATCATCTATGTTACACCCCAAACCTGGCCTAAACATTAGGGCCGAATCTGGTGATGTCACATTGTAACACCCCTTACCTGTATTCTACACTGGAATACGGTACGAGGCATTACCAGAACAAATACACTTATAAACATATTAAACCGAGTTATAAAATTTCATCCAAATTAAAAACTTTCAAATTATTATCTTTGAGTCGCTAATTAGGGTTTACGAGGCCCAATACATACCCATTCATATGCTCAATATATCCGTTAAATCAATCCAATATTGAAGAATCCACTTTAAGTCAGAATCAATATTAATCACAATCATAAATCTTTTCAGGTTATTTTCATATATCACTAACTGAACTTTGAATGTCAATTTACGAATATGTAATTCACTAACACATTCTGGTATACACAATGTTTAATTGATGAAATCATTTAATTGAGCTAAATTTCATATTAACTCCAAATTTTCTTCTATATTCATAAATGCTTTCACTTACCATTTAACTAACCAATTTTTTGAACCAAGCTATCACACAACAATAATACATCACCTGTGCTTCATGAATTCAATGTTCGAATCTTATCACCATCAAACCCATGTCATTTGAATACTTAAAGTTTATTCAAGCATATATTATTACGTTTCATATACCAAGCATATGTCAAAATTACAAATACGCAATCAATTCATTTGTCATTTATTTGACTAGCAAATTAATCTCAAAATTCATAACATTTCATTACTTAAGATATGCCATAAAACACTCCTTTAACATAAACTAGCACCATGGCTGAATTTTCAGTATCCTATTTATTCCTTTTTTTCTGAATCACATAGCAAAATATTACAAATATGTATATATTTGAATACTATAATTTTGCATCAACTTACCAATATGAGTTAATTCATGAGCCACTCATGACATCATTTCATGCCAAATATACCACATGCATATGCTATGAAACTTTATTTTCTCTCATGAGCTTACCATGACCAGTAATGCACCAATATAAGCATCACTCCTATTTCAACATTTATCGATTATAATCAGACATTTAACCAATTATACACAATTCATTCATATAATTTATTTTCCTCCTCCTCCTCTCCATCCCACATCCTTTATGTATATAACATGCTTAAATAGCATTATACATAATTTCACTATTCACTTATATTTAAATTCAAAGCTATCTAGTCGAGTTACAGTCACTAAATTATTTTTATCTAGAGCTACAGAGCTCCAAATTAAGTTCCGTTAATTTTCCACAAAACTAGAATCACATATCTTCTTGCCATTAAAATTTCAGAATTTTTGGCTTAGCCAATTAGTACATTTTATTCTTTAAAGCCACCCCTGTTTCACTGCTCAACATCTCTGACCTCTCTTCACTGAAAATGAATTATCTCATTGTACAGAATTCAGATGATATTTCCGTTTATTTACTTTGAAAATAGACTCGTTAAGGATTCTAATCATATAAATTATAACTCATAATTATTTTTTTATAATTTTTAATTATTTTCCAAATTTAGAACAGAAGATTCCGAAATAAATCTGACCCTGCCTCACTAAAACTCAAATATCTAAAAATATATAACTCTTTTTCTTGCTCTATTTCTTTTATCTAAAAATAGACTCATTAAGATTTCATTTAATATCTTATTCACTCTTTAATTCAATTTCCACCATTTTTGGTGATTTCATTTAATATCTTATTTCTTTTATCTAAAAATAGTCACACTATTGTTACTGTCCAAAACTGTTTCTTTGCTAATTTTACTTTTCCATAATTTCACTTTTTCACTTTCAATCATCATTCGTATCCCTTTTTATTCCGAATGTTCAATCGGGAAATTTCTCACTTTTTCTCATTTTTTCTTTTTTCACTAATCAAAGTCAATTCCTTGTCTTTCTTGACTTATAATAACACATTTAACTTATTTAACACTCACATTATTCAATCCAGTCCAAAAATCACATTTTGGCAAAATTACATTTGTGCCCCTAAAGTTTCACAAAATTACAATTTTGTCCCTAGGCTTGGAAATTAAACTTTATTCCTTTTACATATGTTTTATGACATGCTGAACATTTTTCCCTTCTATGGCAACATCAAATTCTCACTTTAACACTTACTTATGAACATTAGGTATTTTTACCGATTATGTCAATTTATTCGTTTTCACTTAAAATCGGCTAGCAAAAGTTATTTAACATAATTTCAAGCTTCATATTCTACCATAAAACATCAAAATAAACACATTTTACCTATATTTATTTTTCCAAATATGAATCATAGGTTAAATTATTGCTAGAATAAGTTAAATCAAGTTACTAGGACTCCAAAAACGTAAAGAAAAAAACGGGGCTTGGAATCACTTACTATGGAGCTTGGAAGCTTAAAACCCTAAATATGGCTTCCCCCTTGCTGACTTCGTTCACCATGGAGAAGATGGACAATTTTTTGGCTATTTTGGCCTTTTTAATTCTTTTAATTACTAAATGACCAAAATGCCCCCAACTTAAAAATTTCCTATTTCACTTATCTCTTGTCCATTTTTGTCCAACAAGTTAACCAATGGTCTAATTACCATTTAAGGACCTCAAATTTAAAATTTAATAACAATTGGACACTTCTAACATGTAGAACTCAACTTTTGCACTTTTTACAATTTAGTCCTTTTGACTAAATTGAGTGCCCAAACGTCAAAATTTTCGAATGAAATTTTCACGAAATCATTTTGTGAAATTGTAGACCATAAAAATATAATGAAAATAAATTTTTTTCTCGTCGAATTCGTAGTCCCGAAACCATTATTCTGACTATCCCAAAATTCGGGCTGTTACAATCTAACATTGGAAACCCCAAGCAAGGCCTTGTATCTTTATCTTACTAATCTACCAGATGTAACAGACTTACCCTTTCACAACAAAACGTATAGTGTCATAAATCTTACCTTGATATGGAGCAATCACTGGTAAAGATCCAGATCTACAACTCCAGTTTTGAAGGAGAGAGAAATACCGTTGGTTCTTTAAGATTCAGGTAACAATACTTCTTAAAGAAAAAAGAAGAAAAACTCCCCCCTTTTCTAAATTGAATATTTATATATATAACAAAAGCCCTTATTAGAACCTGACATGTGTCACAAACTTTCACACTGTCTTTATAAATGGCTTACAACTTTGAAAATCCAATATTTTTTTTTATATTTTTCTCTGGTTCACCTATTCAATTAGTTCATAACCAATCCATTTAGGTTGTAATTGAATGAACTGCGTGTACAATGCCATTGGCGAATACCCCCAACTTCCAATGTTCTCAATACTCTTATCAATCTCTTCTCCCGTACAATTCAATATATTTTGAGAACAATCCTTGCAAAATATTCTAATGTCTGCTATGCGTTCAGTCTATACGTCAAAACAAAAATTTGGCAAATAGACTGTGTCTCACAAATTACACTCATACTACTCGCCTGCACATAGGACTCACCAAAACTGGGTGTTACAATTCTTCAGTTGGATAAATAAGGAAGATGGAGTATGACAAGAGCAGTGGATATGTGGCGTATTTATGAATATGCCTTTTGAGTCTGTATGAATTAAACTTCTAACTTGTGAAGATTTGTAGCAAGATTGATGTAATTAAATATATTTTAAACACTACCCTTATTTTCTTGTAGTAAGTATTTAATTCAAATGCCACAGTACATGTTTAAAGAAATAGGTAATTGTAAATTATTTTTGTTAATGATTGAGTTTGTGTAGTAACACCTGAATTTGGACCCGGTGAATCAGGTTGGGTTTGGGGCGTTACAAGATATACTGATACCTCTTAGGGATGTTTCGATACCTTGCACCTCGGTTACTAACTTTGTATGTTTCGATACATTCAAGGGCATGTATCGTTACATCCAAGGGTTGTATTGGTACCTTTCAATCATGTTCTGATACAAAGTTTTTTGTTTAGCACTTTTGGTGACTGACTTGCTTTCTGTCGATACAACCAATACATGTAGTGGTACAAAGGCTCAAAATAGCTTAAAAGTACCTAGAAACTTTTTAAAGTACTTGGAGATATTCAAAATTTTCATAAGATAATTAGAAACTTTATTTTTGAGTTGGTAAGAGTTGAAAACAATTTTAGAGTGATTGAAATAATCATAGCAAATTTGATTAAAAATTTTAAAATTAATATTTTTATATAAAAACATTTGAAAATTAAAACTAACAAAGTTAAATGATTGGATTGCAATGAAATTTAGGCGGAAGATGTGTCCTGAGAACGAGTTGCCAAAGCTTCCGTCTTCTTTTGTGTTGTGCTTAGGTAGGGATGGTCTTACGACGCCTCCTTTATGAATTGTATTGTCTTTTTGGTTTATATTGGATAAATAGGAAATATTGTATTGGTTTTTTTTTAATTTCTTGCAAAAATAAAAGGACTATATCCATCAAAAATAATATTTGGGCTACTTCACAATTTTCTTTGGCGCAAATGAGTTGGTAGTTTAAATATAGAAGAAATGCGACAAATATTTACATCCAAACTCTATAATTACTAAATATCATTTCTTAAGAATAATTGAATAAAACAAATGAACTAAACTGTTAATTTAAGAATTTTATACACTTGAAAATATTGGATTAATAAGTAAAAGTTGGATTATTAATTTAGCAAGTAATAAAAATGGGCTATCCTTTGCTACATCCCGGCGTATGCTCGAATGAAGACATTTTTATTTGAAAGATGAAAGAAACAACATTTTCTCATAATTACAACTAAGTAAAAATAAAAATGGATGTGGAAGCACATATTGTCGTGTCAATAATTCTTCAAAATTGTCGGTGAAATAGGCTTTTCATTGCTACAAAATATTAAACCATTTGTACCTTCCAATGGACCAAAAGAAAGAAATATATAAATGATAAATATGACATGTGCTAAAATAAAACGATTGATAAAGCGAAAATGAAATCATTTTATAATATTATGATATAGTAAATGTCTAAAAACAAAAGACCAAAAACATGGAATCTGGAGTTTGGTGCATACCGACGTAATCGATCATTAATAAAAAAATTTAAATTTAAAATTAAAGATATAATGTTTGGTTTGATTATTAGTAGAACTTAAACATAAAATGAATAATAGTTTATATAAATTTAATCTTGAAATTAGAAATAAAAGTAATAACAAAATTTTAGTATAAAGTAAGTTATGAAAATGGTTAAATATTACAAATTGATATATTAAAACATGTGTAAAAAATAAGATACTTATCAAATTTAGCATTTATGCACTTTTTTTTATTTTTTTTAAATTCAGTTATTATGTTTCTTTGGTCAAATTCTGTTATTAGTGCTTATATTTTGCGAAACTTGTTAATTTAATCTTTCTACTTTAATATGATCATTTTTAATCATTTACTTTTTCAAATTTTAAAATTTTAGTTTCTTACCAACTGTTAATTGTTAAAAGCACGAAGTTAAGTTCTGTTATTTTTAAAATCTGATGCATCAAAATATTATCATATGTATAATATTATGTTAGTTTATTATTTTCACATATTACTCACTAAGAATCTAGTTAATGAATCAATGACTATTATTTATGTCAAGACTAAAACTTCAAATTCAAAAAGTATAAGGACTTAGAATGATCTAATTAGAGAATGTGGACCAAATCCGCAGTTGTACAAATAGTACAAAACTAAGTAGATTTAACTAATAATGTCTGGGTCAAATCTAAAATTTCAGAAAAAATAAAAGGATTAAAATTGACCACGAGAAGTAAAGAGATTAAAATTAATCAAATTAAAATATAAAGATTAAATCCATAATTTTCGTACATTACAAGTACTACTGGAAGAAAACCTATTGCTTTCTTCTATCCACTCGTATAAATGATTTACTACGTGGAAAATATTTATGAAAACTAGTAAATTATATAAAAAGAAAAAAGAAAAGGGGGAGTATTGTCTTTGTGTCCCATAAAAGAAAAGCGAAAAAGAAAAAGGGTATTGGGTGTCCCCCGCCCGGTCGCTCGTAAACGTATAGGGAGTGACGGTCGGTGGATGCCGACTTTATAATATTAGGCGCAGTATGCACATGATATGAATACAATTAAAAATATTTTAAAAACACACAAAATCATTATATTTTTTAATTTTTAATTTTCCCATCAAATTTATGGCGGCTTCATTACCCTACTTGTCAACATATAAAACAATAATCTATATAATAAAATATATAGACACGAATGGTTAGATTTTTTTAATTTTCTTTAAATCCTTTGTCCCTTTGTGTTTCTCCTGCATTTTACGTTATTCCTTAACAAACTTCCAATTATTCTTCTGGTAATAATAAGAATGCAATTATGGAATAATTGAATTTATGAAACCATCTTTTTCTCATCAAATCATAAACCAACCAACCAAGCAAACACATAAAAGCAGCATCCCATATTAGAGAAAAATAAATGGAAAATATACTATGTTGTTACATATCCGAAGGAAGATCCCCTAATATATCTCCTTTACTAATTTCGTTTATTTGTTTACCTAAATTCATCACTGTATGCATTAGATCGATAAGAGAGAATTTAAATTACATTTTAATTTTATTTTGCAACATAATTTATTCTCTAATTTTTTTATATTAAAATCATGTAAGGGAACTTTCAACTAAGGATTTAAAAAATGAATTCGATGAGAGAATGATCAAATAGTTGCAAGGCGAGGTTATGAGAGAATGATCAAATAGTTGCAAGGCGAGGTTGAGATGTACAAGACACTAAACAATGAACAAGTGTCACTCCACGCCCGACCCAATCGTCGGATCTAAATGCTAAACGTCACATTACGTTGCTAAAGCAACTCAGACTATCACAACTCATTTCATAAAACAAGTAACAAATATTCATAGCATAACTCCTTCATTCACAAATGTGCGTAATAGATATATACTGGCCTTAGTTAAGATGTTTATGGGGTTGTTCGCGATCAAACTCAGATTCAGGACTTGAATCCAAACTTAATTATCAAAATTCAATTGAATGTCTCGAGACATGATGATTTTTATTTTTGTTTCGATATTGGAATTCTCGAGACATTATGATACATGTCTCAAGATTTGGGTCCAAGCTTTGCTATCTCGGGACACAACTACCAGTTTCAGACCCCTATCTTCAATGTTTGCAAGTCTCGAGACAAGAGACATCAAGTATCGAGACTTGAGACAGAGCAAAACTTATTTAGCTTGGATGTTTTGGTGTCTCGAGGCATAGGTCACTAATGTCTCAAGACTTGCTTAGTAAGTTTCGAGACCTATACCCAAAAATGCACAATTTAATCATTTTTGTTCTTAGTGCTTCGAATTATGTTCTTAATGTCTCAAGACCAAAAGACAATTTCATCTACAATGCAATCTTTCAATCATGAATTTCATCTCCAAATGACATCCAACTTACCCCAACATCATATCATATCAATGTACACGCATTTAACATATTAAAACACATTCAATCCACATACAAACATGGCATTCAATACTTCATACTTTACTATATCTAACATAGAATGCAACAAGGAAACTCATGCATATATCCATTCGAATTAGGTATCAAATTTCAACATTAAAACATTTATAGGTCCAACACGTACCAAAATATATCATAAGACTTTAAAAATATCATATGATACATGACTCTATCTAGGTACATACCATTAACTATATAAAAACAAAAGAGTACAAATTTAGTTTGAACTGAGTTAGTGAGCTTTAGATGCTTCACTGACCCTCCACTCTACCAAAACTTGCTCAGGACCTGCGCAAGAAAAACACATTCGTATACTAAGTATTAAATGCTTAGTGGTTTGTGCTCTTTTGTTGTTATGTTTAATTTGATAAATTCAATTATGAAAATCCATTGGTTCCACAAATTAAACATAGAAACATACTAATTAAATATGAAATACATTTTATTAAGTCTATCAAATCTCTAATATCCGAAATTTTCATATTTTACAACTCTTTCGTTTGAATTAAAATCGAAAAATTTAATTATACTACACAATCTCAAACTATCTAAAAATTATAATTACCACTCAATATTTCTCATCTTCCCACCACCAACTAAGCATTTATCCATGACAACTTGGTTAAAACATAATAATCTCAAATTCTAACAAGTGAGCTTCACTTATCCAATATTTAAAGCTAATAATTTATAAAAAAAATTTGCAAAACCCTAAACCCGGCCTAGACGTCCAGTCCAAGTTTAGGAAGACACATCATCGATACTCAAATACCACACATATAACACAATAACACTAAACCATACGTCGCATAATACTCATCACAAAGATTAGTTGAGTTTATAATCTTCTAAAGTCTTACTATCATAGTTTACCGAAATTCTTAAAGTAGTATTTAAAAGAAAGATAAAAGCTTGACCGAGCTTCCGCGATGCCGACCCGTTCAAGACTGAGAACCACCTAAAATCCAACCAACAATAAAGTGAGTTGTGAACAGTGCATAAAGAAGTTTATTCACATAAACACATTTACCAAACAGTGTTCGTATTCAAAGATTCGATCTGATAACAAAAACATTTCTAGTTCAGATCCAAGGCAGATTAATTTCATATGCAGAAACAATTTTAGTTTCATATATAGAACAGATCAGAGTCAGATACAGATATTTCTAACCCCCATCCACTACACACCATCTTCGGCCATCCCAACACACCGTTAAGGGCGTTTAATGCCCAACCAACCCTACACACCATAGAGTGTTTGTCTAACACGTTTACAGAAACGTAACTTAGCTGCTAGATCGTAATGCAACGAAACACCGGGATTAGAGTTATACATATGGTGGTTTAGCCACTAATTTAGAACAGATCACTTTCTTCTTCATAATATTTCAACCCATGCATATGCAAAGAACCGGTATGTATTCAGTTATTCTAAATTGTTCTACAAGTAGATAGTACAGTTCAATGTCAGACTAAGTATTACAGTGCACATACCGGTATAGAATTCATGCATATGTCATAGGGTATCAAAGAGATCTCACTCAGTTAAATTCAGACCATTCATACCATGAGGACGTTAAAATCAGTCTCAAGTAACATTTACAGCCTCAAAATAATTTTTGAGCCCTTTTATATACGCCACACGGCCTGGACACACGCCCATGTCCTTAATTGTGTGGTTTTAAAGCATAAATCAGGGAGTTATACTCCCTAGAAACATGACTGTCTCCTTGCTCGTGTGAATCACATGGCCTGTGCATACACACACGCCTGTGTGCCTGGCCATGTGGTATCGACAGCCACTATTTTTGAAGATCGAAACTTGAAAAAATTAAGGTTTTCGATACACACCTGGAGAGATTTCAACGCAACAACAACGAGGAGAGCCTTCGGAGCCTAAAACAACCATTCAATAACTCAATCAACCAACTTTATCAACAATTACACAGAATACTATATATCAAAAGTTTCGACACGAAACCTTCAACGAAATCAAACTTACCGAAAAGTCAATGGCTAAAAAGTCAACAATTAGTACCTTAACATCACACTCCAAGATCTGGACAGGTTCCTCTGCGAATGTTAAGTCCGGTCATAATTCGATCTCGTCGACAGAAACAATATGCGACGGATTCGACCGATATCGTCTCAAAATCGAGACATGAAACATATCATGAATTTGTTCTAGCTCTGACGGTAATTCTAACTGATACACAACTGGTCCGACACGCTTCAAGATACGATAAGGCCCAATGAACCCCGTGCTCAACTTGCCCTTGCGTCCGAATCGGAGGATCTTTTTCCATGGTAATACCTTTAGAAACACTTGATTACCTACAGAAAACTCAATATCCTTTCTTTTTAAATACGCATAAGACTTCTGTCCATTAGATGCTACTTTCAGGCGATCACAAATCACTTTTGCAGTACTCTCAGTTTTAAAAACTAGCTCAAGACCCAATATCTAATGTTCACTTAATTTTGTCCAACATAACAGAGTAAAGCACTTACGACCATACAAGGCCTCGTAGGGTGCCATCTAAATACTAAACTAGAAGCTGTTATTGTAGACAAACTCAACTAATGGTAGATACTCCTCCCAACTACCCCTGAAGTCTATCACACAACTCCGAAGCATATCTTCCAGAATCTGAATGACTCGCTCAGGCTGTCCGTTGGTCTGAGGGTGATACGCAATACTGAAATTAAGTTGGGTGCCTAAGGCCTTATGAAGTTTCTTTCAAAATCGAGATGTGAATTGTGGGTCTCTATCGGATATAATTGAGAATGGAACCCCATGTAGTCTCACAATTTCAACAATATACAATTTAGCTAACTTTTGTAGGGGTAATTTGTTCTAATAGGAATAAAGTGGGCTGATTTGGTCAACCGATCAATGATGACCCATCAAATCTTTCTTAATGGGGGTTAAAGGCAACCCACTAACAAAATCCATCGTTACCCGCTCCCATTTCCACTGAGGAATTTTAATTGGCTGAAGCAATCCAAAGGGCAATTGATGTTCAGCCTTAACTTTTTGACACGTTCGACAGTGGGATACAAAAGTGACTACCTCCTGTTTCAGTCCAGGCCACCAATAAAGCTCTCGGAGATCTCGATACATTTTTCTCACCAAGATGCATAACACAGGGACTACTATGCGCCTCCTATAAGATCGAATGCCTAAACTCTTTATCATTAGGTATACAAATCCGACCCTTGAAGAACAGCACATTATCGCTATTCAAGCTAAAATCGGAAGTCTCGTTTGAGCCAACATGTTGCAATCGCTGAACCAAGGACTCATCGCTCAATTGTTTAGCTCAAATCTGCTCCACCCAAATCTGTTTAACATGTAATTCTGCTAACAACCCCCATCCTCAACCAAACTCAAACAAGCTAACATTGCTCTCAGATCAGTCATCGCTCTACGGCTAAGGGCATCAACTACCACATTAGCCTTAATCGGGTGGTACTCTATCGTGTAATCATAATCTTTAAGTAATTCAACCTATTTGCGTTGCCAAATATTTAAATATTTTTAAGTTAACAAATATTTAAGACTCTTGTGATTGGTGTAAATGATACACCTTTCACCATACAGATAGTGTCTCTAGATCTTCAGAGCAAACAAAGTCGCAGCCAGCTCAAGATCGTGCGTAGGGTAATTACCCTCGTATGTCTTAAACTGTCGCGACGTGTAAATGATCACCTTACCGTGACGCATCACTGTATATCACAAATTCCAGACTAGATTCCAGTTGAGCTAAAATAGGAGCTTGTGTTAGAATGGACTTGAGCTTATCGAAACTAAACTGCTATGCCTCAGACCACACAAATGGAGCACTCTTGCGTAGCAGCTTCGTTAAAGGTGATGCAATCAGATAAAATTCATCAATGAACCGTCTATAATAATTGGCTAAACCCAGAAAACTACAAAGCTTAGCTACATTTTTTGGTCGATTCCACTGAACTATAGTTTCCATTTTCTGGGGATCGACTTGGATCCCTTCCACAATTACCACATGACCCAAAAAAGTGACTTCCTATAACCAAAACTCGCACTTAATAAACTTGGCATACAACTATTTTTCTTGGAGTACTTGAAGTACAATACGAAGGTGATTATCATGTTTAATTTCAATTTTGGAGTAAATTAGAATGTCATCGATAAAAACCACTACAAATTGATCCAAGTACGGTTAGAACACCCAATTCATTAAATCCATAAACGCCGTCAGAGCATTCATCAAATCAAAAGGCATCACTAGGAACTCGTAATGTCCGTAATGAGTCCTGAAGGCAATTTTGTACACATCAGTCTCCCTGAGTTTGAGCTGGTGGTAACTGGAGTGCAGATCAATTTTGAAGAAGACGGATGCTTCTCAAAACTGGTCGAAGAAGTCGTCAATCCTCGGTAACGGGTACCTATTCTTGATTTTTAACTTATTCAACTATCTATAGTCATGCACATTCATATCGACTTGTTTTTTTTCTTAACAAAAAGTACCGATATCCTCTATGGAGACATGCTTGATTGGATAAATCCTTTACCGAGAAGTACTTGAAGCTACGCTTTTAACTCAATCAGCTCTTTTGGTGCCATGCAATAGGGTGCAATAGACACCGGAGCCGTACCTAGTAATAGATCAATACTGAATTCTACCTCCCGATCTAAAGGTACCCCGGGCAATTCCTTAGACAAAACATCCAGAAATTCTCGCACAATATGGATATCTCCCACAGAAAGCTTTGCAAGAACAGAATCAGACACAGAGGCAAAGTATGCCTCACACCCCTTTCAGACTAACTTATTTGCTATAAGAGTGGAGAGTACATTAGAGAGGTAATCTCGACGCTCACCGACCATGACCACCTCGTCATTCTCATCCATTCTAAGAGTAACTCTCTTGGTTGCACAATCTAGACTGACCCGATATTCTACACGCCAGTCCATTCCCAAAATCAAATCAAACTCATTAAAAGGTAATTTCATCAGGTCAGTTGGAAATACCATACCCTGGAGCTCTAGGGTACTATACTATAAACTCTATAAACTTGAATTGGCTGACCCAAAAGACTAATCACAGAAAACTCCCTAGTAGTATTTTCAGTAGTTAAACCTAGATTTGCAGAAACAACACTAGCTATGTACGAGTGAGTAGAGCCAATATCAATGAGAGCATAGTACGGAACAGAGTGAAAAAAGATGGTACCTGCAATGACATTAGAATCATCGCTATCTTTGTGACATCTTGCCGCATAAACTAGTGTCGGTTGATGAGCCTCAATTTGACTTGCACCTCTACCTGACGCCCTCTATCATCTCCCAAAACTATTACCGCCTCTACCAGTACTATGACCTCTAGGTGGTTGCTAAACCACTTTCGAAGGCTGAACAGAACCTGGAGTCGAAGTCTATGTCGCAGCTGGCACCTGATCTGGTCGACGAGGGTAATCCCTAACTCGATGCTTTATCGACCCACAACGGAGGCACACTCTTAACTTCCTCTAGCACTCGTACAGATGGCGTTTCACATAATCACTACACAATTAAATCTCAGTCACTACAACTGGTGCCTCCGAGGGCCGGTCAAACCTCGCCCGCTTCTTAGGGTGCTGACTAGAACCAAAGATACTCGAATACCATGATCACGCCGATCGTGCTCTATGCGCTTTACTTCTTCCAGTATCTTTGTTTTGTCAACTAGAACTACAAAAATCTGCTCCATCTGAGGAGCTCTCAGAACCCGCAGATCATATCCCAATCCCTCTTCAAACCTCATGCACTTGTCGTAGTTAGACGCTACCAAAGTCAGTGCATACCTACTCAGTCGTAGAAACTCGGCTTCATATTTAGCTATAGATCAGTCGCCCTGAACTAGGCTCATAAACTCACGTCGGCCAGCCTTAATTTTTGAGTGGGAGTACAGTCAAGATCAGTCATAATACGCTCGATAGCCTCAAGCAACATTCAACAATAATAGGAGTGACTCCTATGATACCCCTGAATAATTCAGCCCAATTCAACTAAAGTCGTTCAGTAACCGACCCTCGGCCTCCTGATCTTGAATGGGTCCCTATGACCCTCTCTAGTGCTAGAATCATGGCCGAGAATAGTGTGTTGTCCCCAGCCGTCGGAGTCTCGGACTCCGTCTCAGTAATGTAAGTACCAACTATTTTGTTAGTCTCTAGATTAGGCATACTACCCATAGAGTATGACTCTGCTCAAGTTCCTCCTCGGCGTCCTCAACGCCCCCGAATACCACGTCCATGGCTACCACGTGAACTCATTATGGAAATCTAGCTACAATATCAGAGTGTACATATCAGTTCAGACATTTAAAAGGATGATTTCACCAGTTCACATCAAAACATTCAACCAAACAACAGTTTAGGTATTACAATCTTTATAACATAACAGAAATACTTATAGGGTCAGCGTCGGAGGATCGATCATTCATTAAAGTTTCAGTTTTTTTTTCATATTAACTAAGATACTAAGTTATCACCTAACTACTGTTCTCACACATTATGAGCCCAAACACAGTCTGAATGTTGACTAACCTAGCTCTGATACCACTAAATAAACACCCTAAACTCGACCTAGATGTCTAATCCAAGTTTAGGGAGCCACGTCATCGATACTCAAATACCACATATATAACATAATAACATTAAACCATACGTCGCATAATATTCATCACAAAGATTAGTTAAGTATATAATCTTCCAAAGTCCTACTATCATAGTTTACCGAAATTCCTAAAGTAGTGTTTAAAAGAAAGATAAAAGCTTGACTGAGCTTTTACGGTGTCGACCCATTCAAGATTGAGAACCACCTGAAATCCAACCAACAATAAAGTGAGTTGTGAACTCAATGCTTAGAGAAGTTTATTCACATAAATACATTTACCAAACAATGCCCGTATTCAAATATTCGATCTGATAACAGAAACATTTCTAGTTCAGATCCAAGAAATATTAATTTCATATGAAAAAATAATTTTAGTTTCATATATAGAACAAATCAGAGTCAGATACAGATATTTCTAACCCCCCCCATCCGCTACATACCATCTTCAGCCATCCCAACACACCGTTAAGGGCGTTCAATGCCCAACCAACCCTACACACCATAGAGTGTCTGTTTGACACGTTTATAGAAACGTAGCTTAGCTACTAGATCGTAATACAATGAAACACCGGGATCAGAGTTATACATATAGTGGCTTAGCCACTAATTTAAAATAGATCACTTCCTTCTTCATAATATCCCAACCCATGCATATGTAAAGAACCAATATCTACAATATGTATTCAGTTATTCTAAATTGTTCCACAAGTAGATAGCACTATTCAATGTCAGACTAAGTATCACAGGGCACATACTAGTATAGAATTCATGCATATGTCACAGGGTGTCAGAGAGTTCTCACTCAATCAAATTCAAACCATTCATACCACGGGGACATCAAAATCAGTCTCAAGTAACATTTACGACCTCAAAAATAGTTTTTAGGCCCTTTTATATATGCTACACAGCCTAGACACACGTCCATGTCCTTACCCGTGTGGTTCACACGGCCTACGCACACGTTCATATCCTTGCCCGTGTGGTTTTAAAGCATAAATCAGAGAGTTACACGGCCTGGATACGTAGTTGTGTCCTTGCCCGTGTGCTCACTCGTGTTGTCTTAAGTCGCAAACAGTGAGTTACATGGCCTAGACACACGGCCGTGTCCCTTGCCCGTGTGAACCCTGCACTAATATTGTCACACATAGCTTGGACACCCACAAGTGTGTCTTACCCTTGTGGCTCCAAATTAATGAACAGTGAGTTACACAGCCACCCACACGGCCTGCCACACAGTTGTGTGGCTCACACGGCCTAGCCACACGTCCATGTGCTTGGCCGTGTGGTATCGACAACCACCATTTTTAACGACCGAAACTTGCAAAAATTAAGGTTTTCGGTATACGCCTAGAGAGATTTCAAATCAACAACAATGAGAATAGTCTTCGTAGCCTAAAACGACCATCCAATAACTCAACCAACCAACTTTATCGACAATAACGAACATTTTACATAGAATACTTTATGTCGAAGGTTTTGACACGAAACCTTCAATGAAATCAAACTTACTGGAAAGTCAACAACGGTCGCTCGATTTGTCGAGTTGAGGTTTGCTACTCCCGACACCCCCGGCTAAGAGGAAACCAATCAACTAATTATCAGGGATTACACAAAATGCTCGAGATGCCCAATTCAAAACATAAACCTCGAAATTTAACGAATTGACAGTGCAACTTACTTACAAACCTTTCGATCCATGTAATTAACGGTGTATAACTTCATCTAGACCCATACTTACTTACAACCATGATCAAAATGAAGAAGAAAATTGAAGAATCGAAAAGAAAAAGAAATGGAAGCAAGAAACAAAAAAAAATAAAAGAGAGTAATAAAAAAACGAATGGAAGATCGCGAAATTTTTAATTCCTAATAACTTCCAGTCAGATACCAACACTTAGCAAAAAGAATATTCCCTATCCCATACCCTGAGATTCAAACTTGAAACTAGACAGAATACAGACAGATGTTTAACAAGTGAAACCAGCAGGCTCATTCTTGTCATAAGTTTACATTGAATTGAACTTAACCATATAACACATGGACAAGGGTTGTTTTAAAAAATAAAACAGTTAACAACGCGACTCGAACTCAAAACCCTAATCACAAAAGCAAAGCATACAACCACAAATACAGAAACTTAATTACTACAAATCCTCACAATTAAATTCTCAAAATTTTTGTTGTGTTACAAAAATCACAAAAGAAAGCTTTGTTAACCTTTAGAAATATCTTTCGGCTATGGAGGAAGAACACATGCAAGAACTTGTTTTCTTTCTTTAGGTTTTCCTTAGCAATTGCCGTTTGGGGAGAGATGATGTTAAATTATATCTTTCCATCTTTTATTAATTATCACATTTTAGTTTAATTAACCCAAATCCAATGATCACTGTTAACTTAGGAAAAAGATTAGTGGAAAGGAATGGATGAGATCATTTCATCCACTAATTCATATTTATCATGGTTTATTAATTTTTAGGTCCCTGGTTTAATGACAATTAAGTCATTAGTTTAATTGCACATTAAGGACTTATTTAGCCCCAATTTTAATCACTTCTATTTTAATCACCTTATAATTTGGAAGTTGTACTATATTCAAACCATGATTATTTTTTTGTATTTTTTAATATTAAATATTTTTTTATATATTTTTAAAAATATTTTGAATATATTAACTTTTTTTTATTTTTGAGGAAATTCATTAATGATTTTAAACAAAAATTAATGTTATAAAAAATATTATAAAGTTAATATACACAATTAATCCGTGCATCAGACGAGAATACAAATTAGTACATGTACTATACCAATATGAGGTTACACATAAAAATATATATAAATAGTCATTTTCACATTATAGTGCTTTGGCACATGATACTCTCTGTTTGAAGCACTTATTTACAATTTGGATGAATTATTCTTTTACTTCTTACCTTTTAATTTTTTTAAGTTGCCATGCCTTTTGTTTAAATTTTTTTATAAAGTTTTATATTTAAATATAATTTTGATTTTAAATAAATTATCTTTTTATTTTAAGATTTTACTTAATTGAATTAAGTTTTAATGTTATAATATTAAAATTAATGACTATTAAATTGTTAAATTTAAAATATAGTTTTTTAATTACACATATTAATAACATTTATCAAATTAAATTTATATTTTTCAAATATAATAATATTTAATTACATTTATTGATTAAAGTAAAGTAAAGATAAATATAAAATTACAAAAAATCAAATATCAACAATTTTAACATTAAAACAAATTAATTTAACAATATATATAAAATAGATAACTTGTAATAAATTATTAATAATACCATTTAAATTATAATATGTTGATATTAATATTCAAATCATGATGAATTTTTTTATTTTTTTTAATATTAGATATTTTAAAATTACATAGCATTAATTTAAATTATTCTAAAGTAGTTAAATATTTTTAAAAATATTTTTTAATTATATTATATTTCAATTTATTAATGATTTTTAAAGAAATTCATAAAAATGTTAAAGAAAAACTAATATTATAAAAAAAATATTATAAATTTAATATATACGCATGTATCACACAAAAATACAAACTAGTTAATATTAATATATTGATATACTGATAGATTAGTAATGTAATTAATATATTAATTAGTTTTGGTAATGTATTGGTAGTACAGTGGTAATAAGTTATATTAAGATTAATCAAGTTATTATTATCTTGCCACTCTTCGCTTAATTATATCCTCGTTAGTTAAGACCTTACATATGGGTAATACATAGCCAACTATAGACCTATAGACCTAGTAGACATGTAAATTCATGCTATGTAGAGCTCTTTTGATCCACCTTGCTAAAAATAAGTGTTAAATTATTCTTTACATAGATCATTTATTCTTTTGATCATACGTGAGACCCTACTAAGTTCATGTCAATCACATCTTCACATATCTAAAAGGTAACTATGCCCTTAACTGACATGCAGTATCAAAACTGGTGCAAGCCATGTGTTAAGGTCCAAGGGCAAAAGATGGTCAATCTCACTTGTAAATATAAACTCAAATTTATGACCATAATTAGTGTTATCATTTATATATATATATAATGCCTAGAATTATTATAAATTTTTTTAACCCTTGAATAGAAGTGTAAATCGTGCATGAGGATGCTTGAAGTCACATCATTTTACGCTAGAAATATGTTGATGTCAATCGAGTTAAGACTCAGTTGACAATGTTATCGTTTTGTAACTACTTATTTATTGTTTTTGATATAACAATATATATATTTAAATTTTATCTACTCTATTTATTTTCAAATTTATTAACTTTGTATTTGTTACTCTAATTTCAATGTAACATCTCAAAAATTTAAATGTGTGAAAATTCTGTAAAATATGGCGAGATTTATTGAGAATTAATTAATGTAAAGGAAATTTAATTTTGGAGTTAGAAATTATGATTAGAATTTTTCGTAATTTTTAGATATTAATTTGGGCCGGGATTAACTTGAAAGAAAGTTTAGAAGAGGGGAAGATTTAGGGAGGTTTTATGTTGACATTTGCCCTTATTGTTGTTGCTGTTCATAAAAGAAGAGAAAACCAACAATCAAGTAACCTAAAATCTTTCTTTCTATATTTCTTACCTTTGCCGACAGAGCTTCAGTTTTCCAAGTTGTTATATTTGCATCTACTCGAAAAAAATTCTATCGTTTGCCACAATTCTTTGGGTCTACCGTTTGCTTCAATATTTGCAAATATTTATTCAATCAGCCTCCAATGCACAACTGCTATTTGCCCCTTGAATATGCTGCTCCAGTCTTCCTCGATTTGCTATTTGCTCCCTTGGCTACTTCCTCAATTAACTTGCTTTTTGCTTCACTATTGACTTCATTATTTCAAAGTTGCTGCCGATTGCTTATTCAATAGATTCTGCCGATTAGTGGGCTGCCATCTTCTTCTATTTCCATCCAAATCCTGGCTGCTCTTTCTTTGTTGTGGTAAGTGTTCCGTTCCTTTAAATTTTTGCTTGTATCGATCTAGTGTTTTACTATATTAACTTGCTTTTGAGAAAGGTTAATTAGATGATTTTAGATTAGGATGAATTGAGTTCAAATGTTAATAAAAAATGTGGAATAAAAAGAATATTTCTTTTTATTAATGGTTAATTTCCAATTTATAATTTATGTTGGAGTTATCGGTTTTAATAATATCAATTTTAATATTTCAAACTTGATAATTTGTAACCGTTTAAATCCATCGTTATCCATCAATCTTTGAAGAAATTGTTTTAAGAGTTTATTTAAAAAAAGATTATTATCTTCATCAAATTGAAAATAAATCTATTTTATCAATTGATTTCAACATCTTAGGCTTTAAAATAAAGTAGTAAAGTGGGGAGTGGGCACAGAGATTTAAAGAAGGTTTAATAGAATATGTGCCACTGCATTTTCTCGATCCCGACGAAAGATGAAACAGTTTGATAAATTAACTGGACAAAAAAGGACACCAACCTGGTCATTTTATTTTCCCCATTTCCATGGTCATCATCGTCTTTTCACATTTGATCTAAACCCACTCAATCTGCTAAAAGTTTATTCTGTCTTCTCAGATCTGTTTTCTTTTTTTTGCTCATTTCATACGTGGTACCCACAATATTAAGAAAAGCTACCATCTTTGTCTAAAACAATACACTGTTAAAAACTTATTTACTTATAAACTGAAAAGCAGTCACCTTTTTTTTTTTATAAATTCTTTAACCCACAAAATTGTCATATTACATCGAGTGTCAGGTAATTAACCAAAAATATTAAATGATAAAACGAAATAAATTTATTTACATACGAGTAAATCAGTAAATACATAATTTTAATTTAGATAATATAAATTTTTTTAGGTAGATAATATGATTATAAGAAAAATCCCATATCTCCTCCACCTCCGGTAATAAGAAAAATTAGAAATTAGTAAAAAAATGAAGTTTTAAAATTTAAAAAGATTGGGCTATGGCTGAACTCATCTGCTTCGCATCCAGATCTTGCAGCAAAAAGAAGCTTCCCCTGACTAAACAACTCCAATTCTTCTTTCTCTTAATATTAAATAAAGTCCTATTTTTTCTTTTAATTAATTAATTATTTATCTTTTCTTTGCCAAGGGTGGAAAGGAAAAGAAAAGCAAAGTCTTGTCTTCCCCTGTAGATGAATTTTGAGAAAAAGGAGAAACAGCATTGGACCCAAAAAACTCAGCATGAGAGCAGCTTATCATATTCTCCTCTTTTTCATCTTACTACCATTGTCTTCACCAACATCAAAAGCTGCTGTGTCTGTAATTCAGGATTTTATCACTTACAGAAGAATTCTACACCAACCATTATTTCCAGCTGGTTCAGCCCCACCTCCAGGGACCGACAATTCTATACCTCCACCGTCTCCTCCGCCGCCTGACCCAGCTCAGCCATTCTTCCCTGAAGGTCAGCAATCCCCAGATCAGAATCAACAATCTACACCACCAGCTGCAGCGGCCAATGGCTCAATCCCAATCCCAACCGCAACACAACCCACCAAACCAGCTAAAAGAGTTGCAATTGCAATCTCAGTGGGGATTGTAACCTTGGGAATGTTATCAGGACTTGCTTTCTTTTTGTACCGTCATAGGGCTAAACACCCTGGAGATACCCAGAAGCTTGTTGGAGGGAACTCGGAGAGGTTCCAGGAAGATTCCGGGGTGCCACCTTCCAGTTTTCTTTACATTGGAACAGTGGAGCCAATGAGGAGATCGGTGAGTGAAGTGAACGGAGGAGTCAATGGTTCACCTTATCATAAATTGAACTCAGGGAAGAGATGGGATCGGTATAGGCCAAGTCCTGAACTGCAGCCATTGCCTCCTTTGGCTAAGCCTCCTGCACTTGAGAATTGTTCACCCACAGCAATGTCACCTTCATCATCTTCTTCTGGTGAAGAGAGTCAGGGGACTGGTTTTTATACCCCACAGAGCTCAACTATTAGTAATGAAGAAAGCTATTATACTCCGGCTTCACGTTCGATCAGTGGCGGTTTGGTGACTCCGGCCAAGACAGAAATGAATGGGAATACTAATTCTGGTCGTCCTCGTTCCAAAAGAACATCTCCAAAAACAAGGGTTTTGGCTTCTTCACCCGAAATGAAGCGTGTTATTATCCCTTCAATAAAGCAGCAGCGGTCGCAGCTGCCTCCTCCTCCTCCACCACCACCGCCTCTTCAACAATCACAAAGCCTAGCCCCTGAGTTACATGAGACCCAAGAAACTACTTGTGCAAAAAGGGCGAAATTCTCCTCCCCACCTCCTCCTCCAAATATGGCATTGCTTCGATCAATTAGCAGCCATTCGTCCCCACAAAGAACAAAAATTCCACCTCCGCCTCCACCTCCACCGCCCCCTCCGCTCCCAGCAACGGGACCTTCAATTCCGAGGACAGTAAGGTCCTTGGAAACCAATGTGTCTCTAAAACCTTCCCCAGTGTTGAAAACGCAAGAATCCTCGACTCCAATTCCCGATATAAGTGAAGAGAGTGGGAGTAGAAAATCCATGGAAGAGGTTAATCATAAAGCTGGCAGTTGTGTAGAGAAGACAGATGGGGATGACATGGAGAGTGCAAAGCCCAAGTTAAAGCCGTTGCACTGGGACAAAGTACGAGCGACCTCGGAGAGAGCTACAGTGTGGGACCAGTTAAAATCAAGCTCTTTTCAGTGAGTGATAAAACTTGTATACTACTTCCTCACAGGGGATTAAGCTTTCAAAATATGACCTCTAATCTTGAGAACTTGCCTTGTTTGCAGATTGAATGAGGACATGATGGAGACCCTTTTTGGCTGCAATTCCACAAACTCAGTGCCCAGAGAACCTATTAGAAGATCAGTTTTGCCTCCTGTTGAACGGGAAAACAGAGTGTTGAATCCAAAGAAGTCACAAAATATTGCCATACTGTTGAGAGCACTGAGTGTAACTCGAGATGAGGTGTCAGAAGCTCTTTTAGATGGTAAGTCATATTTACATTTTCTATCAGTAAATAATAAGATTCTTATATCTTAGATATGATGGAAATTTTTCTGCATCTTCTTTCTCTTTGGTTAAGGGGCTTTGAGGATTTAAGAGCATAAAATTTGCTGGTTTTCACTTCCATCTAAATATGCCAAAGATATTTGTACTCTTTTGAAATTCAATATTTAATCTTGAAATTCAAATTTTAATCCAAGATGTTGAATCCCTATGTATACATTTTTTAATTTAAAAATCTTGGTAGGATGTGTGGAATTCTGTTTATTCACTTTTGATATTATAAAAAAGGTAAAATGACTCTTTTAATCCTCATGATTTACAGTTTTTTTTTGTCAATTTGGTCCAACTCATAAACAATTAGAAAAGAAATGGTTTTAACAATTGAATGTTTTTCCATATTTTCAATAAAAATAATTAAAAATTGTGAAAAATTAAAAACTCTTTAAAAGTAAAATAAAATAAAATAATTTTAAAAAAGAGTAATTTATTTTTAAATTACTCTTTTTAAATTTTATTTTATTTTATTTTATTTTTCACAATTTATTATTATTTTTATATTTTTATTGAAAATATGAAGAAAAAAATAGTTTGTAAAACATTTTTTTAAATCTTTATGTACTTTTAAAGAGTTTGGACCAAATTGATAAAAAAAAACTGTAAATCATGAGGGCTAAAAGAGTTATTCTACTTTTTTAAAACAGCCCATCATCAATTGTAATGGCAAGACCAAGATTTTTAAATAAAAAGAAGTACGGGACTCAATGTCTCAAAAATTGAAGTATAGGGACTTATATTTAAATTCCATAAGAAACATTGCAATTGGCAACTTGCTGCTTGGTGTCTTTCTAAAAGCTAATATTGAGATTGAAGTAAATGATAGTAAACCACGTTTTAGGTACCTGGTATAATTTGCTGAGCTCAAACACATTGTCCGTCACCATCACTTAAAACATATTCCTAGTTCCTCGAATTTCGAACTCTGGGTTGCATCTCCAAGCCCTTTTGTCAATAAAAAGTGTTATATGTATTAAAAGCAGAAAAAGGAACTTAATTAACAATTTATTATCATATTGCACTTGTATCATTATGTTAGTTTCTTCATGAAAAACAAAGCCTTAAAAGTTACATATAGGAGTGATGATCAATCTCTCAATTTATAATGGCAAACCACATAGACAACTGAGATTAGCCATTGGAGTAGCAACTAGCATGCTTGACATCATAAAATGCCTTACCATCTAATTGTTTCAAATATCCCTCAAAATTAAAACATGTATATGTACCTGAGTGGAATATCACGAGTTTATGACAAGCAAGTAGTTAAGCATAACACCTTTTCAAGTAAGCTGCTTATGTAGAAATATACAGATGAAAAGGTTCATTGAGATGCCACTTATGGGCGACTATTTGCAAAAAAAAAAAAAAGAATTGTCTATTTATATCTTGACTTTTCAGTTTGCTATATATCACATGCTATTCTGTTTGCACTAGCAGGTAACCCAGAAAGCTTAGGTGCTGAGCTTTTGGAGACTTTAGTAAAGATGGCTCCATCAAAGGAGGAAGAAATAAAACTTCTAGAGTACAGCGGGGACATCTCGAAACTAGGCTCTGCAGAAAGATTTCTTAAGACAATACTTGATATCCCTTTTGCCTTCAAAAGAATTGAAGCCATGCTCTACAGAGCTAACTTTGATACAGAAGTGAAGTACTTGAGGAAGTCTTTTCAAACCCTAGAGGTATTAAAATTCAAAAGGCTCAATACTTGGTGATTTAACTATCACATAAAAATGTTTCAAAAACCGGTAAAGGCTCCTATAAGTTCATTTCTCTCTATGTGCTTTCAGGAAGCAAGCGAGGAGTTGAAGAATAGCAGGTTATTCCTCAAACTCCTAGAGGCTGTTCTGAGGACAGGAAACCGGATGAATGATGGTACCAATCGTGGTGATGCTAAAGCTTTTAAACTTGATACCCTTTTGAAACTTGTTGATATAAAGGGAACAGATGGAAAAACCACACTCCTACACTTTGTGGTTCAGGAGATCATTAGATCTGAAGGTGCTGGTACTGACTCTGCAAATGGGAATCTTAAGGAGGATGATTTTAGGAAGCAAGGATTGCAGGTTGTAGGTGGGCTGAGCAGAGACCTCAGCAATGTCAAGAAGGCAGCAGGAATGGACTCAGATGTCCTAAGCAGTTACGTGTCGAAGCTCGAAATGGGACTTGAGAAAGTCAGATTGGTTTTGCAGTATGAGAAGCCGGATATGCAAGGGAATTTCTTCAACTCGATGAGGATGTTTCTAAAAGATGCTGAAGAGGAGATTGCTAAGATCAAGGCATATGAAAGAAAAGCTTTGTTGCAAGTAAAAGAAGTTACTGAATATTTTCATGGGAATGCAACAAAGGAAGAAGCTCATCCTTTCAGAATCTTCATGATTGTGAGAGATTTCCTTTCAATATTGGATCATGTCTGTAAGGAAGTAGGCCAAATGCAGGATAGAACAATGGTGGGTTCCGCCAGATCCTTTCGGATATCTGCAACTGCTTCACTACCAGTACTTAGCAGGTATAATGTGGGACAAGACGCAAGTTCAGATGACGAAAGCTTGTCTCCGTGAAGCTGCACGAATACGGGTCCTAAGACTACTCCCACAGTTGGACCCTTTTCCAGCTAAACCAGCAGTAAGGATGTCTCATTTACCATCACAAGCATCATGTCAAGACTCAAATTTCTTTTTTTAGATCAGATACCTGTACATTTTTGTAGTAAAAGAAGAATGTTTTTTTTTTTAATATATTACTATATGTAATGGTCTGCATTTATTTGATAAATTACTAATAATATATTTTTCAGTTTTGCAACATTGTTTTTGGTTTGGACTTTGGAGCTATCTATAATTCTGTGTCTCAAATTTTAGTTGGTATAGAAAGATTAGTGGTTTTTTTTTCTTTAAAAAAAACAGAGGAATGATCACCAAATGAATGCTAAAATGTCAGCATGAAGTGCAAAACAAAAGAGTTCCCAATCTTATGGTAGATTTTCTTAGTAAGAAAATAAAGCTTCAAAAAGACAAGTGAAAATTTACTAAAACATACCCGAAAAAGTTTTGAATGTCATGCCACCCCCATAGAATTCTTGAACTGAAAGGTTAAGGTTTGGATAAGCGAAGTGATTAGTGAAGAAAGCAGGTGGAAATGGAGGAACATTATTGACACCTTGATGCATCCCCATCAGCTTCACTTTTGGATGGAATTCAATAGTAACTAAATTCAGGGTTCTTCTTCTATATCTGAAAAAAAGATTTAAAATTTCAAAAGTATTCACTATTTCCGGATATTTGCATAGACTTTGAAAATTGAATCTCAGAATCAAACAGAAGAAGATTCATCTTAAAAGAGAAGCAAGGAAAATTTAACCAATATTCTAAAGAAAAAGTATTTTCTTTAGTTTGGGCTGTTGTTATCCCTTCTTAATGTTGGAATTTCAATATTAATATTAAAACAATAAAAAATCACGAATATTAATTTTTTATAACTTAAATAATATTATTAACATTTTTTTATAAATTATTTATTTAATATATTTTTTAAAATTATTTTGTTTTAATGTTAAAATTATTAATATTCAATTTTTTGTAATATTATATTTATCTTTACTATTAACATTATAGAATAAAATTGTAAGGTATATGAATATCTGTTTAATCTTTATTATTTTTAATTAGCTTCTGTTGAATTTTTTTTTGCCATTTATTTTAATACCTTTTGTTGAAATTTTCTATTTTAACATAGAACTATATGCTTATTGTAACCTACAAGATTTATTTTAATGAAACTTATTAATTACAATTTTCATTATATTAGTGCACCACACTGTACAAACTGTGTCACATAGGATTTGTTTCTTCTTCTTTTTTTTTCTTTTTTTTTTTGTAGAAAAAGGAATAATCAAACTAACTACATAAAACTAAATTATCCCCCAACGGGGAGACCTCAAACAAGCATAGATTGTCCCTTCTATTATGGATCATTTTGAACAAACAATTAGCATCATGGTTATCCTCTCTAGAGATGTGTCAAATACTCCAATGCCCTATCTGTGATAAAAGTTGATAAATTCTACTGATCAAAGCATAATTGGAACCATCTTAGGAACTATCCTGAATGGTCTTAGCCACCTCAAGATTATCAATTTGAATCAACACGTTATCGTAACCTCGTTCCATTAAAAGTGTCAACCCATCCAAGATACCCCATAATTCAGCATCGAAAACGGAACAATTTTCAAAAAATCTGTTGAAGCCAAGAATCCACCCTCCATTTTGATATCACATTATTCCCCCTACTGTAGCAAAACTAACATCAGCCTTGACGAAGCCATCAATATTCAAACATACCCAATTACCTGTCAAGTATGAAAATGGAATCAATCCTCGCGACTTGGTCGGTGTACCCCTGTTAAAAGAAACATATTGTTTTGCCCAACTATAAGACACATTGATAATTTCACTAACACTCCATGAAACACCCTGAAAATTTAAGAGATTCTGATTCTTCCAAATACGCCATGTGATAATCCTGAAGAGACACTACTAGTCTACTTCACCCAAGCACAAATCTTGTTGATTTTGCAAGTTTGACACAAGCTCCTACAAGTTTTGTTGGAAAAAGTCCGATTTGAGAACAATTTTCTTGCATAGTGAAAAATTAAAATTTTGAAAATTAACCCGGTTTGTCATATTTATAGCAATAAACCTTAGACCAAAATTATACTTGTGTTTTCAGATAAGCGGATCCTTGATGTTTTCCGGCTTTCAACCAAATGATCTTTTCTGTTATTCTCATACCACAAACTGCTTCGAGTGTGGGCCTAAACCAACTAAATCAAAACACAAAACTAGAAAAAAAAAGTTCTCTTTTCATTTTTGGGGTGAAAATAAAAATTCTTGGGGGAGAATGTGTTTAATAGTTGAGAATAGATTCTCTTTATTTTTCAACAGAGTAGCAATCTCTCAAAGTTGTGTAAATAGCTCTACCGGTGTTATCTATTTTTAGGGAGAGAATGTATAACTCTTATTGAATTGTAGAGGCTTATTTCAAATAGAAAAACAACTTCCTAGTCAAACTAGGAGAGAGAGAGGGCCTATAGGGTGTACTTCCCCTCACATATATTATGATAGGGATTCAGGCCTCTCATTGTATTGGACCCAATTATGTGCTTTTTGAACTTTTAACTCAATACTTCATAATTTAATCCAACCCAATACATAATTTTCTAATTTCCAAAAAAAACATTAATTTTCCAATTAAATATTTTTTTATCCCAATTTTACCCCCGGTAAAATTATGATGATTTTACCCTTCATAAAATTTCCAAGAAAATATATTTAATATTTCACAACTCAACTTGTTTACTATGACCGAATGGTTTTTATTTTCATTTTTGGGATTTAAAATTGCTCAAAATCATAAACTCATTCTTCCCATCATTTATGAGTAATACATGTACATTTGCAAATGAATCGTTTCTCATTTTCATTTTCATTTCCATTTCCATTTTGAGAAAACCATATTTATTTCCAAATTATTTCATTTCTCCATTTAGGAGAAAACCATAATCATTTCTTAATGTTTTCCATTTCTTTATTTCTATTTATTTTATTCATTTTCGATTCAATACGCAATTCATTTTTGGTTTTAACGAGCTAACAGAGGGACCGATTGAACATATGTAATTAAGGCTCAAATAATTTATAATTAAGTTTCGTCTTTTCACCTATTAATTAAAAAAGTCAATCACTATCAAATAATGATCAAGTCATTCATCACAATGACGAACAACTCGTGATCATGTTTACTTTTCATTAACCATGTAATGTCAATGAGAGGATGTCATTTACCTATGTCTTGGGCTATAAAATCCACCGTTGTAAATGATGCTACGAATTGTAGAAGTCGTACATCCAACGCACCAGCTTTCAGTTCCTTATATATTTGAACTCAGGCTTTTACTTACATCAAAGTGTATGAGTCACGCGAACATAGTCCACCATCTACTCAGGATTTTGGTATGCCGCACTATAAACGTCACAAATAAATAAGTCCATAAACGAATTCAAGATCTATTTTGCTTGGGTACTGTCCGATGTACTGTCAGTATAGTTAGTCACATCTATGTTTCTAACTTCTAGGAGTCATCTGCTCCAATGCCCAAGATAAGGCATCTCCCCAATTGGACTTGATAGACGACATATCTTTCAATCGGTTTGCTTATTTCTAATTAGACTAAGGACATGTTTAGGTTCGTCTAATAATACAAGTTGTCTTTTCGTATTACGATCCGACCACATAATACTGCTTAGTATTAGTTAAACATTAGACAACAAATGAACAATAATTGCTTCCATTTTGCTTTGCGTGTAAAAACCATTTGAGGATAATAATAAAAATATATTAATAGTAATAAATGAATTTTTTTTATTAACCAATCTGTTCGAAAAAATATATAAATTTACAAATGAATATACTACACTCAGGGCACCAGGTCCAACAAGTTTTCAGAATAAAACTTATCATGTCGTTTTGTTGGAATTAATAGATCCCAAATATCCCTCGCTATAGGATAGTCCCTAATAACATGCAACACATCCTCGAAAGCATGTCTACAAAACCCACAAGCCCTATCATGTCTAAGACCCCGATTCACTATTTCCACATTGGTAAGGAAATATTGCTTGAATGCAAGCTAAATAAAGAACCTAACTTATTGAGGGACCTCAAATTTTTACGAGATTTGTCATACCGCCCCCTTTTAGGTTCCGCGTCCTCCCCCGAAGCTTCTCATAGGCACTTTTAAGAGAAAAAGAACCTGTCAAGGTACCATCCCAAGTGATCCTATCAAACTCTATTGTCTGGTAAGGCGGAAGAATCCCTACAATCTTCCAGATCACATCCTCTAATAACCAAAGCTGGAAGAAATCAAGATTCAAACACCATTACATGTAACCATATCACTAAGTAACCATTCCATATCAAGACTAGAATGGCATATCAAGCAAGCTAGAAACCCCGCGTTCGAAATCTAGGGATCACGCCAACATCTGGTACTATTTTCAGCCCCCACTAAGCAATGTAAATTTTCATGAATAAGTGGTCAAGCCTTTGTGAGGGTTCTCCACAAGAAAGAACATTGTCTACACAATAAATTTTTAAGCAATCCATTCTAAATCCCATACTTTTCCCGCTAAACATGGACCCAAAGAGCATTAGTAACAGTCACAATACTAAAACCCAACTAAGACCCGAGATTTTGAACTCTATGAAAATTGATAATATTGCATATGCGCTTCCCTAAATCATCATCCACTCATTTTGAAAAACAAATATTAGTCTTATGCACATCAATCCTATGCCTGAATAATCGTAAAAACTGTTCAGCACTCCTTTAAGTACCTTGGCTTAACTCTCCTCAGCTTGACAAAAAAAAATCAGATCATTTGTAAAGAAAATAAGGAAATGGATGGATCTGAGCGGAACAAACGTATATGAGCCCACCGTCTGGAATTAATGACCAATTGAATATTATGTCTGAGCCATTCTATGCACAGGACAAAAAGGTAAGGAGACAACGAACACCCCTGACGAACACCTCTTATCGGTTGAAATTTTTGAATTGGAGTTCTATTCCACAAAATCTGCATGGTGGAACTCGTAATGGCTGACATAATAACATTACGGAGTGAGTTTGGAATACTTGTAGCTTGGAGGAATGAATCAATAAACTTCTAATACACTCGATCATAAGCCTTCTCTAGATCAATCTTGACAGCCAACCATTTCCTATTCTTCTTCTTTTTTTTCATGGAGTGGATCACTTCCTGCGCAATAATAATGTTGTCTATGGTATTCCTTCCCGCAATAAACCTTACCTGCTCTTGCCCAATAATCCTTGGGAAGAGCACTTTAAATCGATTAGCAATGACCATCATAACCAGTTTATAGAGAACTGTGCACAAGCTTAAAGGTCGAAACTGTAAAAAGCTCTCATGATTCTGAACATTGGGAATAACGATAATTAAGGTGTTATTCAGCTCAAGGCCAATACATTTCCCTATAAAAACTTTCTTAACCAAAGTACAAATAGAGGCACCAACTCGGTCTCATTGGCTCTAAAAGAAAAGGGCATAAAAGTCATCACTGCCCAGAGCCTTTAATGGGCCCATATCAAAAAGAGTTCTTTTGATTTCCTCATTAGAGACTAGTTTACTTAAAAGCTGGATCTCCCCATCCTTAAGTTATGGTAACGAACTAGAAGGTAAACCCTTTATCAGACTCGATTCCTTACCATATAATTTTTGAAAGAACCTAATTATCTCATCGAAAATCCACTCTCCCACATTATTCTTCAAAGTTGTGATCTGATTATGCTTCCTCCTCTAAAGCGTGCACCTATGAAAAACTTTAGTATTTCAGTCCCTCAAATATAACCAATCACATCTTGCCTTTTGTTTCCAAAGAAGCTCCTTGTGCTGAAGGACATTTTCCAAATCCTCTTGCACCTCTATTTCTAACTAAAGTAAATAATATGAGTTTGCACAATCCAAAGCCTTTTGAATATTAGTGAGTTTCTAAACCAGTATTTTTTTACAAGCCTGATAGGCGTCAAAACCACCAAATATAAATTCCTACGACAAAATAACAGTAATTAGCAGTATAGAGCAGTAGGGTCGAATCTACAGGGACTGGCTATCTAATTTCGTCTTTTTTCGTGACCAGAATCACTGTCACGGTCATAGTCGTGCCCACGGCTTGTGCGTAGAAATGCTAAAAATAAAAATAAAAATAAAAATGGGGGGTTTAAATTGATTAAGATGATAAAATAAGGAAATACGAAAAATAAAATAAAAACAAATTCGAAAATGTAAAAAAATAAATTTAAGAAAGTAAAATATATGGATAATAAAATATTTTTTCAGCTTAGCCTCAGCCTCGATGTACTCCAATCTTGAATCGATCCTTGAAATAGATATTCCCTTTCAAGCAATAAGCTGGTTATAGCAACTAAGAACGTCCTGACCGCCAACTTTTTCTTATGTAATCAATCTCGGTACGACCTGCAAACTGAATCTTTCTAAATTTCTAACTACGATACACGTGTTCACAATTTAAGATTTTGACAGCCTTGCGATATGAAAGACCAACTCGAATCAACGGACTCAACCGCGTGGGTCTTTTAAATCCGATCTCTATATCCCTCAACGGAATCCAACTGGCTTTTTCCACCTAGACACGCCAATTTGTTCACGGGAATTCAAAAATAGCATGGCCAATTTGTTTTCCAAACTGTATGCCAAACAACTCCAACCCAACGTGCACTTTTTCAATCGAAGCTAAATCAACTTTAAGGGACGAATTTATACCGGAGAGATAGAAAATACTGCGTTGAGAGGTTTTTTGAGCAGGTTCGTATCTCACATTGTTTTGTTGGAGCAATTTTCGGGCTAAAGCTAAAAAGGGTTTAGTTAATCATGAAAAGTATCATGCTTGAAAATAAATGGTTTAAATGGAATTGTGGAAAGTGGGAAGGGATTGATAGGCAAATAATCAAAAAGTTGAAAGTAAAAGAAAAAAAAAAGTTGAATTGGCATAATAGAGTGTAAAACAGGAATCGAGAGAAAAAAAATAGAGAATTTGTTAAATGCCAAAGGCAAAGTGCTTGTGCAATTAGCTGTAGCCACTAGTTATTTATACACACTTTTAGTGCTAAAATTTAGCTAGATTTTTCCTAAATATTATCACTAAATAATCCTAAATATAATCACTAAATAATTCTAAATATTATCACTAAATAATTTAAAATTTAAAAATCAAATTTAAACTAGAGACTAAATTTAAACTAATTATAGAGTTGTAAAAATATAAAAAAATATTTCAATCTTTATCAAGCTACTTTTTAAAAGAAATCTTCAACCCTTCAATCTTTATTCAGTCACCTTTGAATCTTCAATTTTTCAATCTAAGCCCTCCTCTTTGCTTTTTGTTCCAATTTAGCCCATTTTTGTAAGAGTTCGAATTCAGCACACCAACTTCATTCCTAATAAGAAAATCCCAAATTTAATAGCATTTTATATGATAATTAGCCAAAAATAAATATATTAAAAATAAAAATTTATCTTGCTATCAAATTCCCCCTACTTAGCTGATGCTTGCCCTCAAGCATGATATCCACTAAAAATAACTCGTCAATCCTTTTTAAAATCAAAACCCCCTTTCCTAGTCAAGCATACTACAAACAATTAGGTGAATCACAAATAAACAATTGTTAAACTCAATCAATAATCATTTTATAAAATTTCAAACAGTATGTCAAATTCAATTACTTTGTTAAATTTAGGCTTAATCAAACATGCGAAATGATCATACTAGAGGTGCTCAAGGGCCGGGCCAGAAAAAAATTCCGAAGCCCGAGCCCGACCCGGCCCATTTTTTAATAAACACCAAAAATTTATTTTAAAAATAAAAAAAATAAAAAAAAAGTATTTTAAGAATATTTTAAAATAAAAAAATAAAAAATATATATTTATTATATATTCGGGTCGGGCCCGGGCCAAAAAAGTGGTGCCCGAGGCCCGACCCGTTTTCTAAACGGGCCTCTTTTTTTTGCCCAAACCCATATTTCGGGCAGGCCGTCGGGCTGGGCCAGGCCACACGGCCCATGAGTACCTCTAGATCATACCCAATATATACTTTTATTTGTATCTATATACATTTTTTTTATGTATTTTTATATTTTTATTTTTTTCAAACGTAGTCAATTCTTTTGATTTAAAGTAAAATGACAACCCAAGCACCTCACCCCGGTTACTCAACCTGACACGTTCTCTTTATTTAATTATTTATTTTTAACGAATTCAAGACATAATCAAAATTTTTTACACGAAATGAGATGACAACCCAAGCACCTCATCCTGGTTACTCAATTTGGTCAAATTTCCGAATCTTCACTCTTAACCAAACTATTAGCATATTTATTTATTTATTTATTTAAACGAATGCTTTCATTAGGCGAGTTCAACAAAACAAACAATTTTCATGAAATATTGACTAAGGCATCACATTTTCAATTCTACAAAATATTTATTGATCAAGTAAGCAATAGTTATTCATGATTCACCCACTTATTTAAGTAAACTAAACATAAGAATTAGAGGTTTATTTCCAAAATGAATTAAGAAATTACTCTTAGCAAAACACATGCAAAGAAGAAAGTATGGCATGATCACGATCCCCCATACTTAGCCCACATTGCCCCCAATGTGCAAAAAGAATAACAAAAGTGGAGAAAAGTGTACTCCCTGCTTATTTTAAATGGGCCGAAAGATGGTGGAAGTGACCGTTTTGCAAAATGGTGAGGATGCTTGAGATGTTGGATTCCATTGTTTTGAGACGAGCTTCAATGCGATGAAGTCATTTGTCTACAACTAAAGGTGGTTGCTCCTGGAAAACAACACGATCAAACGAATTAAAATAATATTTTATTTAATTCTCAAACTGAGCTAGAATTCAAAATTAAATTAAATAAATAAAAATAAATGCAGGTTGCCTCCCATAAAGCGCTTTTGTTTAACGTCATTAGCTCGACGACCTGAGTGTTATTCATTTGGTTCCTCGAGAGTTAATTCTTCCATTACGTGCACTTGAAAGTTCTCATAGAAAGATTTCAACCTTTTCCCATTGACCTTGAAGTATTTTTCAGATTCCTTCATCATCGGTGGATTGAAATGTATTCAAGCTTCTCCGTTCGGGTTTACTTTTTCCTCTATCAGAATCTTTAAATGTTCCTATAACAATTTGAGTTCCAATTCTAAGACTTCCATGCGAATGATAACTTCACAAATTGGCTCTTCCCACATCATTAATTCCTACAGTTTATCCAAAACATCGAGGTCTAAATTCCTACTAAGCACAGTTTGTAACTCATCCTCTTCATGATATTCAAAATGAAATTTTATTAGTGGTTCAATAATATCAACACTAGAAATATTCGACATTGAACTGGGTTGGCCCATCGCCTCATAAACATTAAATTTTACCACTTCACCGTCGAATTCCATATTGAAAGTTTCACTTTGAACATCAATCTTTGTATGTGCAGTACTTAGGAATGGTCTCTCGAGTAGAATATTAGAAGCATTTTTTGAGTGGTCGTCCTCCGCATCGATGATGTAAAAGTCTACAGGAAAAATTAGTTCATTTACCTTTACGAGGACATCTTCCAGCACCCCTTATGGATATACGCATGACTTATCTGCCAATTGAATAGTTACCCCTATTTCATTCAAATGACCTGTGTTTAGCATCTTAAAAATAGATAAAGACATTACATTAATAGATGCTCCTATATCACACATGACTTTTTTTTTATTCCAATATTACCTATTTTGCAGGATATAGAAAACATACATTGGTCCTTACACTTAGGTGGTATTTTTCTTTGTAACACTGCAGAAACATTTTCTCTCATATTCACCCATTCGTTTCCTTGGAGTTTTTTTTTCGATGCAAAGTTCTTTCAAAAATTTTGCATAGCGTAAAACCTATTTAATTGCATCAAGTAAAGGAATAGTAATTTCTACCTTCTGAAATGTCTCAATGATTTCTTTTTCCTCTCATTCCTTTTTAACTTGGGCAAGCCTTCTAGGGTATGGGGGAGGTACAACAAATGGTTTATGTGGTGTCTGTGATAGCCCGAAATAGGGCCTAATCGGAATAGTGGTTTCATAACCACAAATCCAAAGTGAAATAGTTTAATTTTATAAGTTTTTATTAGTTACTGATTGATTGAAATATTGTGTGAAAATATGGATAAGAAATTTTAATGATTTAGTGTCTAATTAAATTTTTAGGACTAAATTGAGAAAAATGCAAAGTGTGTTTAATAAGTGATTAAATGACTTTATTGAATTATTGCATGAAATTGGAAGTCTTTATGTGACAATTAGACCATAAATTAGTGATATGGACACAAAAGGGTAATTCTAGAAAAATATCTAAGTAATGGGTTAAGGGCATTTCTGTCCAAATTGAGTAAAAGACAAAATAAAGAGAAAATAAGTGTCCATCTTCTTAAAAATCAGATGGTTGCTGTCAAAAAAAATTCATGTCACCATAGCTAGGGTTCTTGATCTTCCTAAGCTCAATTGTAAGTGATTTCTTGCCCCATTTTTAATTATTTTCGTATTTTTATGCTTATTGATGCTTGAATTTCATGTTTCTACTATTTAATTTAAATGAAGTTAAAGTTTAAAAATTGACCCATTCATGATATAATTGTAAATTGATTAGTGATGTTAGATAATGAATGTTTGAAGTGTTAATTACAAGTTTTACTAGATGAATTTTGATGAAAATGTTGAAAAAGGGCTAAATTGTGAAAGATGGTAAAGTGTGCATAAAGTTGTGATTTTGTGAAATTGAGGGCTGTTATGAGCATGAAATATGATTTAGTGAAGTTTGAAATTTAAAAATTTAGTGAATTTTATTTTTACGAGCTTTGGGACAAAAGTGGAATTTTTGAAAAGTTATGGGGAAAATGTAAATTTGCCAAAATATTGTGTATGAATTGTATTTGAATGGAATATTGATAAAATGTATTAAATTGTGTTAATATAGATCAAGAAAGAAGAAATAGTAGAAATGATCGGGGAAAAGAGAAAGTTTTCGACTAAATTACAAAAATAGTCGTTTTGCATCCGAGGTAAGTTACGTGTAAATAATAGTTATATTTGATATGTGAATTAATATTCAATGTGGAAGGAAAATTATTCATGAATTATTCAAGTGTTAAAGTGTTGAAAATAACGTGTTAAGTGTAAATTCCCATTGAACTTAGGAATAGAAGTGGATACAAGTGACATGTCACTAGAGATCAGTGTTACAGTGTTACAGTGAGTCCCGGGTGCTGGGTGATCTAGCATGTGTTGCAGACACCTGACAGCTTGTGTGAGCAGGCCCGTGGATATTTCCAGTGTTATTGATCAGTGGTAGCTTCGGCTACATTTCAGTGGTAGCTTCGGCTACATAACAGTGGTAGCTTCGGCTACATATCAGTGTTGCACTTATGTGCTAAATCTCTATGTATCTGTGTATATTCCGAGTGTTCAATGGGATTAATAATGAGTTAAAATGAATATGAAATGAAGTGTGTATGCAGGTACAATTGAAAGAATGAGCATATGTGATAAATGTTAAGTGTGAAAATGTATATGAAAGTGAATTGGTAAGATTGTGCATGTGTAAGTGATTGAAATTGCTAAGAAATGTTTTGATTAGTTATATGTTAAAAGTTTTAATTATTAAATGAGTACCTATTATTTACATATAACTTACTAAGCTATTTGTAGCTTACACATTTTCTCATTTCCTTTGTTTTATAGTGATTTGAGCTTGTTCGAATTGGGGATCGTCGAAGCTCGTATCACACTATCATAACCATCTAGGTATTATGTATTTTCAAAATGTTTAAACTATGGCATGTATAGAGTCTTAATCATTTTGAGTATGTCCATATGATATGGCTAAGATTAGCTATTGAAATGGTTAGTAAAGATTATGTTTTGGTGTTATGTATGTGCAAATGGTAGCTAATACAAATAAGCAGTTTCTTTGACAGCAGTAGTGACGTGAATATGAAAAATCACCATAAATAGTAGAAATGAAATTAGAGAGTGATTGATATATAGAATTAAATCTTATCAAGTCTATTTTTACATGAAAGAAACGGTGTGGGCAAAGGAATTTTATGTTTTGAGATATTTGAATTTTAGTGAGACAGGGTCAGAATGATTTTTGAAGTCCCCTGTTCTAACTTTAGAAAATCATTATAAATTGTACAGAAAGAATTATAGGTCATAATTTATATGTATAGATTCCTTAGTGAGTCTATTTTCAAAATAAATAAACGGTAACCTTATATGAATTCTGTACAATGAGATAATTAATTTTTGTACCAAGAGGGGATAATTTAATGAATAAACTGTACTAATTGGCTAAGTCAAAAATTCTGAAAATTTAATGGTAAGTATGAATACGAGTCTAGTTTCAGGTAAAATTTACGGATTTAAATTTTGAGTTTTGTAACTCGAGTTATAATTAAATTAGTGACAGTCGCGCAGGTGGACAGTTTTGTTGTGAACATTGAATTTAATTTTAAAAGAAAATTTTTATGCTCCGAATTGGTAAGTTAAATTGGATGAAATCTCGTAGTCGATTTCGGCGGCGGTCTCGGGTAAGGGGTGTTACAGTGTCAGTTCCATGGGAGCTGCTAGTTCATCTTTTTGTTCTTCCTATGCAGCGTCGTGGTCAAGTCTCGTGATAGGCACTAGTGTTGACTCTGTTCCATCCTGTATGGTCACAACCCTTGCATTTTGACGTGGGATTGGCTCAGTTTGAGATGGTAGTTTTCCTTTGTTATCCAAACGACTAACTGTGAGTGCTAGCTTAATTATTTACTGATCCATTTCTTAGAGATGCGCTTCATTCTTTTGTTGGAACTTTTTGGTACTAACGAATAACCTCTCTACTATGGTTTCAAGAGACGACTTTGGAGGTTGATACTATTGAGGCGGAGATGGTCTTGGTTGATATGGTTGATTATATCGAGGATTCGATCCATAGTTTAAATTTGGGTGGTCCCTCCACATTGCATTGTATGTGTTCGAGTATAGATCATAGCACATTTGAAGTTTCCCTAGGAAGTTCCCAACGGCATCTACTTGTGCAGTTGTGTCCTCAAGTAAAATCGGGCACGAGTCGGTAGGATGATCGAGCTTAACATAAATCCCGCATAATTGAGCTGAGTTCGTCTATCTTGCAAGCATATTTTTAACCACATTAGTAAGTTCATCAATCTTTTTTACTATGGAAGGAGTACTTAGCTGATGAACCCTTCTCGTAGGTTCCATAGCTGGTCAATACTGTTGAGAATTTGCAGCCATAGTTGAAATTAATTCCCTAGCTCTTTGGAGAGTCATGTTCACAATTGCCCCTCCATTGGCGGCATCAATAATCTTTACTTCCATTGGGAGTAACCCCTCGTAGAAATACTATAGAAGCGACTGTTCATATAAGCCATGTTTTGGGAAACTTGCGTACAACTTCTTGTATCGCTCCTAATATCCATAGAGTGAATCTGCTTCTTTCCATTGTATTCCAACTATATTCCTCCTTAATTCGGCTGCTCGAGCTGCTGGAAAAAACATGCCAAGAAACAATCGAAACATATCAGCCCAAGTATAAACAGATCCTAGAGGTAAATAAAACAGGCATTCTCTAGCAGAGTCGATTAATGAAAAAGGAAAAACTCATAGTTTTATTTTGTCATCAGTTACTCCTTTTGGTTTCATGCTTAGACAAACTATGTAGAACTCTTTTAGATGAGTATGGGGGTTCTCATTTTTCAAACCCCAAAAAATAGGCAATAAATGTATTAATCCCGACTTTAACTCGAATGGTGTTTCACCCTCCGGATAAGTTATGCATAGTAGTTGTTGTTCATCTAATGCAGCTGCAAGTTGGCGTATAATTTGATCTACCATATCGTCTGAATCTTCAGATGAGTAAATATCTTTGGTGTAAGATCCTTCTTCAAAGTCGGGTTGTGGTTGTTTACCGTGTCGAATAGCTTCTCTTCGAAGTGCTCGAGTAAACTTTTCTATTTTCGGTTCAAATGCTAAAGTCTCCAATTTTGACTTGGTCATAAAGAAAACAAACAAAAATTAGAAATTTTCACCAATCCCCGGCAACGATGCCAAAATTTGATGGGCATCAATACCACCAAATATAAATTCTTACAACAAAATAATAGTAATTAGCAGTATAGAGCAGTAAGGTTGAATCCACAGGGGCTGGCTATCTAATTTTGCCTTTTTTCGTGACCAGAATCGCTGTCGTGGTCACAATCATGCCCACGACTTGTGCATAGAAATGCTAAAAATAAAAATAAAAATGGGGGGGTTTAAATTGATTAAGATAATAAAATAAGAAAATGCAAAAAATAAAATAAAAACAGATTCAAAAATGCAAAAAAAAAATTAAGAAAATAAAATAAATGGATAAATAAAATATTTTTTTAAGCTTAGCCTTAATCTTGGTGTACTCTAATCTTGAATCGATCCTTAAAATAGATCTTCCCTTCCAAGCAATAAGCTAGTTATAGCGACCAAGAACGTCCCGATCGCCAATTTTTCCTTATGTAATTGATCTCGGTATGACTTGCAAACCGACTCTTTCCAAATTTCTAACTGCGATACACGTGTTCAAAATTTAAAATTTCGATAGCCTTGTGATCTAAAAAGCCCAACTCGAATCAACGGCCTCAACCGCGTGGGTCGTTTAAATCCGATCTCTATCTCCCTTGACGGAATCCAACTGGATTTTTCCACCTAGACACGCCAATTTGTTGGCAGGAATTCGAAAACAACATGGCTGATTCGTTTTCCCAACTGTACGCCAAACAACTCCAACCCAACGTGCACTTTTTCAATCGAAGCTGAATCAACTTTAAGGGACAAATTTGTACTATCCCATATATCGGAGAGATAGAAAATACTACGTTGAGAGGTTTTTTGAGCGGGTTCGTATCTCATGATTGTTTTGTTGGAGTAATTTTCAGGCTAAAGTTAAAAAAGGTTTAGTTAATCATGAAAAGTATCATGCTTGAAAATAAATGGTTTAAATGGAATTGTGGAAAGTGGGAAGGGCTTGATAGGCAAATAATCAAAAAGTTGAAAGTAAAAGAAAAAAGAAATTGAATTGGCATAATAGAGTGTAAAACAGGAATTGAGAGAAAAAAAAAAGAGAGAATTTATTAAATGCCAAAGGCAAAGTGTGTTCAATTGGCTGTAGCCACTAGTTATTTATACACACTTTTAGTGCTAAAATTTAGCTAGATTTTTCCTAAATATTATCACTAAATATTCCTAACTATAATCACTAAATAATTCTAAATGTTATCACTAAATAATTCAAAATTTAAAAATCAAATTTAAACTAGAGACTAAATTTAAACTAGTTACAAAGTTATAACAATATAAAAAATCATTCAATCTTTATCCAGCCACTTTTTAAAAGAAATCTTCAACCCTTCAATCTTTATCCAGTCATCTTTGAATCTTCAATCTTTCAATCTAAGCCCTTATCTTTGCTTTTTGTTCCAATTTAGCCTATTTTTGTAAGAGTTTGAATTCAGCACACCAACTTTATTCCTGATAAGAAAATCCCATATTAATAGCATTTTATGCGATAATTAGCCAAAAATAAATATATTAAAAATACAAATTTATCTTGCTATCAAATTCCCAATATGTCTATACACATTCTTATCCCAACACTTGATTTGATTCGTAAGATGAGAAAGCGAGGCCAACATACATCCATTAAAGCTCTAGTTTTCCTTGAAAAACTTAGAGAAATCTAGATGTTCAACCCATCCTACTAGGAACCGAAAAGGTCGCCTCCTAGAAGAATGAAACACTAGCCTGAAAGACAACAGAAGAGGCCTATGATCATATTTGAGCCTCGAAAGGTGAGTCACTGTAGAATTTGGGAAGTAACCCACGCATCATTACCAATAGCTCTATCTAGACACTCAAAGACTTCACCTCTATGCCACGTAAAGGAAGGCCCTCTAAACCCTAAATCATGCAACTCTACCGAATCCATAAAATCCTCAAATAAGGAACACCTTTTCCCATTAACCCGCTCGACTCTCTTCTCATTAGGAGAGAGGAGAGCGTTAAAATCCCCTACCGCCAACTAAGGAAACTCGTTGCTTAGAATGACCGTCTTTAATTCTTCCCAAAGGTACCTCCGTTTTTGACTATCAAGACTAGCATAAACAAAAACAACAAAAACAGGCCGCTTAAAAACAGATCGTTTTGTAACCTCATTGTGTTATAGTATATATATAATTAGATGTTCATCGAAATTTTAATATATATTTTAAGATAATTATAATGATTGTAATTAATTTTTATTAATTAAACATTTTAAATTAAAACAATTTTTTAGAAAATACCAAACTATTATTAAACCAAATGAGAAACGATTTTGTTAGGTATAATTTTTTAATCAAATTATGATTTCTCTCCTAACTTTAAATTTAAGGTTTAGTATCTATACTCTAATTTGACATAATTTGATTCTCTTAATTTTATAATCTCATTAGTCTAGATAGTTGAAACCTTTAATTATTTTGATTAAAATATTGAGGCAAAATTTTCCCTTAAATATATTCAATCCAACTTATCATGCCAAAATATAATTTTTTAGTGGGTTAGGAAACTGTTTTTAATAAAAATTTACGCTAACATTTCAACTGAAATAACTAAAGATATTAAGTATTTAGACTAACCAATGTCATTATAAAAATAAAGACTCAAATTATGTCAAATAAAAATATAAATTAAATCCAGTAAACTAACACTTGTCACTGAAAAAAAAGAGAATTAAATTATGTTAAATTAAAATATAAACACTAAATCTAAAAATAAGCATGGAGATAAGAATTGGAATTTGACCCTTAATGCATAGCATAGAAACTATATTTGAAAAATCTGTTACTGCTACATAAATCCACTATCCCTAAATAGAAAAAGAGAGTAGATCGATCTGGATGAGCCCAATAAGGAGTAAATTTGGATATGGGCTTCATCGAAGCCGCTTGTCTAAAAAGAAAAATTTATGGCGTCGCCCGGACTCGAACCGGAGACCTTCAGTGTGTTAGACTGACGTGATAACCAACTACACCACGACACCACTGTTATTATTTGATTTACATAACTATTTTTATTATAAAAACTAAACGATTGGACATTTGTTATTATGTATAACTTATACCGAAAGATTTGAAGCTGGGGATAAGCCTAAAAGCTATATAAGTAATGTTATGTATGCATTTTTATTTTGTATAACTTAATATATTTAATTTTAATTTATTTTAATTTTTATAAATTATTATATATTATCGTATTATGTTTATATATTTATATACGCAAATTATTATTTAGTTAATATAGAAATAAATGTATTTATTTTTTATATTTAAATGTATTTATTTAAATGTATACAATTGAACCAAAATTAAATTTTAATGTATATATTTGGACTACCATCAAAGTTTCCTATGTATAATTGCAGCAAACTTAAATTCATTTATCAAATCGCATCTTAAATCAAAATTAATGTGTGGTCCTAAAATTTATCCCTACAAGTCTAATACATGTCATCTATGATTACTTGATTATTCTTTTAATAATACGTATTTAGTATGAATATAAAATTATAATTCTTAAAATATACCAAAAAAATTAAATATTAATGTTTGATGCATTAATAATATATATTTTAATTCAACGTATAAAATTAAAATATTGTCATGTGTTGAAGTGTTTATATAATATTATCATCTGTAGCTGAAGGAATAAAAAAGAGAGAAACAGAGTGGTTGATGGCATAGCTTCTTTGACAACCACTCTACCTCGTGGTCTTCCTTTCTTCTATAGTCCGCCAGATAAATTTTAAGATTATTGCTTGATGATCCTTTGAATTTCATTAGGTATAAAATTTAATTTAATTTAATCTACAATTTTATATATAAATCTTGATTTTGATTAATTTTTGTACAAATTTTGATATTAACGTATGTACTAAATTGAGATTCAACCCTTTTAAATATACCATTTGTACGGCCCATTTTGACCCGGGCCCAATAGGCCCAATAACTAAACCTAAGCCCAACTACCCCAAACCCTACAGCAGCCCAACACCAAATCAAAGAAAAAGAAGAAACCCTAGCCACCTAGGTCTTCTGCTGCCGTTGCATCATCTGACTAGCGCCGCACCTACCGTCTGCCGCCACCTGCTCTACCAAGACTTGTAAACACGCAACAAAGAGAAGCAGGAGCAGAGAGAAACAAGTGGAGAATGGCAAAAAATTTTAGATTTTCTTTCGGCTATAAAGTCGATTTGCAAAAGCGGAAAAGGGGGGCTTCATCACTGTAATCGGGAGTCCCGATTTTTTGTAAAAAAGAAATAAAACATTAAGAAAAAAGAAAAAAAAGCAGAAAGCAGATCAAATGTTTTCTTTTCTTTTTTTCTTCCATTATTCTGTTCATAAATCTTTTTTTCTTTTTGTTTTATCTACTTTTTTAGAATATTAGTAATAAGAAGATAAATGAAAAAGAACTTACCGGACGGTCGTGGCCTCGCCGTTGGAGCGTCTCTCCTCCGTCGCCCGAATCGTGCCCAAAGGGACCGAAAACCTCCCTTGTTTTCGACTCTCACAGGTTGAGAGAGCTTGGCTCTCAAGGACACCGCGCAATGGAGGTGTAATAGGCCATTTCGCGACGCCGGCCACCGCGTATAGTGGCACTACGATGGCGACCACGGCTGGCAACCATGGCTGGATTTGGGGGTTTGAGAGAGAGCTTCAAAGCTCTCTGAAATTTTTTAAAAAAAGGGATGAATCTGATTTTTTTTAGTTTTTTTTAACATTTATACCAAATGAAAAACGACGTCGTTTCACCTGGGGGTCTCAGCGCCAAAACGACACCGTTTTGCGCGACCCGCGCGTGACCCGACCCATTACCAGGAGGATCCGCGTGTTTTCATTTGTTGGGCTATTTACGCCCGTAGTCCTCCCGCATTTTTTTGTTTGTTTTAGTTTAGTCCTTTTTATTTTTATTGTGTTTTTAAATTTGGCCCCGTAATTTCGGCTTTGTTTCAATCTGGTCCTTTGAAGCTGTGCGTTTTGGAGAAGGGAAAATTATCCTTCCAGTCCCTCCTTGTTATTCGCGCATTCAATATGATCCTTATTTTTTCATTTATTTACAAATTTAGACCCCGAATCTTGTTTTAATGTTTTATTTAGTCCTTTTGTTATTTTGTTTATTTTCTTAATGAATTTGATATTATTACTGTTATTATTAGTTATTATTGTAATTATTCGCTCATTTTTTTTAATTGAAATCTTTGTTATATATGTACACGTGTTTTTATAATATATATGTATATATACACATGCATATTTTTATTTTTATTTTTTATATATATACGTACCTATATATTTTTATTTTATAATATTGACACATACCTACATACATGTCTATATATATATTTCATTTTCATAAATATATATACATATATATACTTACATATCCCTTATACTTTCAAAATATATATTTTGTTTATATTCTTTATATTTTACGATTCATATATATACCTACATATATGTACTTCCTTTATATATTTGATGATTGTTACTTACGTATATATGTATATTCATACATGCTTGCATATATTTTCATGTGTAATAGTTTTAAATATGTATACATAAATATGTTTTTCATATTTTCATAATTTATATATATATTTATATATATTTTTCATATTTTTATAATTTTGTTAATTTTGTTAATTTACATGTCTGTTATTGTTATTTTTCTTGCTTTAGTTTTTATATGTTTATTATTTGTTATCGTGCCTGTATGATTGTTTTTTATATTAGTCTTATTTATTTCTCTTTTGTTTTGCTCGTGTTATTTTACTTACATTATTGTTATTTTACACCCATTTTTGTTCAGATTTCCAAAAAATAAATTTTAAAATAAACGTAACACTCAGCATTTGAGATCTTCAAAAGAATCGAGCCGTAACGTATTGAGTTTTGATTTTCTTTGTTGAATCTAAATAATTGAAGTTACTCTTTTTTTTATAAAAAGAAATAAAAGGCTCATTATTGAGAATTCAATAAGTTGTGTCTTAATGCATTGGATATGACTTTTTGTTTTCCCGAGACGAGGATTTTTTTAAAAAATTAATAATGGTAGTATTTCATGTTTAGATTTGAGAAAGTCGTGCCCTAACTTACTGGGTTTCGATTTTTACAATAAATTTAAATACGTGAATATTTCCAAACTTAAGTTTTAAACGATCTTGGGAATTAAAAAAGATCATGTCCTAACTTATTGGTCGTGATTCCTTTTTAAATCCGAGATAGTTAAATATCTTTTAAATAAGCTAATTTTTGGCATTCATTCGCGTATCGGGAATTCGAGACATTGTGTCCTAACTTACTGGATATGATTTTTTTCTCGATTAACGTGAAATATACTTCTTTCTCAAAAATTTTTAACATTTTAATACAAGGATCGTAGTTTTAAAATTCTTCAAAGTTTTTAATTTTCGACATTAAGGCATTAGCTAATCAATTAGGTACCAATTTTGGGCGTTACGAGGGTGCTAATCCTTCCTCGTACGTAATCGACTCCCGAACCTGTTTTTTTGAATTTCGCGGAGTAAACTCGTTGTTTTAATAAAATTAAATTGTTTATTAAAAATAATCACTTTTCGAGGTAATCCAATCACACCTCATTAAAAAAGATTGGTGACGACTCCCTTTTTTTTCTATTTTTGTCAAAACCCAAGTTGATCCCGTTTTTCAATCAAAAAAATGGTGTCTACAGCTTGGTGACTTCACTGGGGATTTTTTTCAAAATAAGAGAGTCAAGCCACGAGTTGATTACTTTTTGTCTTTTTGTCAAAATTTGAAAACTTCGTTTAAATATACGATCCTTTTGTTGTATTTTCATTCATCTTTATTACGATTTTCATCATTGTGATTTATAATTGCTATGTTAGTTTAAGTTTTGGTATCTTCCTACACATTGCATTGCATGATCGTTGGTCATACCTTTTTAAGTGAGAGTGAGAAGCTACGCCTTCGTGAGGTTTTCACCTCCGCATGGGATAGTGAATCACTTCTGGGATACATCCGTACCTATGTCTTCGTGAGATTTTCATCTCCACATGGCCATAGGGAAATGTATCCCCCTGAACTGAACTCGGTCTATAAGAGCCTATAATGGGTGATGATCGAGGAATCTGCTGGTTCGGGTACCTTTGCTTTAGAGCCGAACCTCATTTAGTCACCCGAATAGGTGTTCTATTTATTCTTGCTTGCTATTGCATTATACTAACCCGTCTTGTTTTGTTTTGTTTATGATTGCTTTGCATTTTCATCAAAGAAAAGAGGTGTTGATTCAAATTTTATTGCTAAATAGAAAAGCTTGTCATGGAAAACGAATTTCTTGATAAAGTAGAATATAATGCAATTTCCCGAATATGGACTGATTAAACACAACGAGAGAAGGCTAGAAGTTCGTGGAGGAATATACGATTATGCTTCGCTGCCTCAAGATTCAAGCAGACAAAGATTATTCGAGAAGCTGTCACGAAACTAAAGAGCATTGCTGGAGAGCAATGGGTCGTGGCTCGGATCAAACAAAAAGGAGATAGTAGAGACAAATTTTGGAAAGTTCACAAGATTTGATCCCAGCATCCGTATATGAAGAAAAAGATCGATGTCTTCGCCTGGAATATGAGGGTAAAGTTGCATATGTAATCCGTTTTATGTAAAGAAATTTATCTTCTAGAAAAGTTGTTCTAATGGAATTGAATTCAGAATCAATGCCTCTTTTTCTTTTTGCATTCATTCCATGCATTTGCATTACATTGCATCATATGCATTAGATTTTCACAAAAGGACCCTAATTTGGTAAAATTATTTCAGTTACCCTGGAAACTAACAAAAACCTGCCAACTAGATATCATTACGGTAGTCGCCGCAAAACCAAAAAAATGTATCAGAGACTAGAGATATTAGAGCAATTGCAAGAACAGATGCAAGTTCAGATGCAATAACAACTAGAAAAGATCCAACAAGACATGCAAGAATTCCAAAGGAGCTTGATGAGCCAGTTAGCACAGCTATCGGCTAGAGATAAAAAAGAAAACCCTGTAGTCGATTCTAGGGACGAATATAAAGACTCTGCCTATCCTCCAGGTTTCACCCCAATAGGCATCTAGGCCCAACCCGACACATGTCTACAAGGGGCGCCCACTACTAACAAACCCCAACGATATCAGGCCAGTACCTCGATGCCAATGAATTACCTGACAGGCTCAAGTCCCAATCCAAGGAATGATCCAACCAATCCTGCAGTTCTTGATTTAGACGAAGTGGCAGAAATAGAAAAAGCAAGGGTAGAACTGCCAAAGCAACTCGAAGATCAGTATAGGTGGTTGGAAGAAAAACTCAAAGCAATGGAGAATGCTAATTACCCTTGTGGGGTCGATGCCAAGGATCTAATTTTGGTCCCCGATCTAATACTCCCACTGAAATTCAAAGCTCCAGAATTCGAAAAATATAATGGGACTAGTTGTCCTGAAGCTCACATCACGATTTTTTGTCGAAGAATGACAAGATACGTTGATAATGATCAACTGTTAATTCATTGCTTCCAAGATAGTCTGATTGGATTGACTGCCAAATGGTACAACCAGTTGAGCCGTGCCAATATCCACTCATGGAAGGACTTGGCACAAGCTTTCATGAAGCAATATGGTCATGTGACAGACATGGCACCTAACAGAACTACACTGCAGAACATGGAAAAGAAGCAAAGTGAGAGCTTCAGGCAATACGCCCAAAGATGAAGAGAGGTAGCGACACAAGTCCAACTACCTCTTCTGGAAAAAGAAACCACGATGCTTTTCATCAACACTCTGAAAGCCCCATTCATTAACCACATGTTGGGAAGCGCTACCATGAGCTTCTCAGATATGATAATGTCTGGTGAGATGATTGAAAACGCCATAAGAAGTGGAAAGATAGATGCGGGGGAAGTTGTCAAAAGATCAACCCCAAATATCAAAGAAAATGAAGTGAGCAACCTGAGCTTGTATAAGAAAGGGTATTCAAAATTGGTCATTGTGGGCCAACCAAAGGTCGTAATTGCCAGCTATCAAAGTATTAATACCGTACCCGAAGAGTGACCCGAGGAAGAATCAGGCATTTGCCCTTATACACTTGGGAGTATTTTGAACAATGGGACTGTGGAGGAGATCCCTGTATTTTTTTAGACCTAATTCGGAGTATTGTCCAAAACACGCTTATTGCTCTAAGTCTAGGGGCAATAAGAATCCTTTTGTGAGAAAGGCCTATGTCCAACATATTTATTTCAATAAAATGCATCTTTGTTTCTCACTTTGAGCAAATATTCCTTTATTGTTTCCATTTCATTCATGATCATGCTATACAGATAAATATTCTTAGATTCTTTTATTCTTTGGATCTACTTTCGTCCTATAATAGGTCTTTAGATATCAATGATATGAGCGACACTGCTATTAACTTAGAACCTCCTTTTGAGTAAGATATGTGTCCAGATTAAACTTTAAGACTTTGGAGATAACCGAGACTGTAGCTTATCTCTCGATTTGTTAAGGACGGGAAAATAAGATCCTACCTTGCACAGAATCAATCGGAGCCATGGCCTTTCTCTATATGGGGCACGGATGTCATTAGGCCAATCTCGCCTAAGGTTTTGACGGTTATCTTTATAGTCATCGATTACTTAACTAAGTGGGTAGAAGTTGCTTCATATGTCAATGCCGCAAAGTCAACAGTCTACGAATTCTTGAAAAGCCATATGTCAGTATGAAATGCCAAAAAGGAGCATACCTGACAAAACACTAAAATTGAACAACGACACGATGTTAGAAATTTGCAGTCTGTTCAAGGTTAACACATTTCGCCCCAAAAGGCACGGTGCAGTGGGAGTAAAAATAAAACAAAAAAAGGAAGAAAAAATTGTTACTGGGGCAACACCTTGCCTTATCGCAGTTTTACTCATTAAGGTCAAGATTCCTTCTTTTCGAGTGTTGAATTAGATCCCAATTGAAGAGAAATGTTCAAAGTTATCCGTTTGGGTCAAATGCATCAAAACAAAAGACGCAAGCTCACCAAAGAAGGGTCGCCTTAGAGAGTTCCATGAGGAGGACCTAGCATTGAAGAAAATCCTCTCCACAAAAAAGGGACTTTAGAAGAAAGAGGATATCAAACTGAAAAGAACCTTATATGGAAGGCTTTATCTAGAGAAGTGTTGATTTCAGCCAAAAAAAGATAGCAATGACTTACCTGATCCTACGGGTTCGAATTCAATCAAAGAATGTTCAAAAAAAAAGGGCAAAAAAGAAAAAAAGAAAAAAGAAAAAAGAAAAAAGAAAAGAAGAAAAAGGAGAGGCCAAGGTGAAAACCCACAAAGGGCGCCTTGAAACCAAATGGGTTTTGAATTGAAAACCTAGGAATGGGTAATTCAAATTTTGATCAAAAGTGGGGCATGCGGTAGCCTTGTCCTCTCTGAATTAATAAGAAAGAGAGATGCTACATATTGGGGCATCAACAAAGTCTTCTAGGACTTCTAGACACATATCAAGTTCGAAAGGGTCCTCAAGAAGTTTAGGGCAGAGAAGCTCATGCTATGATATCTGGGGCACTTGTTTCCATTTTATTCATTTTTATTTTGGCAAAATATGCCATCTTGATTAATTTATTCTCATCGTAACTTAGCAAATTTGTTATCTTGATTATTTATTTATTGCGAGCTTTGTTCTCAATAAAATTCCATCTTGTCCATTGTGATAATCCTTTTCATCTTATTCATTTTGAATCTTAGCATAATTCGCTATCCTGCTTAATTTATTTGTTTAGAGCTCTGCTCTCAATAAAATTTCATCTTATCCACTGTGATAATCTTTTTCATCTTATTCAGTTCGTATCTTAGTAAGATTTGCTATCTTGATTGATTTATTCATTTTGAGCCTTGTTCTCAATAAAATTTCATCTTGTCCATTTTGATAATATTTTTCAAGCAGTTTTCATTGAAATAATAATTAATGGACTGATAATATTCGAGCAAAAGGAGTTTTGCATATTACTCCGAAAGCTTCTAAATAATACAAGAACCTGAAACAGGACTATTGTTTAAAGCACACCAAATTTAAATGGTGAAATGTCTAAGAAGGAAAAGTCTAAATTAAGACTATCCTTTCAGATTTTATGGTCCAAGCATGGATTGAAAATGTCGAGTTGGTGATAAAGCTTCAATTAACAAACGAGCACTGATCACCGAGTGATAAAAAGAGGTTTCTTGGAAGAGAAAGTTCCACAATTGTGCATAAACATTTGGTATGACACCCTGGGAATGGTGTAGAAGACCAAAGAGATTCAGATCTTGTATCCCTGAATTACAGTGGGAGAAGATTGAGAAAGAGCCAGATCTTATACTCAGTGGGAGGAAGATAGCTCAAATTTTATGTCCCCAAAATTACCGTGGACTTAACCTTGAAGATTACGACGGATTAAACTCAGAAGATGACAGTAGGGGGCAATCTGGCTAAGTAAGAGATGAGTGTTACCAGCCGAGCAAGATAGCATTCTGACATGTTGGCAATAAAACTTTATTGAACAATGAGCAATGACAACCCTAACATTAAAAAGGGATCATTCTCATGACATTCTGCATTCATGCAATTATAATTCATACACACCTAGTTAGGAGTATTTGATTCGTTCTGATCATAACATCCTAATCATTAGGCATAAATAGGTTCATAAAATGGACTTTACAGGTCATGTTCCCTAGAGAACATATTAATGAAGTTACCCATACCCCTGAAGTTGCAGTGGGATGAATTAAAGTTGTCATATCAAATTCTATCTCTTAGAAGTCACAGAGGAATGGACTAAAAGATAACAGATCTTATCTTCCTGTATTTGGCAGCAGAGTAAATCTAAGATATAGCAGATCTTATCTTCCTGTATTTGGCAGCAGAGTGGATCGAAGATAGCAGATCTTGTCTTCCTGTATTTGGCAGCGGAGGAGATCGAAGATAGCAGATCTTGTCTTCCTGTATTTGGAAGCAGAGCAGATCGAAAATAGTAGATCTTGTCTTCTTGTATTTGGCAGCGGAGTAGATCGAAGATAGCAGATCTTGTCTTCCTGTATTTGGCAGCGGAGTAGATCGAAGATAGCAGATCTTATCTTCCTGTATTTGGCAGCGGAGTAGATCGAAGATAGCAGATCTTGTCTTTCTGTATTTGGCAGCGGAGTAGATCGAAGCAGCAGATCTTGTCTTCCTGTATTTGGTAGCGGAGGAGATCGAAGATAGCAGATCTTGTCTTCCTGTATTTGGCAGCGGAGTAGATCGAAGATAGCAGATCTTGTCTTCCTGTATTTGGCAGCAGAGTAGATCGAAGATAGCAGATCTTGTCTTCCTATATTTGGCAGCAGAGTAGATCGAAGATAGCGGATCTTGTCTTCCTGATTTGGCAGCAGAGTGGATCGAAGATAGCAGATCTTGTCTTCCTGTATTTGGTAGTGGAGTGGATCGAATATAGTAGATCTTGTTTTCCTGTATTTGGCAGCAGAGTAGATCGAAGATAGCAGATCTTGTTTTCCTGTATCTCGCAGCGGAGTAGATCGAAGATAGAAGATCTTGTCTTCCTGTATTTGACAGCGAAGTAGATCGAAGATAGCATATCTTATCTTCCTGTATTTGGCAGCAGAGTGGATCGAAGATAGCAGATCTTGTCTTCCTGTATTTGGCAGCAGAGTGGATCGAAGATAGCAGATCTTGTCTTCCTGTATTTGGCAGCGGAGTAGATCAAAGATAGCAGATCTTGTCTTCCTGTATTTGACAGCAAAGTGGATCGAAGATAGCAGATATTGTCTTTCTGTATTTGGCAGTGGAATAGATCGAAGATAGCAGATCTTGTCTTCCTGTATTTGGCAGTGGAGTGATCGAAGTTAGCAGATCTTGTCTTCTTGTATTTGGCAGTAGAGTAGATCGAAGATTGCAGATCTTGTCTTTTTGTACTAGCAATGAAGCAGATCGAGAACATTAGCCTTATCTCCCTGAGCAGCAATAGAGTAGGTTAAAATTTGCATACCCTGTCTCCCTAAGCAGTAGTGGAGCAGATCGAAGACGGCAAATCTTATCTTCCTAAGTTGCAGTGGGGCAGGTTGAAATCACTAACCTTATCTCCCTGAAGTTACAATGGAGCATATTGAAATTACTAGTCGTATCTTCCTGAAGTTGCGTTGAAGCGGATTAAAAGGATGAATCTTATTTCTCTGAAGTTGCAGTAGAGTAGATCGCATCAGACTTTATTGAAGCTACAAGTCTTATCTCACTGAAGTTGCAGTAGAATAGACTGAAGTTAGCAGATCTTATCTCTCTAAAGTTGTAGTAGAGCAGATCACGATGAGTCTTATCTCTCTGTAGTCGCAGTGGAGTAGGTTGAAGCAATTAGTCTTATCTCCCTAACATTGCAGTGGAGTAGATTGAAACCACAAATTTCCTCCCCCAGAAGTTGCTGCGAAGAAGATTGAAGCTACAAGTTGAATCTTTCAGAGGATGCAGTAGGGTGGATCAAAGCAACAAGACCCAGTGGAGGGGAAGGCGGCTACCTGAAGAAAAAAGGCACCAAGAAGTCAAGATTTGGCAAGACCGGGAAAAATGGGCCTTTCTTAGTCTTTGCTCTGTTCTCGTTACACGACAACGAGCAAAGAGGGGCAGCTGTACGACCCATTTTGACCCGGGCCTAATAGGCCCAATAACTAAACCTAAGCCCAACTACCCCCAAACCCTACAGCAGCCCAACACCAAATCAAAGAAAAAGAAGAAACCCTAGCCATCTAGGTCTTCTGCTGCCGTCGCATCATTTGACTAGTGCCGCACCTACCGTCTGCCGCCACCTGCTCTACCAAGACCTGTAAACGCGCAACAAAGAGAAGCAGGAGCAGAGAGAAACAAGTGGAGAATGGCAAAAAATTTTAGATTTTCTTTCGGCTATAAAGCCAATTTGCAAAAGCTGAAAAGGGGGGCTTCATCACTGTAATCGGGAGTCCCGATTTTTTGTAAAAAAGAAAGAAAACATTAAGAAAAAAGAAATAAAAAGCAGAAAGCAGATCAAAGGTTTTCTTTTCTTTTTTTCTTCTATTATTCTATTCATAAATCTTTTTTTCTTTTTGTTTTATCTACTTTTTTAGAATATTAGTAATAAGAAGATAAATGAAAAAGAACTTATCGGACGGTCGTGGCCTCGCCGTTGGAGCGTCTCTCCTCCGTCGCCCGAATCATGCCCAAAGGGACCGAAAACCTCCCTTGTTTTTGTCTCTCACGGGTTGAGAGAGCTTGGCTCTCAAGGACACTGCGCAATGGAGGTGTAATAGGCCATTTCGCGACGCTGGCCATCGCGTACGGTGGCACTACAGCGGCGACCACGGCCGGCAACCACGGCCGGCAGCCATGGCTGGATTTGGGGGTTTGAGAGAGAGCTCTAAAGCTCTCTGAAATTTAAAAAAAAGGAGGATGAATATGATTTTTTTAGTTTTTTTTAACATTTATACCAAATGAAAAACGACGTCGTTTCACTTGGGGGTCTCAGCGCCAAAACGACACCGTTTTGCGCGACCCGCGCGTGACCCGACCCATTACCATGAGGATCCGCGTGTTTTCATTTGTTGGGCTATTTACGCCCGTAGTCCTCCCGCATTTTTTGTTTGTTTTAGTTTAGTCCTTTTTATTTTTATTGTGTTTTTAAATTTGGCCCTGTAATTTCGGCTTTGTTTCAATCTGGTCCTTTGAAGCTGCGCATTTTGGAGGAGAAGGAGTTGTCCTTCCTGTCCCTCCTTGTTATTCGCGCATTCAATATGATCCTTCTTTTTTCATTTATTTACAAATTTAGACCCCGAATCTTGTTTTAATGTTTTATTTAGTCCTTTTGTTATTTTGTTTATTTTCTTAATAAATTTGATATTATTACTGTTATTATTAGTTATTATTGTAATTATTCGCTCATTTTTTTAAATTGAAATCTTTGTTATATATGTACACGTGTTTTTATAATATATATGTATATATACACATGCATATTTTTATTTTTATATATATACGTACTTATATATTTTTATTTTATAATATTTACACATACCTACATACATGTCTATATATATTTCATTTTCATAAATATACATACATATATATACTTACATATCCTTTATACTTTCAAAATATATATTTTGTTTATATTCTTTATATTTTACTATTCATATATATACCTACATATATGTACTTCCTTTATATATTTGATGATTGTTACTTACGTATATATGTAGATTCATACATGCTTACATATATTTTCATGTGTAATAGTTTTAAATATGTATACATACATATGTTTTTCATATTTTCATAATTTATATATATATATATATATATGTATATATATTTTTTTCATATTTTTATAATTTTGTTAATTTTGTTAATTTACATGTCTGTTATTGTTATTTTTCTTGCTTTTGTTTTTATATGTTTATTATTTGTTATCGTGCCTGCATGATTATTTTTTATATTAGTCTTATTTATTTCTCTTTTGTTTTGCTCGTGTTATTTTACTTACATTATTGTTATTTTACACCCATTTTTGTTTAGATTTCTAAAAAAATAAATTTTAAAATAAAAGTAACATTCGGCATTTGAGATCTTCGAAAGAATTGAGCCCTAACGTATTAGGTTTCGATTTTCTTTGTTGAATCTAAATAATCGAAGTTACTCTTTTTTTTATAAAAAGAAATAAAAGGCTCATTATCGGGAATTCAATAAGTTGTGTCCTAACGCATTGGATATGGCATTTTGTTTTCCCGAGACGAGGATTTTTTCTAAAAATTAATAAAGGTAGTATTTCGCGTTTAGATTTGAGAAAGTCGTGCCCTAACTTACTGGGTTTTGATTGTCACAATAAATCTAAATACGTGAATATTTCCAAACTCAAGTTTTAAACGATCTCGGGAATTAAAAAAGATCATGTCCTAACTTACTGGTCGTGATCCCTTTTTAAACCCGAGATAATTAAATATCTTTTAAATAAGCTAATTTTTGGCATTCATTCGCGTATCGGGAATTCGAGACATTTTGTCCTAACTTACTAGATATGATTCTCTTTCTCGATTAACGTGAAATATGCTTCTTTTCTAAAAAATTTTCAACATTTTAATACAAGGATCGTAGTTTTAAAATTCTTCAAAGTTTTCAATTTTCGACATTAAGACATTAGCTAATCAATTAGGTACCAATTTTGGGCGTTACGAGGGTGCTAATCCTTCCTCGTACGTAATCGACTCCCGAACCTGTTTTTCTGAATTTCACGGACCAAACTCGTTGTTTTAATAAAATTAAATTGTTTATTAAAAACAATCACTTTTCGAGGTGATCCAATCACACCTCATTAAAAAAGATTGGTGGCAACTCTCTTTTTTTTTCTGTTTTCGTCAAAACCCAAGTTGACCCCGTTTTTCAATCAAAAAAATGATGTCTACACCATTTATATGATTTTATTAAATTTAAAAACAAAATAAAAAAATAATTTATAATTTGTTTAAAATTAAATTATAGTGAGAAAATATTTAAACAATTTAAAAACAAATCATTGTGAACTTAAATCTTTTATAAATTAAATCACAATAACAAACTATGTAAATATTTGATACATAATACAAAAACAAAAAATAATTAGAATGCAACACGAAAAATAAAATAAAATTTTTAAACAAAATATTAACTAATAAAAACGTAATATGCATTTATAGGAAAAATAAATAAATTTATAATAATAAATCTATAACAATACTTAATACAAAAACAGAAACACAATTTCTTTGAACAAAAAAAAGTTATTTGAACCAAAAGAAATCCACTATCCCGAAAAATATAAAGGGGCCGGTGTGTTGGGTCCACAACAACCCTATCGTGATCGTCAAACATCTCTAAATTAGAGAGATGGCCTCTCCCGGACTCGAACCTGAGGCCTTTAGAGACTTAGGGTGGTTTTGGAAGGGCGGTGAGTTTACCTGCGGTTAGTGTAAAAACAGCGGTGACGGTGAGATTAGATACTGTAGCGATACTGTAGCGTGAGACAAAAAGTAAACTAAACGCACCGCATCGCACCCAATCGCCCATCTAAACCCACCCTTAGACCGACAAGATAACCCACCACACCACCACACCTTATTTGTAAAATTTCATTGATTTAAATAATAAAACTAATAATGTTTAAATTTGACTGTTTCCGTGCGCATTGTAGAAAGTTCTGGGGTTACGTTATAAACTAGTATGAATTTTGACTTTATATAATTTTGAATATGTATTTTTTACTTGATTCAAATTTCATAAATTATTAACATAATTATTGATATAGTATTTATCTATTTTTACATACAAATAATTATATTTATTCAATATAAAAATTTGATATATTTATTTAAATATATAGAACTGAAATCAAAATTTCATGTATATAATCGGAGTAAATTAAAATTTATGCATTAAATTACATATTTAATCAAAATTCATGTATAATATCGAGATGTTTTAACTTAAATAGAAAGGCAGTTAAAACTCTTATTAGACATCAGTTTAGCACAGATTCAAACTGTCCTATCCCCATCCCCTACCCTTAATATTGTGCAAAAAAATGTATAATATTGAGATTTATCCCATACAAACTAACGGTACATGTTTTTTTAATGATACTTGTCATCTATGATTACCTTGATTCTTCTTTTAATGATACATATTCTAGTATAAAAATAATTATATTTATTCAATATAAAAATAATTTGATGTATTTATTTTTGTTAAATATGTATATTTGAACCACAATCAAAGTTTTATATGTATAATTACACCAAATTAAAATTCATATATCAAATTACACAATAAATTAAATTTCAATTTCAATGGAATTTGGATGAGATTTGCTCCCTCGAACCCATTATCCATCCAATTTGTTGGTTTGATTTCTTTTACTTATTTTCTTTTGCTATATATATATATAATATTTTAAATTGGATAAACCTAATTTATTAAGAAGAAAAAAACTATTTTATTAAGTGGCATACTCATTACTCAATCATTATGACTTTGGGTTACTTGGTTTGGTGGAATTAGAGCTATGCCAGTAATAATAGAAAAACAGTAAGCAAGTCCAATATTAAGAATGCATAATAGAATTTGTTTTGTGTTATATATATTTTGTAAATTATAAGAGGAGGGTAAAGCCCTAACAAAAACGTGATTAGGGTGACTTGAACCCAAGCTACACCTGAGATAGTGAACATCCTAACCATCAAACTAACACATGGGGTTCTTTTGCACCTTACTTTTATATAGAGTTTTATAGACTAGATTTTATAATCTCGAGATTTGCTAATTTAATTATAAATAATTTTAATTTTAATTATATTAAATTATTAATTTCATATGTTATCTAAATAAATTTAAAATTTTACTCAAATAATTATAATAAATTATCACTACAACAAAACAGGCCTATGGTGACACTTTTTTTTAACTTCGGACGATGCAAAAAAGGTTGGCAGAGGCACTCTCGACGATTCTCACGACGCTTCTAAAAATGTCATTGTTAGCACCGTTGGCATAAGTACCGCGACCCTTTGGAAAAAGCATCGGCATAATTCAATCTAGGTCGACCTTTATTTAAGGATTGACAAACACCTAGTCAAGGCCAACCTTTAAAAAAGGTTGGGATAGGAGGAAATAGACGACCTAAAAAAGTCAGAATAAAATATTCATATGCAGAATTTTAAAGAGTTGGCTCATGCCTCCGTCAAAGGCGACTTAAAAATAGTTGAGTTAGGTCGCACTTGGTTTGACTTTTAAAAGTTGGTTCATGAGCTAACCAAAGCCAACTTAAAAAAGTCGAGTTAGTGTATGTTTATGCCGACACAAGAAGGGTTGATTTAGGTTAGATCGTCGGGTTAGATCTTGCCAACTCTAGCTTTATAATGGTTGTACTAGATGCAATCAAAATCGACTCAAAAAAGTTTAGGGTAGACCATTCTATGCCAACCTTAAAAAGGTTGGAATAGACCCATCTAAGGCAACCTTAAAAAGGTTGGGATAAACGTTGTCTGCTCCAACACGTTACATACTTGGCTCATGTCCCATGTTTTTTTACAAATTTTTCCTAGTTTTTGAAGAGCCTATTTTGGTGAAATATGACCAACTTTGTATGTTTTGGGTTTGGACAAGTTTGAGACGATATTAATTGAACAGTTAATTAACATAAATTGATCATATTAATACAAAATTACTATTAAGTAATGCAATTATAGTTTATATACAAAATCCTAATAGAAGCAATCAACACGTAGGCAACATGTTGTCCATTACATCACTTGGTAACTATATTCAGTGAATGAGCTGCCAACACATAATATGCAACAAGCCTTATTCATCTTCATTATCCGAACTGAAGGCCTTGTCATCAAGTCCTCTAGTTTGAAATTCAATTGCAAAAATAACAATGCACATTTTCTATTTATATGAGTTAGATGCAGAACAACATGAACACGTGGGAAGAATATTTCAATAATAGCCAAAAAACCATAAATAGATTGGATTGTTTGTATTTGCTCAGCATGTTTAGTGCCCATCTCTTCAATCAATGTATTGATGGCCAGTGTAAATTGGCTTCCTCGGGTTACTGAACCATAACCAAACAATATAGATTTGGTTATCCCACGTCCATATCCCAACACTTGTCCATATTTGTCAGGGTCGAACACTTGTGTATACTCCTCGTTTTCCAATGCAACATTATCTTGATGCGTGAAAGAACTCCCAAGTGTTGGCATAAAGTCTTTAACCCTCTTGCATGCTTCATCCTATAGTTCTCTTTCATTAGAAAAATCTATTTTGAAAATAGTAAAACTGATGTCAAAATAAAATAAAAGAAATAAATAATACAAATTTTTTCTTACATAAACTTGTTCTGCAACCTCACTACTCAATTTGTCAGTTCTATCTTTTCGCAAATGTTGGAATCTAAACTGCTCCAAACGCGAGGGTTCACGACCTTCCTTCTCAGCCTATATTATACAACAAAATAATAGTTGTTAATAATATTCACCAATGAGCGCAGAACACTTAAGATAGGTTATATATTAATTAATATGTAATACTTACAAATTTTACATTAAGGGTTGCATATCTTATATTACCAACGACGTGTGCATAACGCACATTTGTTTGAGATTCTTTTGCCTTTTCTGATTTTGCTTGTTAAAATTGATGCAAAAAAAATTAGAGTAATAGGAAAGCTAAGTTTATTGTGGCTCATTCAACAAATCACGCATATATGCAACCTCTACTTTGATCATACCGTACGTGAAAGCAGAAAAATAGAACATTTAGTACAATAAAAGTGTGTATAGTAACTTGTGGTGTTCCCCATCACCCCACTAGCCACTTCCATTGATCATCATGCACACTAAGAGGATTATTTTCATATATTTCTTCAAGTGCTCGACCTTTTTAGACTATCTCTTTGTAGCATCTAGTCTTCAAAATCAATTTAAACTCCTTACGGAGTTTCCCAACATGTAAGAGAATGTCGGAGTCCTCCACCTTACCTTGAAGATCGAACTTTTCCTGCACATATAACAAATTAATGAAACAAGTACTCGTTACATACAATTTAAAATAATGCAAAATTATTGCTATTCATTAAATTAGAAAATTATTATGTACTACATACATTAATGATTCTCAATATGTTTTCCAACACATATTTGAAAAGATGTTTCCTATGTTTGGTATTCAAAGGACAAATAGAGCCGGTTCTTGCAATTGTGCTGAGGAATTCAGCCAATTTGATGCTTCCTTCCCAATAGGTTGGCCATATTGGTTGGCGTCTACTACTATACGAGTTTCAAGTTAAAGATTCCATATATCTTTCATGTTTGTAAGCCCTCGCTTTCTCTTAGTAGCCTCTATTAAAAGTAGCATCATATATAATGTACATAATAACGATAACTTCTTGCAATCTTTATATAAATGATGTTGATGAAACATTAATTACCAGTCGGAGTTGCAGGTACTTTTTTCGCTGTTTGACTAGGAGTTTCTTCTTTCATACTTTGGCTATCGGTAGGAGCACTTCCCAAGGTGTTCAAACCTCTCGAGGAAAGTCATACACTTCTTAATGTTCAAGCTTTACCAACTATGTTCCTAGAAAAAATAGAGTATGTACATACATATATATATGTTAGGCAACCCATCAACATCTATCATTTCGACAATGAGTGGTAATGGATGAAGGTTAACCAGAAAGTACCAGAGGGAACCGATAGAGCACCGAAAAGGTCTTAGAGGAATCATGTTCTTTTTCTTCTTATTATGTTCCCTTTTCCTTTTTCAATGTTTTGTACTTTGGGTTTTGAGGAGGAGGAAAAGAACAAAAGATTGGAATCGGGAAAGATAAATTTTTGACTTACTTTTATGATTTGTTGCCGAGAAAACCTAAGTCGATGATAAATTTGGAGGAGAGTTGGCTTTTTATTTGCCTATTATGATTTTTATTTTGGGTTTTCTCTTTGGGCTAGGTTTTTACTTAGGCCGACAAGTATATATAGTTCTAGTTTTCAAATTGTGTGCAAAATTCAACTTATTATATATGAGATTTGGTTTACCTGCAGTGAAAATAAAAGGGAATCAAAGGAAATTCACTTCAAAATTGTAAGAAATATATGAAATAAATGAGTAATAAATTACCTTTAGCTTTGTATCTAGCTTGGGTCGTGGTTAAGATCAAGAGAAAACAAAAGAGAATATGAAAAATTTTCTGGGAAATTATGACACTATGACTGCAAACCATTTTGTTTTGATGAGAACAATAGAGAGGCTCTAAACTACATAAAGTCAATGCAAAACTTTATAGAAGAGGCCATGGGAGGGTGCAAAATGAGATCAAAGAGATTGCAATAAGTTGATATATAAAAAAAGTGGGTGAATGAATGGATAGCAGAATATAAACAAAAGGTTAGGGTCTGATAAAATGATGGAACATGGAAGGGAAAATAAGCTAAAATTGAATCAACACCCATATGATAGTTTCAAAAACTAAACAAACCCTTACCATTCCTCAAAAATCAAAACCAAAATTCAATAAAAAAAACAACAAAGCTTTCCAAAAGGAGTTTTGTAAAACAAAGAAAAGTAGTATTAAAAATTATAATCTTATCAATCGATGCCTTTCCTACAATAAATCATAGAGCAAAACTCCACCACAAAACCAAACTAAAAATCCAACTCTGTCTTCCTTTTTTTGCCTTCTATCTCAAAAGAAACCACTTCCCTGTAGTTTCAAATACCTTCATTTTTTTATATATAAAATATGTATCTATACTTTGTACTTTAATTTCTCATATTCAGTTTTCGTTTCTAAGCAACAGATTCATATGGGATGCTAAACATACTGCTATTGGGTAGTAAATTGTTCCAAAGTTAAAAAATACTCTATCTAGGTTTTTCTTTAATTACCAATATCTATTTATTAGGAAGAAGAAATGGAGAAAAGGAAGAATATGGCAAGGTTTGCTGGAGTTAGCTGTTATTTTTTTCTTTCTTTTGTCTAATTTATGCCATTGGTTGCTTGTTAATTTGGCTGCTTCCTCATTGAATCTAGTTTTTTCAATTAAAAAATTACACCCACGTCCATATCCTCACCCATGGTTCCATTTTATTAAACAATTTTTTATAGTTCTTTTCATAAGTTAGGTGTACCGAATTCAATTTTAAAAAGTTTAGTAAAATGTTTTTGAACAAAACAGATTAATTTTTTCTTAGTTTATATTAGTTTCATACCATCACTACGGATATGTCACTTACAATAATACCATCACTTTGCATACATATTAAGTTACGATATGATGATTACACTACGAATATATGTATTCATTATCTTCTATAGTGGTTTCAATGCCTTGATTGTACAAATCTCTTGGTTTTATTTTGATAAAATGGAGCCATCCTCAACATAAAATACTTGTTTCACTTAAGAAGCATGTATGGATCATCTAAATCACGACTCCCTGTATGGATAAGCTTATAAAATTTCACCATCATAAAGCCATTTGCATCTTTTTTCATACTCATTGGAGATTTAATTTCACCTAATCACATCTAAGTACAATGACCTAAAACCTTTCATAATAGTTTAGCTCAATAATTTCAATGCAATTGCCATAATAGTTTCTCTCGTTAGCAAAAACCATCATGCCACTATTCTGAGTCTTACGATGTTGCTCACGTTTTTTCGTATGGACTCTAAAACCATTAATTATAAGCCCATCATAAAAGGAAACCACCTTATGCGGTCTTCGAGCAAGAATAATTACATCAGCATCAATTTATTCGACTTCCATATTTAGAATCTGACCATATAGTAGGAAATCGATTATCTCTTATTCTATGAACAAATTTCTACAATGTCCCTTCATTATATAAATAATAAGATAAATTATTTTAACCATGACAATTTACATGGTTTGCAAGCCATTTTGGGAACTTTTCAACCAACCATTTGTCCTTTGTACGTTTACTCATTTGAATGCCATCATAAGCAGCTCGTTAAGACTCTAAAAATTCCCTATAATATATTCAGTATTTTGTGGAAAATATTGTCAAAATGCATACAGATTAAGAAATATTACTTTATTCGTCTATTAGTTAAGCAAAAGAATTGAATGACAAGATTTTCCTCAAGAAACTCACTGGCAGTATGGTGATAACTTATCACTCTGAAATAAAACATAGCAATTTGTTTGTGCAAGAGGCGACATGTCCGAGATATTCATTTTCATAGTGCTAATTAGATGCCCTCTAGAAGAGAAAATGTACTATTTTTGAATATTCTCATCATTCTTAGGAGGATAGGAAAATATAGTCTCCACATTAGAAAAATAACGGCAGCAAAATGTAAGACATTCTGAAACTCTGTACCCTTCAGCAATGAAACATTTGGGATAAGCTTTATTCCACACAAAAACTTTTAATCCCATAAGATACTTGCATCAAATACATATATCTTTACATACTTATTATATACTATGTTAAAATAATAAAGATAAAATATTATGAAATATTAGTGATATATTTCATATACCTTTCAACCAGGTACATCCACTTATATTGAACAAGTCCACCAAGCCTAGCCTCTATCGACAAATGAATAATCAAATGAATCATGGCTGTGAAGAAACTTGGAGGAAATATTTTCTCCATTTCACAAAGCGTTAACACCATTTGTATTTGAAGTTGATCAACTTCTTGTGGATCAAGACTTTTTGCACATAATCTCTTAAAGAAATCCAATAGATCTGTGATAACACTTCTTTTCTACAACTCATCTTAAGCATATAGGAAGCAAATATTGTATGAGAATGTGACCGTCATGACTTTTGAGGTTGTTCAACTTGTTCTCTTTCAAATTCATGCATCGAGATACTTTTGATGCATACCCGTTGGGTACCTTCAAGTTCTTCACGATGGAGAGGAAAATATTTTTTTCCTTTTATGCAAGAGTGTAACACGCTTGCGGTAGGTACTCTTTCTTGTTTCTCATTTTTGGATGAAAATAACTTCAAATGCCAATATCTTGCAGGTCCTTGTGCTCATTGATATTGTCTTTACCCTCGTGTGAGAGATTAAGAAGAGTGCCAACGACATTGTCACAGACGTTCTTCTTGATGTGCATGACATCCAAGTTATGTCGAAGAAGATTGTAACACCAATAAGGAAAGTCGAAAAATATGCTTCTCTTCTTTCATAAAGTCTCGTCTTGATTTATGAGATTTTCTTCATCCCCTTCTACCACCAATTCTTCAAAATTGTTAAACAAATCACACCCCTCGTCTACATCGAGTTCTACTAACCCTATATCAAGTTCTTCTCTATCATTTTTTTGGGCTTTTCCATAAATAAAATTGATACCTTCAACTTCTCTTAAGATATCTTTCCCGAATCATGGTATATGAGCTACTCCACACTCTATAGTGCCATCGAATTCATGACTCTGTTTTCAAAATGAGTGTTCAGTTGATAACCATCGACGATGACCCATATAACAAAACTTCCGGCCATACTATAGCCATTGAGATTGATTTTTTTAGCACATATCGGGCAAGCAACACGACCTTTTGTACTCTACCCTAAAAGATTAGCATAAGCTGGGAAATCATTAATCTTTCAAAGAAGACAAGCCTGTTAAGTGAAAGATTTAGAAGCTGATGTATCAAAAGCATCAACTCTTGTCTACAGTTGCTTCAACTCATCAATTAAAGGTTGTATGTAGACATCAATGTCGTTGCCGGGTCCTTTCTCACCAGGGATAACCATTGATAATATCATCGATGATTGCTTCATGCATGCCCAAGGTTCCAAATTATAAAGAATAAGAAGTACGGGCCATGTATTGTGACTTGTACTCATTATTCAGAATGGATTTAATCTATTACTAGCCAAACCTAGCCTAACATTGCGATGATCAGTTACAAAATCAGGAAGCCTCTTATCAAACTCATCCCAAGTAGAACCATCGGCTGGATGTCTCAATATACCATCTTTGGTTCGTCATTCTTTATGCTATATCTTGGATTGTGATGTCTTGGAGGATTGAAACAATGTTTTAAGTCTAGGAATCAAAGGAAAGTATCGTAATACCTTGGTAGGCTTAAGACGGCGGCAAATACCATCAACCTGTTCATCTGTATCCAACTCTTCAAAAAACTGCCACCTTGAGCTTTTACATACATCACAGCTGACCTTTTTACTAGCGTCGCCCCAGTATAACATACAATCGTTAGGGCATACATCAATCTTCACATACCCAAGCTTTAGTGTAGAAATCTTTTTCTTCGCGTCATAATATGTAGTCAGGATTATGTTTCCATCTAGAAATGCCTCATTTAGAAACTCCAATAAGCATGTCAAATATTTTGTTGACCTAGAGCATCCATTATGAAATCTCTTATATCGACTTTGTTGTCTTGTAACAACGTACTAATTGAAGGAGAAGTTCTCACCGTTTGATTGGTTTGCACCAATGTCTTTTTAATGAATTCTCCATGAAAAATCCAATGCTTGTATTCTTTTATTATACCATGAAGATGAAGATGCTCACCCACAATATGTGGTTTGTGTAATATCCTATTATTGCAATGAAGACAAAATAATATATTTTTCCGTTAAAGAGTGATTTTCCAATTACAAATGCTATAAAAATTTCTATTCCAGCCAAGTGATTGGTGCTAAATCTCGGAGCATCCATCCAACTTTTATCCACCACATGTTAAAGTAATTAATATGAAATAACATAAGTATTTAAACTTGCAAATACCCACTTAGACATTTCATCGACAACATACAAGGTAGCAACCCAACTATTTAAACCTACAAATATCATTTAGACATTTCATCGAGCACATGTAAGGCACATGCCCAACTTCAAACTAAGACCTTATCCAATGGAGATCCATACAAATAAATAATAAGATTGTGTAAATGATAAGAAAAAGAATGCACATATACCACATTTGCCAAGTAGCACAAAGTAAAGTTTGATATGACTAAATGAAAATTCCCACAAACCATTGACATAAACAAATAACTCAAATATAAAGAGTTTAAGCAAATCATTTTTACCTCCATAACACATTTTTCAATGTAAAGCCTTCTCCTTATTTGATTACTCAAAGGGATCCTCTTTACTGAGTAGAGTTTTGATGACTGAAAGCCTTTTCCTTCTTTGATTTTCAATCCCCGACCACCCATTTTGTTTTTCTTTTCATAATGTGAATTCTGATTTTTGGAGTGCTAAGCCCATTGATATTTAGAACACTATTGGGATTTGGGTAATAACTCATAACATGTTTATTTGTGTAATAGTACTTCCAAATAAGGGCACATTAGCAAACATATTTAATTTGTTGGATAAACATATAATTTGTGCGAATCATTTCAGTATTGGGAGTATTTTAGAAACCTTTCTTTTGAAACTATGATATTTGTGTTTAATTCTTAATTTCAAGTAGGACAAATATTAAATATTAAATATATAATGTTATGATTATTATTATATTTGGACCAAATTGAGCATAGATTTGGAAACTCCCACAATTCATTTTTAATTTTGATTTGCATTTTTTTGTTTAAGCTCATATTTTGAACTTTATTTGTTTAAATCTTCCCAAATTTTGGACAAAATGATAATAACGTAAGTATGAAAAAAAGGTTGGGATAAATCATGAGCAGACAAATGCAACACAAAAAAGGTTGGGTTAGATAAAATATTTGCCAACAGATAATACAAATTGGGATAGATTAACATTTTCCCAACTCTTCCTAAAAAGTTGGGATATGATTAGATTTTGTTAACACAAAAAAGTTGCTTAAAGGTACAAATTTAAACGATACAAAAAAGGGTCGGCGTAGTCCAAAAAGAGTCTTAAGCTTTTCATATGGCAACACTTTTATATAGTTGGAAAATGTATAACAAAAGTCGGCATAGTGTTGGATAAAACCGACTCTTATTTAAGCGTTGCCTTAGACATGCATATTCCAACTCTTATACAAATAGTTGATCAGAACATATGTCAACAAGTCTATCCCGACATTTAGAAAAGTGTCGGCCCAAAAATGTTGTGTTAGAGATATTCTGTTTTAGTGTACGTAAGATATAAAATACATTTAAATACAATAAGATTATGTTACGAGAAGACTAAAACATAATACACAAAAAAATTGAAATGAAAACTATATATGATTTTTTCCTTGAATGAAACCCCTAAACATAAATAATGCAAATCAATTGGTGACTAATTGTGTAGATTAATATATAATTTAAAAATAAAAAAATGCAAAGAAATTGAGTATGGATTATGAATCAAATAATTATTTAAATAATTTTAATTTCTAAACATTTTTCCCCAGTTGGTTGAACACAAGTGTTAAATTGAAATGCAAGCCTTTTAAATATATAATTTATAAATATATTAAATTTTAAAAAAATAAAAATTAAGTAATAATTTGTTCTAAATTAAATTATAGTGAGAAATTATTTGAATAGTTTCAAATCAAATCGTTGTGAACTAAAACTTTTTATAAATTAAATCATAATAATACATAATGTAAAAAAAAAATTAGAATGCACACGAAAAATAAAATAAATGCAAGATAAATAAAAAAATATATAAAAAATTATTAACTCATAAAAACATAATATGAATTTATTGGAAATAAATTTATAATAATAAATCTATAACAATACTTAATACAAAAACAAAAACAAAAACACAATTTCTTTGAACAAAAAAAGGAATATGCTATTCCTTTGAACCAAAAAATAATCCATTATCCCGAGATAGAAATAGAAAGTAGCTTGGTCTGTCGGCATGAGCCCAATAAGGAGTAAACGTGGGATATGGGTTTGATCAAAGCTGGCCCCCGTCGTGATCGTCTAAAACGTCTTTAAATCAAAAAATTTTGGCGTCGCCCGGACTCGAACCGGAGACCTTCAGTGTGTTAGACTGACGTGATAACCAACTACACCACGACACCTTATTTGTTAGATAATAAAAACTAATGTTTAAAATTTTCTGTTCCTGTATACATTATAGAAGGTTATGGGTTTATGGGTTCAACTAATTTTGATTTTATGTAATTCTCTATATATGGTTTTTACTTGATTCAAATTTTATAAATTAATAGCATAATTATTTATATAATATTTATATAATTACATATATAAATAATTATATTTATTTAATATAAAAATATATTGATGTATTTACTTAAATATATACAATTAAACCGAAACCAAAATTTCATGTGTTTGATTGGACTAAATTAAAATTCATGCACTAAATTACATATTGAATCAAAATTTCATTTATAATATTGAGATGTTTTGACTTGAATGAAGGAGTGATTAAAACTCTTATCAAATATCCATTTAGCATGGGTCCAAACCGTGCTATCCCTATCCTCTACGCTTAATATTGTAAAGAAAAACATATAATATTAAGATTTAACCCCTAACACACTAATGAGACATGTTGTTTTTATGATACTTGGCATCTATGATTACCTTGATTCTTCTTTTAATGATACATATTCTAGTATGCATATAAGATTATAATTCTTCAAATATATGAAAAATTAAAACTAAAAAAAAAAACTTTCACATATTCTAGTATGAATTGTTCAGGGACAATTTTGTAATTTTTTGAAGCCGAATCAACAAAAAGTAAACTTTTTAATAGTTTAATGATCTTGTGTGTAATTTACCCTTTAATTTATTTATCGAATTCAAATTTGATATTTAATGGCAGAAAATGAGTAGTGCTAAGAGTAGTTCCAACCACTTTAGGCAAAAAAAATGAACAATGTAGAAAAAAGAGATGCAATTCAAGTTCCCCATATCTATGAGGTTTTGCCCAAAGAAAATACCGACTATCTTAGCATCTTGTACAACCATTGCTTTCAAGCTCTAACTCTCATCGATTTAGACTTCTCACTTTTGTACCTAAGATCTAAACAACTCCCCTTTAAGTTTTCCTATAAAAAGACATTAACCAAGTCACACACTTAATCATTTCACTCAATGCACTTAAAGAAATGTTCCTCAATGAATAAGAATGTGCTTTTATTTCAGTACATTACCTACACAAGTCTCTAAATATATAAGCAATTGATACTTACTAACATACCATATAAATTACAATCAATCTTCGCTCGAAATAAGCATGATAATATGCATAAATTACCTTCAAGTAGCTCAAGATGAGTAATTAAGACTTGCTAACATACTATATAAATTAGGGATAAATCTCAAAATTATACATGAACTTTGATTTAATGTGCAATTGCATAGATGAACTTTGATTTGGTGTAATTTTACACGTGAAACTCTAATTGTGGTTCAAATGTATACTTGAAACTCTAATTTTAATTTAATCATACACATTTAAAGAAATAAATACATCAATTTATTTTTATATTGGATAAATATTATTATTTATGTATGCAATATATAAATATAAAATGATGTCATATCAATAATTGTGTTAATAATTTGCAAGAACTGGATTAAATCAAAATTTCATGTATAAAATTACACAAAATCAAAGTTCATTTATACAATTGCACATTAAACCATAGTTTATGTATAGTTTTGGGATTTATCCCTATAAATTACAATAAATCTTCCCTTGAAATAAGCAGTATAATATGTATAAATTACCTTTAAGTATCTCAAGATAAATCTTGAATCTTCATAATATACTTTTAAGTTTTGCACGATTTGATCTGATCAATCAAACTTGGGAAGTTGATTGCTTCTATCAAAATCCAAATCAATCTCTAAAGTATGTTGCTGTGTAGTTTAAATATCAAAAATGGGCTAGCAATTGTCCAAATTAACAATAAGATTCTTAGCCCAATAATTTTTTGTTGCCAAAATTTATCAATTTAGATATGAAAAAAACAAATTAAGCATATAATATGCTGCTAACAGTTGACACTGATATAAGCACCAACATTATTCATAAAATATAAAATTTTAATTCTATCATCACAATTACTTTCCTTATTCTCGAACAAATTTTTTAGAAGAAAAAGCTATCATATTATTGATATTGTATAGGTGGGAGAGAGCAGGGTTGGCAACGGTAGGTAGGGGCCAAAAGCAAGAGCAGAGGGGGCAGTGGAAATTATTTAGTCTAGCAAAGAGGAGTGGAGGAGCGTCTTCTTCATCTTCATACATATAAATAAAAAACCAGAAGATTGGGAGTAGAGTGGTCCAGTGTTTGGCACTTGAAGACGCTCCTCACCGCACTCACTATCTCAGCTGCCTCCTGAAATTATCTTCTCTTTCCTCATCATGCCAAATTATCTTCACCTATGCCCTTTTGCCATGCTTTCCACACATCCCTTACTTTAACAAACATGTATTGTGTGGAGCGTTATTATATATACCTCTACTGTTGATTTGGGACATTAGTGTGGGTTTTCATTGCTTTCCCATATCTTCACTACTTAATTATAGTTACAGTCTCCATAAGTGTGAGAAAGCTCCATAGATTAAACTTTTTTTTTGGGTTCATCTTATGCTGACCCAAAGATGAGTCAGGTTTTTTCCGTTTATATTTAGCATTCGGGACAAAATTATACTTCTAGTTTTATTTATATTTGTATAAATTAAATTTCATTATTATGTTGAAAGGAGATTTTTTGAGTGCAATGGTAAGATAATATGGACAGTAAAATGGACACACGATGATAAAAAAACATAGCACATATCCTTAGTTGATATTTAAAATAGGTTAAATTTTGCCATTAATCCTTGTACTTTATAAAAGTTGTGGACTTAATCCTTGTACTTTTATTTGGCCATTTTTAGTCCCTATACTTTCTAAATTTTAAAACTTCAATTCTCACCAAACAATAATTGTTAAATTCATTAAGTAAAGTTCTACTATTTCTAAAATTTGATGTGTCAAACATATTATTATATATATAATGACATGTCAGTGTATTATTTTTACATATTTTTAAATAGGAAAAAAGGATCCAAACAGCCTTCGAACTATTCCAAAAAAAATCAATTAAGCCCTCGTAACATTTTGCACTCAATTGAGCCTCGAACTAGTGAGTTCCATAAAAAAAATCCTTTGAGCATCTTTGACCGTTAATTGAATTCACCAAAGATAGTCAAGGGATTTTTTGATGGAATTTACCAGTTCGAGGGCTCAATGGGCTTAATTGATATTTTTTTGGAATAGTTCGAGGGCTATCTGGACCCTTTTTCCTACTAAATAAAAATCCAGTTAATGGATTAACAATTGTCATTTGTGTCAAGACTGAAATTTCAAAATTCGATAAGTATAAGGACTTAGAATGATCCAATTGGATAAAATAGACCTAATCTATAACTGTACGCATAGTACATGACTAGCAATTAAATTTAATGAAATGAATTTAATTGCTACTATTTGGGTTAAGACTAAAATTTCAAAACTTGAAGAGTATAGAGACTAAAAGTGACTAATTCAAAAAAAACATAGAAACTAAAATTGATCAAATAAAAGTATGAGGACTAAATCTATAACTTTCAAAAAGTATAGGGACTAAATCTTTTTTCCCTCTCTTTCTTTTATGAACAATTTAATAAAAAGGTTAAAACTATAAAATTTCATTATAATTAGTTCTTTCATTTCCATTGATTAGCCAAACAAGAATAGTCAACTTCATTTTACTTTGTTTTTACTAATTTTAACTATCCAAAACAAGTAATTTATAAATAATTTTTTTCTTAACTTTCCTTTCTTATTTTTAATTCAAACATAGAGTTATATTAAATTCTGCTATTGGTCACTGTAATATGGATAACTTGTAGATCCAATCTTTTTTTCTTTAATTTAAAAATTTTAGTCTTCAAATTTTTTGAATTTTGAAATTTAGTCCTAACCAAAACAATAGTTGTTAATATCATTAAGTTATACTATTTCTAAAATTTGGTGCGACAAGCATATTATCAAATGCGTAATGTCATGTTATCTTGCTATATCTTCATATTACTCACAAAAAGTCAGCTAATGAATTTAATGGTTGCCGTTTGCATCAAAATTGAAATTTTAAAATTCGAAAAGTATTAATAAAGTTCCAATCAGAGAGCATGGACAAAATCTATAAATTTATGCATCATATAGGACTAATAGTAGAACTCTACCGGATAAATTTAACTGCTACCATTTGAGTCAAGACTAAAATTGACCAATTCAAAAAGTATAAGAACTAAAATTATCCGAATTAAACTAAATTCACAACTTACACATAGTACAAAGGCTACGAGCAAAAATTAGCCTTCCCTTTATTATTAGTTGTCCAAAACAGGGTAAAAGAAAATCTTTTTTTTTTCCTTTTCTTCAAAATAAGTTTTCATTCATTTGTAAATCATAACAAGGAAAAGGAGTATAAGGCTCTAGTATATTCGAAATAATGCTAAAAAAAATACAACTCAAAGAAAAACGATACAAATACTTCACTAAAATTCAAGCCATACCGGGAAAAAAGTCTGATTTTAGAAAAAAAAACACTGATTGACATGAGAATTAAAAGTTGAGGGTTAAAGTAAGATTAATTTGAAATAATTTGTACCGTTAAAGGTTACTTTTTTTTAACATTTAATTTTATTATATTATTTTTAAAATATTTTTGTATTTTTATATATTTTAAGAATAAGGATCAATTTGAAATAATTTGTAATGTTGAGGGTTAAAATTTTAAAATTATGATTAAATTGAGACAATATATCAAATTAAGATTCAATCGATTACAAATAGAGGTGCCCATGGGCCGGGCCGTGCCGCATTGGGCCCAAAAAAATTACGACCCACGTCCTAGGCCCGGGCCCGACCCGTCCCGAGAAAAAATTCCTAAGCCCGAGCCCGGCCCGGCCCGGCCCATTTTTTTAATAAACACCAAAAAATTATTTTAAAAATAAAAAAATAAAAAAAGTATTTTAAAAATATTTTAAAATTAAAAAAATAAAAAATAAATATTTATTATATATTCGGGCTGGGCCCGGGCCAAAAAAGTGGTGCTCGGGCGAAACCCATATTTCGGGCCTATATTTTTACCCGAACCCTCATATATTTCGGACGGGCCGTCGAGCCGGGCCGGGCCGCCCGACCCATGAGCACCTCTAATTACAAATATGATAATTAAATACGAATGTTTTAAAATCTACATATAAGTTATTACCATTTCTATATTTATATAAATATATAATACATTAAGCAAGACAATGAAAGAATCACACAAATGCACGAACCGGCAAATCTATCGTGTGTACAAATATAATAAATTTTCAACCCCAAATTCGTAATTTAATAATTTATATAAATATATGGATCGTCATATTTATACGGAATATCTCATGTATTAAATTTATGAAAATAATGTATAAAAATGAAATATACAAAAAATATAAAAAATCGTTAATTGAGTCTTAACTCGGTTGATATTGATATTATTGTAAGTGTAAGAGGATGTAAATTCAAATATGCTCCAATTAATTTTATCTTATTATTTAAAAATTGAGTAAAAGTTTTAAATAATTTTAAATATTATATAAAAGAATTACTAAAAATAAAAAAAGTGTAAAAAGCTATTCATTTTAATCAGGTAAAAATAATTCAAACCAAATTTATAATTAATGGTCATTAATCTTTTGATAATTTTAAAAAAAAATTAGAAAATTCATCCAACACCCTAAATTTCTAAAAATAAAATACAAAAGCTTTATATTGAAAGAACCCTAATAAGAACTAAATTCTGATGTCACTTGTTGAAAATTTAATCTCGTGGATCAAACAATCAATCTTCTCAAAATCTCAGGTAAATAATTAAACAGTGATACTTGAAATAAAATAATAAAAACACTTTAATTCATTAGTTTTGGTGTAGTACAAACTCAAATAAAACAAAAGGATTATATAGAAGTTGTCATACTCAATATGTAGCTGTCCCTATCTTCTTTTAAAATTACTTGAATTTCCACAGGAGGGCTGTCAAACATACACAAATCTTCATCATTCGTCAAGGACATTTTTGCTAATGCATCCGTTATCTAATTGTTCTCTCTAGGTGTATACCTCAAAAATCACTTGTTTTCACCTGATAAAATATGTTGAATTCTTCTAATTAATGATGAACTCAATTCGGCAGATTGACTATCACAAATGGCTCCAACAATCTCAAGATTATCAGATTGAATGATAACCTTATCATATCCTTATTTCTGAAGCAAAAGTAAACCATCTAAGATGTCCCATAACTCGGTATCGAATACCAAACACTTCCCCAAGAACCAATTATAACCCAATAACCACTTCCCTGTTTCATCCCATACCACACCACCTGTGACAGATAAACCAGTAGTTGTCTGAACAACACCATCAGTATTGAGGAAAAAAGAATTTGCGAGCGAAATAAATCAAACTCAAGTCTCAAAGATACTTACACTACTTCTTAACCACTAGGCCAGAACTCACTCTTTAAAAATAACTTATTTTGATCCACTAGAGAGCGTCCACATTATTTCTAAGATGCCACTATTTTCTTTATTGATAACCTAAGATGCCACTTGATGAAAAATTTACTTTATACAACTAGATCATAGTTCAATCAAACTTAAGATCTCAAGTAAATAATAAATAATGAGGCTTAAATAAAACATAGAACTCCATGTGTTGGTCTGATGGTTAGAATGTTCACCACTTAAGGTGTAATCTGAGATTGAGTCGTGCTAGTCGTGTTGCTGTTAGGGCTTTTCCCTCCTCTTATAAATCACAAAAAAAAGCATAGAAAACAATGAGAAAACATTTGATACAGAGGCGATCCCATGTCAACCCCCCTAAAATGAAAAATTGTCATTTAGGCTCTCTAATTTTTTTTAAATTTTAAATTAATAAAGGTAAAATTACACTTTGGCTCCCCTAAAATTATAAAAATTTGATTTAATCTTTTAAAAATTATAAAGATATAGACTATAAAAAATTAAAATTTCATTCAGCCCATAAAAAATTGTTCTGGCTTCGCCTTGATTTGATAGACGGGAAAGTAATATTTTTAAAAAAAATTAATTAATGGGAGAGTAATATTTATATTTATCATCAAATTTTCTAGGAATATGACTTTCGATTAAGAATTAATTTTACTTAAACATGAGAATATGATTCCTTCCAATATAGGTGAAAAAAATTACTTTTCATGTAGTTGATAAGTTGAAGTATACATTTGGACAAAAATTATCCTTTTTATTATTTATTTCTTTTCATTGTTTTTATACAATATTTTTTTTAACTACAAAATCATAAAAAAACTTTTAATTTTAAATCTATTTAAAGATAATTGAATTAACTTAATTTAAATTAATATTAAATATTTTAAATTTATTTTAAACTTAATTATATATCTTTTTTATATTCTTTCATGTCCGTTTTACAGTTCATGTTTAAGGTTCATGGTTGCCCCTTCCAACAAGATCGTCTCCAATGTTCGAACCTAGATCCTATCATTTAAAATTACTAGATTATATTACATGCTACTTAATAATAAATTAACTTTGATTAATAATGGCTATCATTGAAAATATTAAAATTAATAAGTTTGAATTTAAAATTTATTTAATGAGATTAATTTCAATAATTACCGTAAGATATATTGTATATAACTGACATTACATTCTTAGTAAAGTGTTTTTTGGCAGGTGTCATATCTATAGGGACTAATAAAAATTTATTTCTTTAGTAAAAAAATTAAAAAAAAGGCTTTTGAAATTAAAGTTTAAAATTAAAATTATCAAAAGAAAAATTAAAAAGAAAATGTGAGAAATCATTATACTGGGAACCAGATAAAAGATGATTCATGTGTTTGATCATTGATGCAAATATAACTTAAATGTTTTTAATAAATGTGTTATAGTTATCGACGTCTCGTCTAACAATCAATCTCCCCTTAACTTTTCAATAACCAAAAGGAAGTTTGTTGAAATTATTTCTCTTATTAACAAATAATCTTATAATAAAACATGTAGAATTTAAATTATTAATGGCATGAAAAATTAGAGAAACTCAATTCTAACCAACAAAGTTTATTTAGACTAGATTACATACTCACACAATAATAAGTTGCATGTTCCGACATGCATAACATGTTATTCACCACAAGTATTAGAATAATTAAACAACTATAGATTTAACAATTTTAATTGACAAGACAAATATTCTAAGCTGTCAAATAAAGATCTAATACCTCCAAAAATTTCTGATATAGTGAATAGAATTTTGAAGAAAATGAGAATTTTAAGTAAGCTATTAATGAAAAATATTAAATAGGTAATAAGAAAAAAGTATAAAAAGTGAATTATCTATAACATCTCTTACCCGAGCTTGAACCTAGACTCAAGCAAAGAATGACACATTTCAAGTCATTCACTTCACTTGAGCACTAAACTAAAAAAAAATCATATTCCACTCATATTTTAGACCTATTTAAGGCCTTTTTAAATCTTGGTGAACCGTTTCCAAGCTTCCCTTAAGTTTCAAGGTAATCGGGGTTTGTTCGGGACCCTTTCAGAGTAAAATGAACAAATATTGGGGAAAATAGGGCAATTGTATTGATACAACTCCTCAAGTATTGATACATCACCCTTGGAACTATTCATTTTGTCATTCATATATCACATCATTTTCACTATTTTGTTTACTTAAGTATAAACTTTCACCACTAATACATTGTAACACCCTAAAATTCTCGAAACAAAAAAGGTGCTATTTTGGGAAAGAATAAGTATATTGAATGTGAAAACAAATATTCAGAGAGGAAGTAAGAATAATGAAATTCGATAAGAATTTGTAATGATTGATTATGCGAACTTCATTTTATATTACTTTTATGTTTTTTATATGAAATGAATCATGGGAGAATTTATAAATAATTTCGTGGATGATTTTAACTAAGTGAATGACGTCGTAGTATGTTAGTGATGATGGAAGTGATAAATACATATCTTGATTAATATTTGGATGAGTTATTTGTGTTAATTCAAGGAAAGATATAAAAGTAATTTAAGGGAAAGGAATATTGGTGAAAATAGTGAATTAAATTAAAGAATAAAGTTTAGAATGAGATTGAATGGTATGATGTCTAAACCAATGTTTAAATGGTTTGTTTGAATAACTATAATCTATTCATAAATTGATATATAAATTGAAGTTGAAAAAAGTGATTAAAAAGTGTTTAGTTTGACACTAAATGAAACGAGGACTTATTTGCACTGCGTATTATTATTTGTATTGTTTTATTTATCGTCTGACACTAAATGAAACATTTATCGTTTGTCACAGACTCTTAAAGGTAGTATGAAGCCTTACAACATAAATGTTTGATAAAACATACATATTCGTATTGTGTAGTATTGTTTTTCATTTGAAAACATGTTCCTAAAAGTATCCCTTTGTATGCATAACATTTCCTTCGATTTGTCTCTATGACACATCCCCTGCCTTGGTCCCTCTTGGCGCACTAGTTCTGTCACATCCCAAAAATCGGGTTAGTAGAAATTGAGTTAATGAATCGAGAGAGGTCACGCCTGAAATTTTTTTTAAGATGACCTTGGCACGTTTGTCAATTTATAACTATCAAGTCTAGTGATCAAGTAGTGGTGAATATGTGCTTGATGATCTAAGTTCAAATCCTTTCCCTCTCATTATTTTCTATGTGGTGCAATTTTACTTCAAACCTTATCAAAGGTCACACCATGTTTTATTAATTTTTTATTAAATTAAGGACAAGGAATAAAATGGCCTCGTGGTTAAGAGCTTTAATAATATCATAAGGGTCCTAGTTTTAAGTCTCCACACTTTCCATTTTTTTTAATTTTTTGACAATTTTAGCATGTGCCAACCCCCTATTTCAATCCATACAAGTGACCATGCAAGGGAAGGATTTCTTTCCTTTCTTGCCAAGTCAAGATGCCTTATTTTTACAAACATGATCCCCTTTTTGCTCATTTGTCCCCTCAACTTGCCTTTCCTTCATCCTTGCCATGTGAACTGATTCATTATACCTAGACAAGTGCATTTCACCTTTTGATTCATTTTCCTTACTCTCCTCTCCCCATTGCCATCCCTCTCCTTAGCTTATCCCTTTCTCTCCCTTTTTCTTTGTTTTGGCCACCTTTCCACCATCTTTGCTTTATTTCTTCTCCTCTCCTTCACCACCCATTTTCCAACCAAACCACCACCATCACCACCACCGGACCTCCTCATTGCCTCCATTCCACCTATTCATTTTGCTCCAACGTCGCCCCTTGTACCACCATTCACCATCGTGGCCACCACCTTGCACCACCATAGACAATACTTGTCTTCTTTCTCCTCACTTCTCTATTTTTCATTTTGATTTTCTCCTTCTACCCTTTAGTACCGCAACACCCATCTTCCCTCCTCCTCCGTCGAGTTCTCACTTGGTTGCCACCATTATCGCCATTGCGCCTCCACCGGCGTTAGTGATTTTTCCTCCTCTATTCATCTTTTCTGATCTCCATCATTCTTATAGTAATTGAAAATCCTATATCACCTATTTCAATTAGTTTTTATTTAATATTTTAAATATTTTACTTAGTGACTCACTTTTTCAAGTGATTATTTTCTCTAAACTTGTTTCCCTCTCCAATTTAAGACCCTAGTGATCCATCGATTCTTATGATTCAATCAAGATAGAGTAAGTGTAAGTGGTTGAGTGAAAATCGCTATTCCTTCTCTACTATTTACCTTAGGTCAAATGTATAAGAAATCATGGTGTATTTTCCTTTCAAGTATTAACATCGTATTCTACTTTTGATGAAGGGTCGATCGATACCATTTCAGAAAACCCCTAATGTTGGAAACGAGATCACAATTTTTGATTGATTATTATAAAAGTAAGTGCATATGAGAGTTTTTGTTAAATTGACTTATTCCATAAAATATTTAAAATGACCTCCTTAATGTAAGATCACTTTTGTTGATAAGTAGGTAACTTATCGATTAGATCCAAGTGTGGACGTTCTTAGAGTGGTTTTGCTTTAGATCTATTATCAGGTGTAGGTTTAACTTACTAGAAAATTTATATATGAGACTTGTTGTCAAATAATATATATTTATTTAAAATTGAAATCTTGTTAAAAAACTCAATAATATGAAATATTGAGAATACACTATGTATTCAAAAAGGGATGCTAAATTTGTAAAAAAGGGTGATACTCAAGTAAGTACATTGAACTAATCGTTTTATGATTGTATGTGATAATTGATGTGATTTAATGAATGTTGTGAAATTATGTGTATATTCCCATTTTTCATGATGTGTGATATGATGACATTATATGAAAAGAATGATATATAAATTGTGCCATCGATAATGAAATTGATATATGATTCGCATGTTAAGCATGCCTACAGTATTGATTATGATGTAAATCCGATTCGCATGTTAAACATGCCCTACATGATATTATCTGATTTGCAGGTTTCAACATGCTTAATGTGACAAGTGATATCTTGAAATGAAAAATATGTTTATATATGTTCATTGTGATCATATCACATGCATGGGGTGGGACACTGTAAGGAGGAAGAATTGGTGGCTTCGTCCACAACCTACATGGTAGTTTGTATGCAAATATTGGTGGCTTTGTCCACAACCTACATGGCAGCTAGTCTGTGAGTATTGGTGGCTTTGTCTACATTAGAATGTTTGGATGGACGAGTTCTGGGGAACTCTTTTTGGAGTGTAGCGGTGATAGGTAGGATGTTTTATAAAAATTTGTATAATTGTTTTACAAAATTGCACTTACATGATCATGTGCATCAAATTTGATTATGTTGTATGATAAGCTTCTATTGTTATTTAACTTATTGTCATTTAAATTGTTATAAGACCCACTGATAAGTGTCAAAAGTAACATATTTTAATCATGTTCTTAATGCGTTTTTGGATGATTAATCAATGAAAAATAGTGAATTTTATGCTCATAATCCTTTAAATTCATATTTCTATACTTAGGAGAACATTTGGGAGCAAAATGAGCGAAAACAAAGTAAAAATAGACAATTGGAGAAGATTTTAGGAGCCACACGAGCTGGACAAGGCCTTGTGAGCCACATGGGCTACAACACGACCATGAGCTAGACCGTGTGAATTTCGCGGTTCGCACTCCAAATACGCAGAAAAACGTAATCTTTAGGTTTTTCAGGCATTTTAAGACCTATATATACCAAATATATGAAGAAAAGTGGGAGCCATCAAAGAATATTAAAGAAAACAACTCAGAAAACACCATTGAAGTTGACTCTGAAGTAGATTTCCACCAAGATTGAATATCTCCTTTCGATTTCATTGAAGTTTATTATGAGTTTCTCTACTTCTTGTGGTTATACTGTATTTGAGATGTTTTTATTCGAGATTATGAACTAATTTTCTAAATACCTAGGGGGGATGAACCTTATGATAAATTCTTTCTTTTGATTTATGTTTTACGCAATAAATACTTGAATCTTGTTCTCAGTTATGTGTGCTTAATTCTTGATTTAATATTTTTAGATTATTAATTCATGTTTGATATGCTTAATTCAGAGGATGAATAGACCCTATTTAAGACCCTGTTTGATGTGCATATTTGAGTGGAGTTGCATGCAATCCTAGAAATGGGACGACATAAATCTACCAGATTAGAGTCAAATCTAATAGGGGAATCCATAGATCGATTTAATGCCATAATAGGGGTTTTAATTAGAAAGAAATTTAAATTAATCAACCTAAAGTTAGTTGCTCTTAGTCTTGAAGAGAGATATTAGCATAATTTAGGGATTTCTACAGATCAAGATATTAAGTGAATAAATTGTTTAATTCATATTGATAATGACAGATGCAATCTAGGTGGATTCTTTCCTGTAACACCCATAACTCGTTTTCGTCATCGGAATAAGGTTACAAAGTATTATCGTACAAAATAGAATATTTTATAGCCAATAATAATTAATTTTCAAATTATTTTAATAAATACACAAGAAATTAAAAATTGAATAAATCATTCATTTATGTGCCTTAAATCGAGCCTACATGGCCTTAAAATAACTTTCGAGCAATCATAGACTAAATCGAAACAAATCAGAACATTTAAGGAAAAACTAAAAAATTTCACCTATAGGGGTTACACGATCGTGTGCCCAGGTTGTGTGACAGAGCCTAGACAATGTGGCTCCAAACATGGCCGTGTGGCTATACCACACGCCTCTGTGGCCAGCCGTGTGCTCACCTGTGTAACTCACTAACTTGGCTCGTGTCTAAACCCGTGAGTTAGCCTGTATGAATCCTGTACCTAACATGCTCAGGGCATACGCCCGTGTGTGACACATGGCCATGTGACAGCCCATGTCCTAGGTCGTGTGTATCCAAAAATGACCAAGATCATGCTATTTCCTCACCCAATTGCATAGGTACCTCAACCAATTCATAATACATGTTCACAAGTCTTTAAACACACTTTTAAACAACTAAAACATGCCATTTTCAATCACCTAACACCATACCAAGTATCATATATGTAACCTCCCAAACCCAGCCTAGACGTTGTGGCTAGATTGAGCAGGCTATATTAGCCACCGAAATGGCTAAGCTAACTTAAGTTACTTTTGAAGACCTTAAATAAACTCATTTTAGAGGAAATCATAGTTGTACTTTAAGTTAGCTTAAAAGCATTCATTCATTAGGTCGTGCATACTTAGGATTCATTTTAATGTTGATAGTGTTATTTTAGAAAAACTGTTTGCTTGTCGCTCTTCTTTAAAAAAAACTCGATGTTAAACTAATGCAACGAAAAAAACCATTTTTCAAGTCATTTTGGAAAATTAGTTGTCTTATCGATTTGTTTTTCAAAAACATTTCCTTTGCAATGTAGCGGAAACTAGGGAACAATATCAATTTTACTTAAGCTCGAAATCATGCATTATTCAGTTATTATGCTTGAGTAATCCATGCATACAAAAATCCCAGAAGAAAAGTTACCAAGCCACAGATCAGAAGTCATTAAAAATTACAAACCAAAACCAATAGAGATTGATTAATACTTATTAAAAAATAATCTGAGGTCTAAGTTGATTCTAGGAATGTCGAGTCCGATCCTCATTTCGAGGTTTACCTGAAAAGTTAAACACTATTGGGAAGTGAGCTTATGAAAAGCTCAGTGTGAGTCGAACAATTATTTAAACAAACATAAATATCGAATACAGTGAAACAAATTAAATTTAATAGAAGAAAATAGAACCATCATAGGAATTTCATATCATTACATAGCCATTATCAAATTGATGTCAAACGGTGTATGAGCATGGGACATTATTCATTCGAGTAACAATCATTAATTTCGATACCATTCAATACAACACAAAACAACATAATACAATACATATCATAAATCAATAACATTCGAATATGTCGTGAGCATGATGCAATGCAAAAATGTTCCTATCCATACCATCCGCTATACACCACGAGTTTCCTAGAACCCATCATCTGAACTCCAAAACATTATGGGCTTAAGCCCGTTATGGTTAAAACCACCGATAACAATATACAAAAAATTTTGTTAGTAAAAATGCAGTCAAGCTGCTAGTAAAAATGTGATAAATCGCCATTCCCCTTGTTACTCCAGGTGCAGTGCATTGACTATGAATAATGCGGACTTAATATACCGTCGGTACTCCATGGAACTTCTCCGTCAACCACAAAATCCCAACCCAATGCATATACAATATGTCACACAATCTCATACATAATCATATCTCAATACTTTTCACATTCATTTGACATGCTCAGCATGTCCTCAATAATCACATACTTTCTATAAATGGAAACAGTATTCCAATATTTCAAATTATCATTGTGTTGGTATCAATCAATATTGTTCAATTTCATATACTTTATGGATTTTCATTGTGCATAAATAACACCCTTTTCAATACACAATATAACAAATATATCATGCGTTTAAATCATACATAAGCTTAATATCTCAACAAATTATATCATTAAGTCAAACATTCTCATATCTCATAACTCAAATATGCAATTACAAACTCAATCAAACATTCATACTATGAAACATGCAATTTTTTCAACATGTTAATCTTTTAAGGCTCGAAACATACCTGGTTCGGCCACTCACATAATTAATAATTTGACTATTAAGCCAATCCAATCAACAAGCTAATTTATCAAATATAATATGATATTTAACATTTTCAAAAAAAATTTTGAGTTTAGGACCCACACCTTATTTTTCGCTTCCTCGCAGCACATTAGCGAATCTTCTAATTTTCCTTAATAATTACTTAAACGAACCTAAACCAAAATTCAGTATAAATTCAATAAATCTAACATTAAACCATCCCCCAAACACCCACTTATGACTTCAAACCAATCGTTGAAATTATAACTATTTTATGAATCCAAACTAGTTAGATTCCATACACTGTATTGATGCCCACTTTACGTACAATCGTCCTTTGCCTTTACAGATTATTTGGGGTGTTTGGGTCAGCACCTAATTCAATAATATGCTGGAAAATCAGTAGCTAATTAATGATTAAATTTCTTCATTTAAACAATTCATAACCTTTACCAAACAATTATGTCTAAATAACAAACTAGTTATCTTTAATTGCACTTACGCTTCAAGATTTGTGGGATCCGATTGACTAATTAATCAAGAATGTCTCTCCCTAATTAAAATGTGATTAAAGGCTGACTAAGAGGATTCAAGAACACAATTTAATGCTGGAAAAATATGGGCAAAACCCAAGAAACAAAATAACCCGCTTTCTTGCATATAGGCGCATGCACCACCACCAATGGTGGCCAAAATTGAGGTTGAATTTTAAAAGGGTTTGTGATCTATTAAAATCTAGAAAAATACCTTTGAAATCATTTAACATCACCCAAATTACAGATTTGGAAATTTTTCTTTTTAATTGACAAGATTAATAAAATATTGAAGAGAAAAGAGATCTTACCCAAGGTAGTTGAGAGAAACGACAATGACACTTCCATGACAATGTTTGGGATCGATCTTGGGGTTCAAGATTTTAGATTTGGGCTGGTTTAGATGAGGATAAATGGCAGCAATAGAGCAAAGGAGATGGTGTACAATCTTGATGCAAAAAGAAGAAGAAAGAGATTGTAAAATGGAAGGTGTGGGAGACGACAATAATGAGAGAAACAAAAAAAATTGAAGAGAAAAGAGGAGAGGAAAAGGGTGAACGGCTAGGGTAGGGAAAAATTGAATTGAAGGCTGAATAATACAATAAAAATTTGTATTTATACTTAGGGTTCAAGGGTATGGATGACACACACATTAATAAAAACAAGGGATTTTGCAAAATTTAATTATTTCGCAAAGGAAAGGATTCAAACTTGGGACCACATTTAATTTCCATGCTTTCTCAAATTTCTTTTAACCATAGGCTTCTTCCTCATTCTTGAAATAATTTTGCAATATTTATTTTAAAAACAAGGCATGTCACATACTAGGGTTTAAGGCAAAATTTGCAAAATAATAAAAATGGTGAGAGAGAAGAGATTTGAACTTGGATTTCAAGAAACGTTTCACTAACACTTAACCAACAAACTAATACCTCATTTATTTCCTAAAAAATGCATATATAATCTAAAAAATTAAGGCATGACCACTCTCACTCGATTCACAAACTTGGTTTTACTAACCCCTGATTTTTAGGATGTTACAATATACTAAAACACATTATAATGCTCATGTTACTCATTATCAAAAAAATCATCAATAAGCCATAACATACACCAAACTAACCCATTTCAAACACACCATACCAACTTAATATGACACTTACCATTTCATAGGCTCATACTCCAATTTACTTAAAGTTTAACAACCATACTACAAAGACTACCATTGTATCATAAAGTACCAAACATCACACATAGCCATGAAATATAGCATAATAACCATTTGTACAATTACATTCTATATAAGCCAAATGTTTACAAAATCTACCAAAAGAGTCCTCAGGATAGTGTGATTCTGCGAGTTGATCCGATCTCCCGACCACAAAGCACGAGTAAGCTTACTTGAAGCTTAGTAAGTTTGTTAAATCAAAAGATCAATCTTACAAAATTTAACATAACAAATCAAATTATAAAATTAAATAACAAAGTTCCTGTCAATCACAGGTCACAATAGGTGAGTATTTTACTGTACATTAATTCAAATCATATTTCAAAGTCATCTTTTAGTAAGATTTCATTTCAGGTAATTTTAGGGTATCACTCATTCGATTTAATTTTAGAGCTTTGACCAGCTCACGATGCTGCTCACACAAGCTACAGAGAATCCGCAAGAAATGCAGGATCTCAAGCCATCATTACGGTCTGTATCACCCATACATAGTACTTGCTAAATAATCACCAGCTCACGATGCTGCTCACACAAGCTGTAGAGAATCCGCAACAAATGCAGGATCTCAGCCATCATTACGGTCTATATCACCCATACATAGTACCTGCTAAATAATCATTGGCTCACGTTGTTGCTCACACAAGATGTAGAGAATCTGCAACAGATGCAAGATCTTAGCCATCGCTACGGTCTGTATCACCAGCACGTAGTACCTGCTAAATAATCACCGGCTCAAGACGCTACTCACACAAGTTGTAGAGAATTCGCAACAGATGCAGGGTCTCAGCCATCGCTACGGTCTGTATCACTGGCACATAGTACCTGCTAAATAATCACTGGCTCACGATGCTGCTCACACAAGCTGTAGAGAATCTGCAATAGATGCAGGATCTATTAAAGCCTTCATTACAACCCATACTTTCTATTATTTTGCATCAAGTCATTGTAATTTTACTATTTTTACATTTTAGTCCTTAAACATTAAAATCAACAAAAACTACTTTACAAAAATAGTTCTATTTAGCAACCAAGCTTTCTAATCTATCATAAAACTTCAAGAATATACTAAAATAATCAATGGCATAATCCAAAATATTTAACAATATTACAAATTAGTCCCCAAGTTAGCTAGATTAAGCTAACATAAAAACATAAACATTACTAAAAATGGGCAAGGTTTACTCACCCAATCGAATAATTCGATCTTGGCCAAAGCTTTCAATACCCTAGCTATGGAGTTTCGGCTTGCTTAACAACAAGAAAAGAAAATGTGATAATATTAACTTTAACCCATTAATTTAATTTACCATTTACTTATTTACCAAATTAACCTTTATTTTAACATATAGAATCATTAAAACATGCCTAAAAATGTCCATAATTTAAATATATGGTACAATTACCAACCAAGGAAGGTTTAATTGCACAATTGGTCCTTCAATTATTTTAAAATTTAACTAAACAAGATTATTTTCAATTTAACCCTTAACTAATTAGGACTTAATAAACAAATAGCCCAAAAGTTAGTGGATTTAATCAGATCCACCACTGCTTGGAATTTATGACCATGGTTTAATTACCATTTTGGTCCTTTTATTATTTTAAATCAAAAGTAATTAACTTTTACCTCCTTTACAATTTAACCCTTTTACCGTAATTAAGTAATAAATCATCAAAATTATCGGACCAAACTTCAATTCACATATAATACAACTCCGTAAATATTTAATAGAAATATTTACGGCTTTAAATTATAGAAACGAGGTCCTAATACCTCATTTTCAATAACCACTTGACTTTTGAACCAAACCACTTATACTAACTTTTAATTCAATTGGTTAAAATTCCTCAAATCAAAATTCATTATAAAATTACTATTGACTTGTATAATTTAAATATTAATTATACGAGCATACTCGTCGAATTTGTGGTCTCAAAACTACTATTTTTGACACCACTAAAAAACGAGTTGTTACATTTCCTGGGTATTGTTTCTCTCCTTGGTTGTTAATTGATTATTTTCTTGATTTTTTCTTTTTTGTGTTTTTAGTTAATTATTTTAGTTTATTTTAGTTTTAATAAATCATTCTAATTTTTCGGTTAAATAATAGAAAGACATAATTACTAGTACTTTTAGTCTTCCTGGGAACAATATCTTGCTGACTGTAGCTATACTATTTATCGATAGGTGCACTTGTCTTTGTCGCATTTTTAGTTGGTTTCGTGGACATCACCCACACTAGGCTTTAAAAGCTCACCCCTTTAGTTTATAACTTTTCAGGTGATACACGGACTTAGGGCTTGAATTTGGCATTTGGAGGAGCTACTCGGATGGATTTTTAATAATGGATTTAAAAACTATGTTGGATGCTATTTTGGAAATTAGACTTCAAATTTTTTATTGGGTTATTTCTTTATTTTACAACTTTAAACTGCCATGCATGCATGCTTGACGTAACACCCCTATCCCTTCTTTGTTGCCGAATTAGGGTTACAGAGTATTACCGATCAAAACAGAACAATTATACAATTTAAATGCTAGCATATCACATCGAATCTAATCATAGAAAAATATATTTATGGGCCTTAAATCGAGCTTACGAGGCCTTAAAAACAATTTGGGAATAATCTGGGATCAAATCAAAATAAATTAGAAAATTTTGGAAAAAACATAAAAATTTGGAAAACAGGGGTTACACGGCCGTGTGACATAAGACCTTGTCCCAACCCGTATGAATATTTGAAATAGGGCCACACAACTATGTTGCAGGCTGTGTGCCGAACCATGTGTGTATTTGATGTTGGCTCACACAATTATGTCTTAGGCTGTGTACCAGACCGTGCTATATATTGACTTGAAACACATGGCCATGTCACAAGCCATGTCTCAGACCATGTGAAACCTGCACCTAAAAAATAAAGACACATGGCCGTGTAGAGAGACCATGTCTGACACACGACCATGTGATACACCCATGTCTCAGACCGTGTGCACCTAAATTTTCTTCCAACACAAGGCATTTCAACACCAATATCTTAGGTGTCAAGCCAAACCATAACCAGCTATAAACATGCTTTAAAACACCTATACTTGAGTCCAAAACATACCTATTTTATACAATTTATGTGCCTAACCAATGTGTCCTCATTGACACCTCAATTTAAATATATAAATTAAAACATTTCATCTAAGAGATGAAATGTAAAACTAACATGTCTAACATCATAATATGCCAACCCATTTGACCTTACCACATTTTCATCATAATGAAAGTTACCAAATCAAAACAATGCCTAAACAAGGCACAAAAGTTCCATATCAAAATAGTTTTATCATGAAACATAACTTGCCAAATTAAAACCAAATAAGCTTAATTACAATTCAACAAAAACATTAACCTTAACCATAACAAACCCTATATACATGCCACCACCAAAATGACTCAAAGACCCAACAGTTGCCAAAAAGAGTCTGAGTAGTGTGAGCATTGAAGCTAATCCGTCCAAACTGTTCTGCAATATGTTAATTACAGAAACAAAACAAAGCAAGTAAGCTTATGAAGCTTAGTAATTCCATAATCAAATTTAGTTTAACTTACCTTAACTTATAATTCATCTCTAACTAACTTAAATCATCAAAATCTTGACAACCACTTCCAAATCCATATCTCCTTAGTATCATAATATTCAAACATATAATTCAATATTCATAATGGCTCAAATCAAAATAATTCATGTTTCCATTCATTTTCATATTTATACCCAAGCAAATCATTATGCATAAATTCAAATTATAGAATGATTTTACATTTAATCATAAAATTTTCATTGCCCGTTGAACTATAGCAAATTGACTCAGATACTAGGGTTTCCTCCAAAACATAGTGGAGAGCACCGAAATGCTAATAGAGGCATCGTAGTGCAAATACAGCGGCATCGAAGTGCAAACAAAGGCACCGAAGTGCAATCCCGTACAAGCGCATGTACTAACCCTATTGGCATGCTAATCGTATCCTAACCGTTTACTACGTTCAATCGGGCATTATAACTTAATTTAAGCATTTACATCCAGATGTACTTCGTAAATTTCTGTATACATACTATAGATCTAATACATTTATTCTACAACATTAATACAAATTTAAAGTAATATTCATAAACATTTACTTGCATTATGAACTTACCTATTATCCGCTTCCGGTTTCCTCGCAAGGACTACTCCATAATTTTTTTCTTTTTCTCGGTTATTGTCTTTTTGACCTGGTTCTTAATTTATATAGTAATTAAATTTGACTTATTGAATTCACATACACTAAAAAACCATTTCTACGCATGTGACCCTTAAGTTTTCATTATTTACACATTTCCCTAAACTTTTATATTTATCATAATTTAGTCCTTAAACCCAAAATTCCAAAATTTAACAAAATTTCACAAATACCCAAGCTAGTCAAATTCATTTATATACTAGGACAATCCATATTTATTAATAATTCACAAAAATTCCTTGTTAATTTGAACATTTCATCAAATTAGTCCTTTAACTAAAATTATCAAAAATTATTTTACAAACTAATCTAAATCAACAACCAATACTTCAAATCCATCATTTAACATAAAAAATAACAAAAACTCATCAATAGCAAAATCCAAAATCTTTTATAGTTTCAAAAACGGAGCTACAAGTTAGTTGAACCTAATTGTAATGATATCAAAAACATAAAATTCACTAGAAACGAACTAAGAATTAATACCATGCAAGGATAGAAGAGATGGCCGAAGCTCTCAAGGTACAACAATGGTGGTTCGGCTATGGGATGAAGAAATGAAAAAGATGAAACGTGTTTTTTATTTGTTTTTATGTTTTATCATTCTAAACTTTTAATTAATTTAATAATAACATATAACTTAAATAAAAATAACATTAACTGTCCATATTGTTTCATTATGATTTATTTACCATATAGATCCTCCCTTTTTCTCTAATTACACCATTTATTCATTCTAATTCAATAATGATTAGGCTTTACTTCTTTTACGATTTAATCCTTTTTGTTTAATTAACTATCCAAACATTAAAATTTCTGAACCGAACCTTCACATACCAAAATCATAACTCCAAAAATATTTAATAAAAATATTTACGAGCTCAGTTTATAGAAATGAAGTATTGATACCTCATTTTTCGAGACCACTTGACTTTCGGGACAAACCACTTATACTTAACTATTTGTTTAATTATTTAAAATTATAAAATCAAAATTCAATATAAAATCATAATCGACTCATATGCATTAAACAATAATTAACATAGACTTAGGGTGAGTTTGAATGGGCGGTGCGTTTACCTGCGGTTAATGTAAAAACAACAGTGGCGGTGAGATTAGATATTATAGCGATACTGTAGCGTGAGACAAAAAGTAAGTTAAACGCACCGCACCGCACCCAATCACCCATCCAAACCCACCCTTATTCGTTGGATTTGTGGTCTCGAAAGCACTGTTTCTGACACCATTGAAAACGAGCTGTTACACTTGATAAGTTTACAAATATTTTTAAATTATTGAAATCTTTTCAATTATTTATGATTTTTACTAGATTTTAAACAAGCTTATAAATTTGTGATTTTCTAAATATTTTCAAAAGTCCGTTGTGAAAGATTTTTATCAAAATCATTTTAAAGAAACAACTAAGAAAATTACTAAACCTTTGGTTAAATGGTTTAAAGATGATATCTTGATATTATAATAAACTTCTCAATATTCATGTTTTAATAAGTGTTTTCCAATAGAAAAATTAACCGATATTTAAATTTTTGAGTGTTCGTAGAAACAATCGAAGCCTAGCTACCTTCAACAAATAAATGTTTACCAATGGTTTTAATCTAGCTTTTGAGATTTGGCCATAACGTTTAGGTCGGGTTTTGGGGGTTACATATTTGATTTTTAGACCTGCATACCAAAAGACACATATAAGTTCAAAAGAACTTAGTAGGCTTCATTCATTATTTCCTTTAAACGGTGTTGTAGAATTTCTTGACTCAGGGGTTTGGATTCCCTTTCAGACCTTGCCAGATACTCTTCTGATTCTTGGTTGGCGGATAACCATATGTGAATCATTGCACTTAAGTGTGTCTTATACTCATTTCATCCAACTGGCGGATATCAGACTTTACACCATATTTCGAATGTCATTACACAATTTATTTGCGGTTTGTAGCTGGATACACTTCTCAGAATGATACTGATCATCAAATACTACTCTTGACGGATTCCTTTATAGGACCCATCAATTATCAAACCACTAGTTACATCGTATCTTCAATTCAATCTAGACATAGATACTTGCTTTGAAGAATACAACATTTTAATTCAAGTAGTACAATCCCAGATAATTTCAATATAGAACCTAAAACATTCCAAGTTTGGCGTACACTTGCACCACTGATATTCCAAATACCCCATGTTCCCTATCATAGTGGTCACCATGATGGAATCATTAAACGAGTTCACTGCCGATAACTCTTTCAGATAATGCCTCATAAGCATGCCCAAATCTTACCACAAGAATGAAATAACAACTTACCACAACGACTTTCTAGATAATTCGCCACAAAGGCTTTCCAAATGATAAGCCATAATGACTTTCCAAAGAATTCCCAAGTTTATAGTTCCGGTGAATTCGCAATGCTGGCCTTTATGTTTACTATCTCGGCAGACCAACACATTAGTTGCCATGGAGCCTCACTCACATGGTCTTACACCGTCTAGCCATCTTGGCATATTTTCAAATGATGCCATGGGGACTAGCCCAATGGTCTTACATATACCATATTCGTCTGCAAGGTTGAGCTGTGATCTGCTAGTCCAGTTTGCAATAAAACTTCCCTACTAGAGGCATCACAAATAAAAATTCTTTCGACATTTTTTTATGAAACAGATTTGTCACTTATGGAATCGTATAACATGAAGGTATTAGAAAAAGACCATACTCACGCCCGTAACACAACTTATCACACTTACCCAAACTCTATGAGCCAATTCATCACAACAGTGACACTTATGCAAATCTCATTCATATCTATAACAGAATTGATGGGCATCGAAACCACCAAATATAATTTCCTAGGCTCTAACTTAATTAAATAGTAGTATAGAGTAGTAGGGTTGACCACACAGGGACTAGGATTCCTAATTTTCCTGTTTACACGACTAGATTTCTTAGTCTAGGCAGTTGTCGTGCCATTGACTTATGCATGCAGAGTTCTAAAATAAATAAATAGGGAGGTTTTTAGTTGATAAATAAAATAAAAAATAAAAAATAAAAAATAAAATAAAAATAGAATTGTGGTTGAAAAATAAAATTAAAGAAATTAAATCAAATTGGTGAATCAAATATATTAATGCTTAGCTTCAGCCTCAGTACACTCTGAAATCGAATTGATTCTTGATAAATAGATTTTCCCTTCAAAATGATAAGTTGGTTATAGCTATCAAGGATGCCCACACCGCCAACTTTTTCGTCCGTAGTTGGTTCCGGTACGACCTACAAACCAACCCTTATTGATTATCTAACCACGTAACATGCATCCGCAATTTAAGATCTCGGCAAGCTTGTGATCTCGAAAAGCCCAACTCGAATTAACAGCCTCAACCATGTGGATTGTTTAAATTCAATCACTATCTACCTTGACGAAATCCAACTAGCTTTTTCCAATTGAACACGCTAACTTGTTTGCGAGAATTCAAACTTGGTAGACGACCGTCTCGTTTTCCCAATTGTATGCCAATACAACTCCCACCTAACGTGCACTTTGAGCTGAAATTGAATCAAATTTCAGGGACGATTGTAACTATCCCATATACTGGAGCAATAGCGAATACCATGTTGAAAGGGTTTTTTAGTGCGGGTTCATATCTCACAAATTATTTTTGAAATCATAACCGGGCTAAAGTTAAAAGGAAATTAGTTGAGCATGAAATTAATCATGCTCTGCTGATTTATGGGAAGGAATTTAATGGTAATGATGAAGGATGGGAAAAACGAATGGACTTGGGAAGCAATTGAACCACAATAAGTAAATGGGAAAGAAAATGGCAGTAAGCTTTGAAAAGCCCCTGATGCGTGAAAGAGAATTAAAGGAAAAAATGTATTTCAATTGAATTCCATTGTATATTCAAGTCTATTTTCCAAAGCCACCATACAAGGTATTTATTACATTCCATATGCTAAATTTAGCCTAATCCATGTAACAACCAACCACATAAAATCAGATTTTAATCATATTTTAAACCATATTTTATATCAGATTTTTTTTAAATCTAGATTTTAAAATTTTAAAATAAAAATATTATCAGCCATAAATTCCTCAAAACTTTCAATTCGACCTCCTTTTATTGCTTGTGCTCCAATTTAGCCCGATTTGCTTGTTAACTCAAATTTCTATACTCTAACTGCGTACCTGAGAAAATTAAACAAAAATCACAGACTCAATAGCAAAAATTTCTGAATTTGGGTGCGTTAAACATACAAATAAACTTTTTATCAAATCTCCCTACTTAGCCAATGCTTGTCGTCAAGCATGATGTGTATTCTATACTAAAAACCATTCGATAATTTTTTCCGAAAGCAAAACTCCTTTCTTAGCCAAGCGTAATGCAAACAATTAGGTGAATAAAAAACATAAGTAATCACTAGGTTCAATTAATAAGCATTTTATAAAATTTTGAACATTATGAAAATTCAACTACTTCACTAAATTTAGGCTTAATCAAACTTATGAGACAATCGTACTTAAATTTTTTTTTTCTTTTTTTCTCACAAGTTTGAGGCATAGTTAAATCTTTTTATGCAAAATGAGATGACAACCCAAGCACCTCACCCTGGTTACTCAATTTGACATGTCCCCAATCAGTTTATTTCTCCTTTCTCAAGGCAACTCAATTAGCGGAGTATTACAAGTTTCAGTTCGTCACTCAAATCTTTTTATGTGAAATGAGATGACAACCCAAGCACCTCATCCCAGTTACTCAATTTGGTCACATTTCTGAAATCTTCACTCTTAACTACGCCCTTTACTGATTTTATTTTACTTTATTTTTTGTATTATTTTTTTTCAATTTAAATGAGTACTTTTATTAGGCAAGTTTAAAGAGCCAACAATCTTTTATGAAGTGTTGACTTAGCCATAATATTTTCAACCCTACAAAATACTTGTTGGTCTAAGTAAGCAATAGTTATTCATGAATTACCTAATTATTTAAATTAACTAAGCATAGGAATTGTAAGCTCATTTTCGATACGAATTAAGGAATAATATTAGAATACGAATTAGCATATGTAAGGAAGAAGTAGCATGACATGCCCACTTACTTAGTTCATATTTCCCTCAATGTGCAAATTAAAAGAATAGCAAAAGATAAGGGTAAAGTGTACTCATCGTGTATATTTAATTTGGTGGAGGATTTGGGAAATGTCCGTTTTGCAATATGGTGAGAATATTTGAGATTTGAGCTCCTATTGTATCAAGGCGAGTCTCGATGCGGTTGACTAGTTCTTCCATAGTAGAAGGGGGTTGCTCCTCTTGTTCCATAGTAGCTGGATTGTTTTGTTGATGAAAGACTCTATTATTGCGAGCAGCTTGTGTACCTAGGGGAACAAAATGAAACGTAATAGGGGTGCCAACAAAAAAGCTCATAGAATCTAAAAAATATTCATCTAATGGATCCATAGTATATGTAAAAAATGAAAAATGAATACCGGATGGGAAAATGTTTGTGGCTAAATGTGTGATAAGTGGGCCTAATATGAGTGGTCGACAAGCCCATGTAATAGCATTAAAACTTTGTGCAAACCAATATCCTTAATTAACAATATAACAGAAGTGCATACACTATGAGAAAAATAATTTTGTCTTAGTTAGGACAAATGAAAAATTGTTACTACCCGGATAATTAAAAGCTAGAAATATATGAAAATACCTTAGGGCTGGTTCATGCACTAGAAAGGCTTTAGACGTCTTAAAATTGTAAGTTCAGGATATAGCATTAGTCAAATCTGAGTAAGTAGCATCGGCATCAAAATCGCTATGTAAGTCAAGTAAAGCACTATGATAGGAATCATATTGAATATTGTCAGGGTCAGCAAAACCCATAGCTATGTTGAAATCCAAAATTGAAATTATAAATGTTTTACCAAGCAAACGGAAACAAATGAAGCCTAGAGTTTCAATGGTCCAAATGGAATTTATTTTGAAGCTAAATGTTGTATAAAATTCATATATGAGTTTGTAATATGCAACACAGTTAATATTCGCATAAAAAGTCAAACCAATAGCATCAAAATAATTAAAAACATTATCACATAAATTAAGTGTGTCAAGGGTAAAAAGTGTAGTGCTCTTACAGACCGAGATAGGGCGATGTCAAAGTTTATTGTATGTTGTGCGGTGTTCTAGGGATGTAAAATTTAGAAATCTTTAAAATCTCTCTTCTGATGGCATTGTGTCGGTATGCTCTCATTGGCTTCGCCTGTTATTCCTAGGTGGTTGGTACTATTCTTTGGCCGAGCTATTTGGTGGACTCGGCATATCAACAGCCTCAGTATTATTGTCTGGAGTTATTTTTAGCTCGTCATTGGGTTGGTGTGATGGTGTTCGTCGAGCACGTACGATGGCTAACCTTGTTTAGCACAAAGGTGGTTGCATATTTTGATCCGACGGTTTTGCATCATGGTAGTCGAAGGTGCTGGTTCTGTCTGAACAATTTGCAGGATATGTAAGTAACGAAGATATGGGTTGTAAATCTTGAACATTATAACTTTCGTTGTCGAAATTTTTCGAAAGGACTTGTGGGTTATCTACTTGGACTAGTGACGGACTCCTTTGACGGTGACTTCAACTTAGTCCAGTGATTTGTCTTGGTAGTGGTGGAGACAGTTCTAGATCATCATCATCAATGTTGATGATCGGTGTCGTTGAAAATTAGCTCCAATGTCGATTAAGTGAAACCAAAAAACTGTTAGTCATTTGGTTTCTAATACGAACCATGGTCGGTATTTGGCTTTGGTGGAACGAACAATGGCGGTTCGTGATGGAGATTGACAGTAGTGATACACAATGATTACAAGCAGTGGTGATGGTTCTCGAAAGGTTGTGGTGGGGTTTTAAAGGCGGCCGCATGTATGGAGGAAGGAGTAGGGGTTTAGTGTGGAGGTAGATATTTCATGGGGTAGAAATGTGCGATGGTTATGGTAGAGAAAAAGAAAGATGGTGGAGGGGTTGTCAAACGGTGGTGCATTAGTTGAAAGAAGGGTGAGCCTAGGCTTTGTCGACCGCGGCTATGGAGAGGGAAATAAACATTGGTGATGATGGCGCTGGGTAATAATGAAGCAATGTGGTGGTGGCGGCGTATAGCGTTGGCAACAACATGAAGGTGTTAATGGAGTTAAGGTTTTTATTGAGAGTACAGGAAGAAAATGAAAGGAAGAATAAGGGTGGGGGTTTCGGGCTTGAGGGTTGTTTTCTCTTTTTTTTAGTTTGGGTTTTTTTTTTCCTTGGGCCACATTTGGCCGTTTGGCCCTTTTTCTCTTTTTCTTCTTTTTTTTGGGTTAATTTGGGCTTGTTTTGGGTTTGAGGTGTTGGGTTGGTTTTTGGGTTTGTGTGTGTATGTTTTTTTATTTGGGTTGGTGTGGGGTTTGGGGTATTAGGTTGGTTTTGGGGGTTTTTATTTTGTAGGTTATGTGGATTTGGGTTAGGTTTGGTCATGTGAAGAAAAATGGTAGCACTAAGCATGGCGTGTCCATGCAACGATTGGGATCCGACTTTCGAAAAATTGATAGCCTCCACTAATATTCTTGGAAAAAAACATGTTAAAATAAATTAAATGATAATAATAATATTATTATTATTTTCAACACGAATTAAACTGAATTTAAAAATAAATAAATATGGGCAGCCTTCCAAAAAGTGCTTTTATTTAACGTCGTTAGCTTGACGACATGAAAGTTCATTTATATGGCTCCTCAAGAATTAATTCTTCCACCACGTACACTTTGAAATTCTCATGAAAAGTTTTTAACCTTTGCCCATTGACTTTAAAACATTTCTCGGATTCCTTGCTTTTAATTTCAATTGCACCATGAGGAAATAATTGAGTAATAACGAATGGACCAAGTCATTTGGTTCGAAGTTTACCTGCAAAGATCCTTAGTATGAGATTGTAAAGTAATACTTTCTGCACAACGACAAATTATTTGCGAGATATTTTCTGGTCATGGAACGCCTTAGTTTTTGTCTTTATAGATTTGGGTGTTTTCATATGTGTCACAACGGACTTCTTCGAGCTTTTGAATATTTAATTTTCGATAACTCCTGTGGTGTCGAACTCCATGTTGTATTGTTTTACAGCCCAAAACACCTTATGTTCTAACTCCACTAAAAGGTGACACGGTTTACCAAATACGAGCCGGTAAGGAGACATGCCTATTGGTCCCTTGTAAGCCTTGCAGTATGCCTAAAATGCATCATTTAGTCATAGGATCCAGTCCTTTCGATCTGGTTTCACGATCTTTTCAAGAATTGACTTTATTTCACGGTTTGAAACTTTCGCTTGACCATTTGTTTGAGGGTGATTAGTTGTGGCCACGAGTTGTGTTACCCCATACTTTTTTAATAGCACATCAATTACCTTATTGCAGAAATGTGTTCCTCGATTGCTAATAAATGCTCTCGGTGTGACAAACCTGGAAAAATAGATTTCTTTAGAAATTCCACTATAGCTTTAGCATCATCACGACGGGTAGCTTTAGCTTCTACCCATTTAGACATGTAATCTACAGTGAGAATAATATAAACACTGCTAAATGAGGAAACAAATGGATCCATGAAATTGATGCCCCACACATAAAAAATTTTGCATACATGTATAGGTGTTAGGGGCATTTTATTCCTTCGGCTTAAATTACCTACTTTTTGGCATCTCTCGCAAGTCTTACAAAATAAGTAAGCATCACGAAAAATGTGTGGCCAAAACAATCCACATTCAAGTACTTTATGTGTAGTGCATTTAGGGCTAAGTGCCTACCACAAGCGTAAGAATGACAAAAAGTTAGGATACATTATATCTTATTTTCTGTTACACATCATCGAATTACCTGATTGGAACAGTGTTTCCATAAGTATAGGTTCTCCCAAGTATAATACCGTGAGTCTCGCTTAATTTTGTCCTTTTTGGATTCAGAAGGGATAATACCTATAACGAGCTAATTTACCATGTTTACATAACATGGGTAAGCTACTTGTGCTGAAAATAGATTTTCGTCTGAAAAATCATCCTTTAAAGGTGTATTGTCTTTTGAGGTCAGCAATGGACTCAAGTGGTCCGCTACTAAGTTCTCATACCACTTTTTATTCTTTATCTCGAGGTTAAATTCTTGCAAAAGCATAATCCATTTGATAAACCTTGGTTTCGCCTCCTTCTTTCCGATCAAGTATTTCAAAGCTACATGGTTAAAGAAAATAGTGATTTTAATGCTTAATAAATATGATCTAAATTTTTCCATAGCAAATACAATAGCTAATAGTTCTTTATTAATGGTTGAATAATTGCTTTGAGCGACATCTAATGTTTTAGAGGCGTAAGAGATAACGTGGGGTTCCTTCCTGATTCTTTGCCCAAGAATTACTCAAATATTGTGATCACTTGCATCACACATGAGTTTGAAGGGATGTTCCAAATTCGGCGGTTGTACTATGGGAGCTGAAACAAGATTATACTTGAGAGTGTTGAATGTGTCCTTGCATGCTTGACCAAATTTGAACTCTATGTCTTTTTGCAAGAGGTTACAGAGTGGTTGAAAAATTAGAGAATAATCCTTTATAAAGCGTTTGTAAAAACCTGCATGGCCAAGAAATGAGTGAATTTCCCTCACAATTGTGTGGTACGGAAGTGAGTTAATAGCATTAGTTTTGGCCTTATTGACTGTGATCCCTTTAGCGGAGATAGTATGTCCTAAAATTAATCCATTATCAACCATAAAATGACATTTTCTGTAATTTAATATGAGATTACATTCTAGGCATCTTTCCAATATTTTAGTGAGATTTAACAAACAATCATTGAGAGAATCACCGTACATTGTGAAATCATTTATAAATACCTCTATTATTTTCTCGACATATTCAAAAAATATGCTTACCATACATCTCTAAGATGTGGCTGGTGTATTACAGAGTCCAAACGACATCCGTCTATAAGCAAATATGCAAAAAGAACATGTAAATGTCATCTTCTTTTGGTCCTCTAGTGCTATGGGAATCTAGAAGAAACTTGAATATCCATCAAGACAACAATAGTGAGATTTACCAGCTAAGCATTCAAACATTTGGTTAATAAAAGAAAGTGGAAAGTGGTCTTTTCGAGTTAAATAATTCAACTTCCTATAATTTATGCAGACTCTCCACCCGTTTTGGACCTAAGTGGAAACTAATTCCCTTACTAAATTTTTAATTACGATCGCACCAGTTTTCATAGGTACTACATGAATCGAGCTAATCCAGTTACTGTAAAAAATGTGATAGATAATCTCAATGTCTAGTAACTTCTGAATTTTCAGTTTTCATGACCTCCATCATCGGTGGATTTAGACATCTTTGAGCTTCTCTCTTTGGGCTTGCATTTTCTTTTATCGGTATTTTGTGCATACAAGTTGAAGGACTTAAACCTTTAATATCGACAATTGTCTATCTGGTTGCCCTTTTGTAGTCCCTCAAAACTCGAACTATGTTCTCCTCTTCTAGTCTTGAAAGTTTATTGGAAACTATCACTGGTAATGTCTTCCCATCACTCAAGTAGGCGTACTTTAAATGTTTAGTTTTAGAAGGAGACAATTTGAAATTTTGAAATTGACTTATAGAAAATTGTGGAGCCTCCATAAGAATAACGGCTTCATGAATTAGCTCTTCTAATGCCATTAATTCCTCTAGTTTATCCATAGTATCAAGGTCTAAACTCCTACAAAGCACAGTTTGTAACCCATCCTCTTTATGATATTCAAAATGTAATTTTGTTAGTGGTTCAATAATATCAACACTAGAGACATTCGACATTGTACTGGGTCGACCCATCGCCTCATAATCATTAAATTTGACCACTTCACCATCGAACTCCATAGTGAGTGTTCCACTTCGAACATCAATTTTTGTACGTGCAGTGCTAAAAAATGGTCTCCCAAGTAGAATATCAAAAGAGTTTTCCTCTTCCATGTCGATGATGTAAAAATCTACAGGAAAGATTAGTTCATTTACCTTGACAATGACATCTTCCAACACCTTTCTGGATACACAATTGACCTATTTACCAATTGAATGAGCACCTCTGTTTCTTTCAAAGGACCTGTGTTTAGTAATTTAAAAATAGATAAAGGCATAATATTAATAGATGCACCTAAATCACACATGGCTTTCTTTTTTCCAACATTACCTATTTTGCAAGATATAGAAAACATACCTTGGTCCTTACACTTGGATGAGATTTTTCTTTTTAATACTGTAGAGACGTTTTCTCTTGCATTTACCTATTCGTTACCTTGAAGTTTCTTCTTGCTAGTGCACAATTCTTTTAAGAATTTTGAATAACGTGAAACTTGTTTTATTGTATTGAGCAAGGGGATATTAATTTCTACCTTTCGTTACGTCTCAAGGATTTCTTTTTCTTCTCACTCCATTTTACATTGGGCAAGTCTTCTAGGGAATGGGGGTGGTTCTACGAATGGTTTTAGTGGTGCTGAATTCGTGGAAGCTACTGGTTCAAGTTTCTATTCTTCCCGTTCAGTGTCATGACGATGATTGTGCCAGGTTCTGGCTCTAAAACCATTCCATCTTTTAGGGTCACAATGCTCATATTTTGTCGTGGGTTCCGCTCAGTTTGAGACGAAAATTTCCCTTGGGCATCCAAACAACTAACCGTAAGCTTAGGCTTACTCATCTGCTTATCTAGTTCTTGTAGGTGCGGTTCCATCCTTTAACAGCTAACCTCTCCACTATGGTTTCAAGGGATGACTTGGGGGTTGTTACTGTTGAGGCAGAGGTGTCCTTAGTTGATACGGTTGATTGTATTGAGGGTTCGATCCATAGCTCAGATTTGGGTGGTCCCTCCATCCTACGTTGGAAGTGTTCCAATGTAAATCATAATTCCTTTAAGATGGCCTTAAGAAGTTCCCAATGGCATTTACTTGTGCTGTTGTGTCCTCATGTAAAATCAGGCACGAGTCGGTTAGATGATCAGGCATGGCACAAATTCTGCATAACCAAGCTGAGTTTGTTTTCCCTGCAGTTAAATTTTTAACTACATTAGTGAGTTCTAATGAAGGAGTACTTAGCTCATGAACCCTTCTCGTGGGTTCAATAGATGGTCAATACAGTTAAGAATTCGTAACCATGGTCAAAATTAATTCCCTTGCTTTTTGATGAGTCATGTTAACAAGTGCCCCTCCACTAGCGACATTAGTTATCTTCATTTCCATAGGGAGTAACCCCTCATAGAAATATTGAAGAAGTGATTGTTCAGTTAGGCCATATTGTGGGCAACTTACACACTACTTCTTGTATCAGTTAGGCCATATTGTGGGCAACTTACACACTACTTCTTGTATTGCACCCAATAGTTATAAAGTTATATTTCTGTGATACTTTTTCTTAATTTGGTTGCCCAAGTTCCTAGGAAGAACTTGTTAAGAAACAAACCAGACATATCAGACCATGTATTAACAAATCCTTGAGGTAAATAAAATAGTCATTCTCTAGCAAAGTTGGTTAACGAAAAAGAAAAAGCTCGAAGTGTAATTTGATCCTCATTTACTCCTTATGGTTTCATGCTTAAGCAAACCATGTGGAACTCCTTAGGATGAGTGTGGGGTTCTTTTTTTTTCAAACCACGAAAAGTAGGCAAAAAATGAATTAAGCTCGACTTTAATTTAAATGGTGTTCTTTTCGTCGGATAAGTTATGCACAGCGGTTGTTGCTCATCTGGTGTCGCAGCAAGTTGCCAAATGGTTTGATAGCCATTTCTTCTGGTTCACTAAGGGTATCGTCTATTGCTTCTGTATAACATAAGGTTTCATATTCAGTCTATCTCACTTGAGGTTTTTTTCTACGTTGAATAGCTTCTCTTCGTAATGTTCGAGATAATTTCTCGATTTCTGGTTCAAATTCCTAGGTTCCTGGTTCTGGCGTGGTCATAAGTAAAATAAATGAAAATTAGAATAATTTTCAATCCCTAGAAACGGTGCAAAAATTTGATAGGAGTCGAAACCACCAAATATAATTTCCTACACTATAAATTAATTAAATAGTAGTATATAGTAGTAGGGTTGATCCCACAGGGACTCAGATTCCTAATTTTCTTGTTTAAGCGACTAGATTTCTGAGTTTAGACCAATGTCGTGCCCTCGACTTAGGTGCAGAGTTGTAAAATAAATAAAAAAGGGAGGTTTAGTTGAAAAAAAAATAGACAAATATGAAATGAAATATAATAAAAACAGAATTATGATTGAAAAATAAAATTAAGGAAATTAAATCAAATTGGTGAATCAAATATATTAATGCTTAGCCTCAGCCTCAGTACACTCTGAAATCGAATCGATCCTTGATAAATGGATTTTCCCTTCCCAACGGTAAGTTGGTTATAGCGATCAAGGATGCCCCAACTACCAACTCTTCCTTCTATAGTTGGTTTTGGTATGACCTGCAAACCAACCATTATTGATTATTTAACCACATAACACGCGTCCCCAATTTAAGATCTCGGTAGCCTTGTGATCTAGAAAAGCTCAACTCGAATTAATGACCTCAACCACGTGGGTCGTTTAAATTCAATCACTATCTCCTTGACAGAATCCAACTAGCTTTTTCCAATTGAACACGCCAACTTGTTCGCAGGAATTCGAACTCGATAAACAACCGTCTCGTTTTCCCAACTGTATGCCAATACAACTCCCACCCAACGTGCACGTTAAGCTGAAATTGAATCAACTTTAAGGGATGATTGTAACTATCTCATATACTGGAGAAATAGAGAATACCATGTTGAAAGGGTTTTTTAGTGCGGGTTCATATCTCACAAATTATTTTCGAAATGATAGCTGGGCTAAAGCTAAAAGGAAATTAGTTGAGCACGAAATTAATCATGCTCTGCTAATTTATGGGAAGGAATTTAATGGTAATGATAAAGGATGGGAAAAGGGAAAGGACTTGAAGCAATTGAACCATAATAAGTAAATGGGAAAGAAAATGGCAGTAAGCTTCAAAGAGCCCCTGAATCACGAAAGAAAATTAAAGGAAAAATTGTATTTGAATTCAATTCCAGTGTATATTCAAGTCTATTTTCCAAAGCCACCATACAAGATATTTATATACATTTCATATGCTAAATTTAGCCTAATTCATCTAACAACCAACCACAAAATCAGATTTTAACCATTTTTATACCAGATTTTATATTAGATTTTTTTTTCTAAATCTAGCTTTTACAAAGTTAAAATAAAAATCTGATTAGCCATAAATTCCTCAAAACTTTCAATTTGACCCTTTTTTATTGATTGTGCTCGAATTTAGCCCAATATGCTTGTTAACTCGAATTTCGATACTCCAACTATGTACCTGATAAAATTAAACAAAAATCACAGACTTAGTAGAAAAATTTTTCGAATTTGGGTGCGTTAAACATAAAAATTTAGCTTGTTATCAGAATCATACATTCTAATACATAATTCCCTATACATGTATATCACACATCGTCATACCATATCGCACATTGTTCACTTCATTTATGTACTTGCAAATACTTCTTAGAAAACACACGTACACATGTTTACATCACTCAACAAGAATTCATACTCGTTCATAGGAACATCAACCATAACAAAATCAACATAAAATGACATGAATGAGTCAAGTTCAGAGGCTCACTAGAGACCTACCTTTACTTTGACTTGGAGTTTCTGTTTCGATTGTCTTTCCTAATCCAATAGCAGAAACTCCTTCAAAGATCATAAGATTTCCATTAGGATCGTAATTACAAACATTTTGCTAACGTTTCAACTACATGTGACCCCCATACAAGGCCTTCATTTAACACTCTTCCCTTCTATAATGCTAACGTGCAAAGCTGTAAGACTTACCAGAAGATAGAATCATCTACTCATTAGACGCGATCTTAGTACAATCTTAACAAAGAAAAAGAGAATGTTGAGGTTAGAAACAAAACCCGAAACATTAAGCAGATAGAAAAACCATCTGAAATATCCCTTTTATAAATATACTCTCAGTCCCCCTAATTTCCTACCAAATCCAGGGTAGGTAAAAGAACATCTAGCGAAGGTTTACCTTACTATTGACTAGTCATGGGTCGGGTCAAATCAATCCAATTAACTCCTATTGAGGAGTGGCCAAACATGCTACTGTAATGATTTGTTTAGTTGGATTATTTTAGTGTACAAGCAATCTTTCATACATATTGCTACTCTGTTCTCTTCTTTTGTTGCTGTAGAATTCTAACAACTCCCAACTAACTCGATACAAGATCCACTTGAACAATATTCATGCAAATCAGGCGTATTATGTCTTAACGGTGTTTCACATTTGGTGTGGTATTGAAGACAATTAAGTCTCTTAAAACTTCCTCATACACTTGACAGACTCTTAGTGCTTAAACAAAACTCTAGGCATACTCTTTTTAGGTGCGTACTTTCTTGGGTGTAATCTTTCTTACCTTAAAAACACCCTACAATTAATTCCTTAGTCCACCCAACAGTTTACATACCTACCTTACTCATTTTTTGAGATCCTTCGATTTTTGAGTTGTGACAATCAGTTCCTAATAATAGCCTTAAATGCCCAATTACTTCCACTTCCATCGGTTTTCCATCGCCCACGAAGATGTGTCTTTAACTATCACTTGGATTTCGATAGCTGTAACACCCTAAACCTGAATTGAATCACCGAATCCAGATATCGGATGTTACAATACATAAGCACTTAGACAAAAAAATTTATAGTTGGCGTAAAAGTATTCTAAAACATACTTCTTATTTCATCTTATATAGTTCTTAAAAATAAAAGAGAATGTTTAACAATACATTATATCTTCAACTTAAAACTTTGTTAAAGACGAACTTCTTATTGCGTAGTGTACTAAGTGCGATATTCCTAAGGTGCCCTCTATATTCATAACATCGCAACTTGAACTATTACATAGGCATAATCTTGGCTTGGATCCTCTTGGCATTCCTTATCTTAAAACAAAACCTGCAACATAAGCAAACACTTGTAAGTTCAAACGAACTTAGCGAGTTTTAACCCAAATTACATTGAAGCATTTGTTTTTGAATTCCCATATTGAAGATTATGAATTTCTTTTCTGTCTTTGGTGAATACTTTTTCTAATATCGGTGCATACACATGCGCCAATCTTCTCACTTGACCATCCTACACACAGATATCACATTAAGTAGAATTTGAATTTCATCAGTCAACGCGGATCTCAAATTCTTCTTGGAGAACAATTACATTCTTTAGAAATATATTTATACAAATCTACTTTCAATGGACTCTGACATAGATGGACTCTGACATAGATAGATGTTGAATGCTTCTCTTAGACGATACACACAGATGTTACATTTGGCGGATTCTTATAATAACTGATCTTTTAAGGTGAACTTCTTATAGATCCTACCTTGACGAACTCTCATGTTGAATTTGGTAACTATCAGGATACTAGTCGGATCTTGATTCAACCCAGAACACAACTTATTCTGATGGATGATAAATTCTAAGTCATCCCAGATAATTTTATTTCATATAATGAGAACGCTCTAATTTTACGGACAACTTATACTTCAAATAACCTTTTTATATACAGTGTGAAACACTCAGATTTGACGGATACCATAGAATTTAAATAACTTCCTTACATAGCATAGGCAAATACAGATCTGGCAAACACTAATACTACTCGTAGTTACAAATACGCCAAATTTCTTGTATCGATGGAACACTATGGCGAATTCACCCTTTAGAAATACTACTGAGAACTCTTTCAGGAAATCCCTTTAGGCCACATTCACTTTTCACCACAAGGCGGTTATCCAGATCTCAACTCAAGGGTGTTACAGAATACGCCACACAAGCATCACAAAATATGCTATAAAGCATTTACAAAACATGCCACAAAGAGCTTACAGAATATGCCACAAGCTTTACTGAATACACCACAAAGGCTTTACAGAACATTACGTGTTTACTATCCTGCCGAACTATCTCAGAGAGTGCCATGGGTTTCTCCCACATGGTCTTGTACATATTTTCATGTTGTGCTCTATCAGCCCGATTGACGTCGTATCGAAGGCAACACCATGAGTATTCTCATTGTCATATGATGTCATGAGTATCTACCACATGATCTTACAAATATTTTTATATCATGATCTGTCAGTCCGGTTAGCAATGTACCTACCCTACCAAAGGCATCACAAATGGTTGTGTTACTCATTTCATACCTAATTTCACACTCTTTCATACAATGTATCTTACAAATATTCACACGCTTCTAACCAATTCACACTCTTTCATACCTAATTTCACATGTGTACATACCACACATCATCTGATTCATGCAGCAAATCATATACCTAATTTGTCATTATGCAGCAACCTTACAATACTTCATACACACATACACTCATTAGTTGTTAGAGTAGACATCAATAGATGAATAACCATGTATAAATTAACATCCATGAGTCAGGTTAGAGACTCACCTAAAACTCACCCTTACTGTTGCTCGGAGTTCCAAATCTGATCTTCCTTCCTTAACCAACAGTAGTAACTACTGAAAAGAACATGGGATTTGTAACAACCTATTTTTCAATGGTGTCAAAAATAGTGGTTTCGGGGACACAAATTTGACGACTAAGTTCGTAAATATTATTTTTTGATATTTACGAGTCAATTATGGTTTTACAAAGGTTTTTGGTATGATAATTTATGTTATATGAATGATTAATTAAGTTCATGTAGTTTTAGAAAATGAGGTACCGGGACCTCGTTTCTATGAAACGAGCCGTAAATATTTTTATAAATATTTACGGAGTGTTATTAAGGTTGTATTAAAGTTTCGTTAAGAAATTTTAATGTTTCGATAGTTAATTAAATAAAAAGGACTAAATCGTAAAAGATACGAAAGTTAAATTCTATAAATTAAAAGTGTTAAATAGCTAATGAAAGGTAATTAAATGGACTAAAACAAAAAATAGGCCATTCTATAAATTAGTGGGAGGTTGGTGACTAATTTATGTTAGTTTAAATGATATATTTTAAATTAATAAAGTAAATAATAATTAATAAATTAATAAAAAGAAAAGTAAAAACCTATTTTGTTATGTATTTGTTCTTCAACCGTGAGAACTCCATTTTTTGAGCAAGTAGCATTCAGCCAACGTTCAAATGTTGCATTTAGGTGATGTACTTATCCATTTCTCGTAATTTTTATGTTTTTGAGATCATTGCAATTAGGTTCAGCTAGCTTGTACCATTGATTTTGAAATTGTTAAATATATTGAATGTTTTCATTGATGAATCTATGTGATTTTAGAAATTTAATGGTGAATTTGAAGTATTATTTGTTATTTATAAGTATTTTATAAAGTAATTTTGATGAATTTACCGATTAGGGATTAAATTGTTGACATAGTAAAAGTACAAGTATTTGATGTGAAAATATTAAAAATGTGAGCTGTATTGGATGCCATGAATATTTGGTTGGCATGGGTTTGTATTAAAAATGGTTAATTTGTATGTTTTAGGCTTAGGGACTAAATTGAATAAAAGTAAAATGTTAGGGGTAATTTTTTAAAAATTTCAAAAAATGAATAAATTGCACAAAATAAATTTTTTTACTATCTAAATTAATAAATTGAATGAAATTATTAATTTAGATCAAGATCAAGTGAAAAATCGAGGAGAACAGAAAATTATCAAAAAGCTCATGTAGTTTGACATTTCTGCAATTTATCCAAGTAAGCTCATAACTTGATTAAATCAATTAATTGTGGTTTTGATTGTTTAATATGTAATTTTTTATATATGAATTGAGTTTCTTGGCTTGAAGGAAAATAATTAAGACTATAGTTGAAAGACACTATGGCACTATACCCGGAGAATAAATAAGACCATGACTGAAAGACGTTATGGCATCATGATTCTATCGAGTAAGACCATGACTTAAAGATGTTATGGCATCACGATTCTATCGAGTAAGGCCATAGCTGAAAGACGCTATGACATCACGAATCAAACGAATAAGACCATGGTTGAAAAACACTATGGCAACACGACGGAAAATGAAAAAGACCATGGTTGAAAGACACATGGCATTAAGACAACAATAAATAAGACCATGAATAAATAAGTGTCATTACAGTTAATGTACCTATGGTATCTTGATGGTTGGTGTTAATATGGTTAAGTTAATGTATGGTTTTATGACCAAAGAGGTAAGTTTGGCATGTTTACAATATGGTTAATTAAGGTATGCTTGAATATGGAATTTAGTCAAGTGTGTTTGTATAAAAAATGACCAATTGGGTATATGTTGGTGTAGTTAAATGAGGTCAATTATGGTATATCTTGGAATAGAATTAAGCTAAATAGATATGGATGAGTTATGGTCAAATATGTATAGGTTTAGGTATATGTGTGTTTGAGATGTATGAGAGCAATAGTTCAAATGGTAAATTATATTAACATGGTATAAGTTAAGTACGGTATGTTTTAAAATGGTAGCAATGTGACCAATTATGTATATGTGTAGTTATGTGTAGTTAAGTTGAATGCTAATTTTTGAGGTGTCATATATGGCATACTGGTTGAATAAAATTGGTCATTTGAATTGGTCATATTATGTATGTTTTAGTATGTTGTGATACATTGGTCATATGTGCAAATGACTTGTAAGGGTGTGCTTGAATTGGGTGAAAGAAATGACTTGAATTTAACCTATTTTTAGTCCACACAGCCTAAGACACGGGCGTGTGTCTCAGCCGTGTGTGACACACGGCCATGTAACACAGCCGTGTGTCCCCTTTAGGTATTAATGGTTGAATTTATAAGGTTACACGGTCTGGCACACGGGCATGTAGCTTGGTCGTGTGGCCTAAGTCAGAGAGTTACACGGGCACAGACACAGGGTGGGACACTATCGTTTGTCTCTATTTCGAATGTTACATGGCCTGAGACACGGGTGTGTGTCTCAGCCGTGTGACCCCTCCATTGCAAATTTTTCCAAATTTTTCCTTAAGGTTTCATATGTTCCCGATTTAGTCCTGAATCGTTCCTAAAGTGTTTCTTAAGCCTCAGGGCTCGAATAAGGGACGATATGCATGTGTTTGAATGAATTATGCTATGGTTTATCTAATGTTTGGAAATGAATGTTTTAAGTTACGATTTTTACGATAATGCTTTGTAACCCTATTTCGACGACGGATACGAGTTAGGGGTGTTACATTTAGTGGTATCAGAGCATAGTTTAGTCGGTTCTTAGACTGAATATAGCATGTATGAAGTTTAGAAATACATGTCATTATATAACTTATGATAGTGTGATATCTTCTGACTCTGATGAGATTTGTTAATTTTTAGAGAAAGATGTTTTCCAACTGAGCTAATTTCGATAATGCTAAAAGCGATATTCAAGTGTTTGATTAAAAAGTTGCTAAAGATGAGTAGAAACTCATAAAGGTAAGAGAAAAAGTTCATAATGTTATGTTGATAATGAATGTTATGTTTTGTGTATTCTTGAGAATCAAACTTAGAGGCTTTACGATCTCCACCCTCTCACCCTCAAAGTCTTATACAATGGAATTACACGATTTATGTTGATTAAATCTGCAAAAGAGAAGCTAAAGAAGACAACAATTGAATTAGTAATAATGTGGTCAGAGTTAAGAATTGATTAGCAATTAAAGAGAGTTCTAGAAGAGATATTAGATATTTCTAAAGATCATTCGAGATACGCAATGTCGCTGATAAAGAAGAAGTGACTCACGGGTAATCGACTTCATCAGGTATGATATATAAGGAATAGATGAATCAAAATTTCTTTTGAATTTATTTCTTTAGTGGAACAGGATAATGTGGGATCATTGATGACTTTAGTAGTTAGTGGAATAGTATTTGAACTGCATATATATCTGAATGCAACTGTTATGGCTGAGTTTTTTACAACGATCTCCTCTGGATATTCTATGTGTTCTTTTATCCTTAGATACATATGCAATTGTTCATTTTCAAATGTGATTCTTATTATATGAGAATGCTAGCTAACCATAATGTTAGACGGAAGTATTGTTAATGTTAAACTAAAATTTATTTGATAAAAGATTTTGATATAAAAAATTTAAAGTGTTTTTGAATATAAGCTGAATTTGAAAAAATAATTTTAAATTTGAATTCTAAGAAATAAAATTTTTAATACTTACAATAAACTCTTAGAAAATTTTGAAACAATTTTAAAATCAAGGGAAAATATTTTTAACCAAGTCAAAATGATCTCAGTTAAGTTAAAATCATTTTAACACATCAAAATGATTTTCAAACAAGTCAGAATTGCTCCAGGCCAAAAAGTATCAACATGTTTTGAAAATAATTGATACCCTTAGTAAAATCGAGACCAAAAAGGTATTCTTTTAAAACCCTAGAAATTATCGACACCATGTTTCCAGTATCGATACATTTTGAAAATAATCGATACATTTCTTAAAAATGATACCAAACTTGTATTATGTTTCTCATAAACCCTACAAGGTATCGATCCGGTATCGATACCTATTTGAGAAAGTATCAATAAAATATTTTTGAAGTATCGATTTTTTCATGCAAATGGTCACTGAATTAGCATTTATGAAAAAAATCAATACCTTTTTTGGAGGTATTGATATTCGAAGCTGCAGGTGAAATAAATGCTATGGTTTTACATCCCCAACGGCCATATTAACTTCTCCAACATCCTCACCAGCTGGAAATCTATTAGGGGGTATAAATACCATCTTTTAAAGTCCTACAACATCCAAGAAAAGTACTTCAAGCAAAAATCATCAATCAAACAATCTTAGAGCTTAAATTTTCATATTCTTCTTACATACACTTGTGAGCTTTATCTCCTTTATTTTGCTCAAGTGTATTTCATTGTATTTGTGCTTCAATTTGTAAACAAATTTATCTTGTAAGGATTGTTTCTTTGTTTACTCATTTGTATCTCTTTGAGAGGTTTTGAAACTTAAGATTTGGGGTAGAAATCTTAAGGAGTTGTAAGGTTAAACCTTGTCCTCAAAGGTTGAACAAATTAGTGAATTTGGGATATATCCTTAATAGTGGAAAGCTAAGGTAGTGGAGGCAATTGGGGCCGAACCACTCTAAATTCTTTGTGTTATTTATTTCATTATTGTGTTTGCTTTCACCAAAATTTTTAAAGGCCAATTTACCCTCCCCTATTGGCGTTTTTGGTTTGCTTCATCGAGCTTCCAATTGGTATCAGAGCTAGATCTCTAGAGACGATTTTACCACCAAGAGAGACGATCCTCAAGGTTTTCTAGATAAAAGCTACAAGTCAATAATTCTCCTACATGACATCGGAGAAAAATTCCACCATATTGGGAGAAGGGCATTCCACCACGAGGTCTCCTCTATTCAATGGCACCAACTACTCATATTGGAGAACATGAATGAAGCTTTTCATCCAAGCCAACGACTATGAAGTTTGGAGGATAGTTACTAATGGACCATCCATTCCAATAAAGAGGGTCAAAGGTTTTGTTGTCCGAAAGTCCCAAAGGAAGAGAATGAATGGGATGAAAATGGCATCAAGAAGCTGCAATTAAATGCAAAGGTTATGCACACTCTATTTTGTGCTCTTGGTTCCAATGAGTACAATAGAGTCTCCTTGTATGACAATGTTAAAGAAATATGGGACAAACTTAAAGTCACCCATGAAGGGACACGTAGAGTTAAGGAGTCCAAGATAAGTCTTCTCACCCTTGATTATGAATTATTTAAAGCAAAACCAGAATAAGGAATCAAGGAGATGTCTGATCGCTTCACTCATATCATCAATGCTCTTAAAGCTCTTGGGAAGACATATCCAAACAATGAGATGGTAAAGAAGATGTTGAATGGTCTCCCACCATCTTGGGAACCTAAAGTGACGGCAATAGAAGAGTTAAAGGATCTTAACTCACTCTCTCTTGATGAGCTCATTGGTTTTTTGTTAACGTATAAAATAAAGATCAATTACAATGTAAAGGAAATAAAAGAAGTTCCAAAGAAAGTGAGAGTTTCTCTCAAATCAACAACTTGTGAGAAGAATTAAAACTCTAGCAATGATGATGATTAATAAATGGCAATGTTTGCAAAAAGATTCAAAAGGTTCATGAGGTCTAACAAAGGAGGACAATTCCAAAAGAAAGAAGGACTTAAGAATGAATCTACTAAAGAGAAGGACCCTATCATATGCTATGAGTGCAAAAAGCTGGGACACATCAAATTTAAGTGTGCTCAATGGAAGAAAAAAGGGTCAAGCAAACAAAAGCTTAAGGCTCATGTTGCTACTTGGAGTGATGAGGATTCATCGAACAATGAAGATCAAGAAGTAGTCAATCTTTGCCTTATGGCTATCGATGATATTAAGGTAACTTCTAACTCATCTACTTTATATGATTATTCTTTTGATGAGTTGCACGATGCCTATGATGAATTAGGTTTAGAATTTGAAGTCCTGATGTAAAAACATAAGAAAAATGTTTCAAAATTAAGGAATGAAAATGACTTACTTTCTAAGACCAATCATGAACTTGAAGAGAAAGTAAATAAAATGCAAGAAATTATTAATGACTTTAAAAATAAAAATTTAGACTTGCATAACTTACTTTCAAAAGCTCATGAGGATCATCAAAAGCAACTTGAGTTGCTTAAGAGTGAAAAAGCTCACTCTAGCAAAGTTTTAGAAAAAGGAGAAAATTCAAAACAAAACTTTGTTAAAAATAACTTTAATTTCTATAAACATAGAGGTCCTCAAAATTTTTACAAGAGAAAAATCATTCAAAGTGTATAGGTCCCTAAAGGACTCATAACTTCTCAAGATAGGAGCTTGATTTCAAAATGGATACCCAAAGGGACTAAAATTATAGGAACTAATACTTATGGACCTAAAATAATTAGGGTACCAAAAATCAAATCTTAATTCTAGGTTTTTAGGAAAAGATCATTGCCTTGAGGTGGGTTACTCAAAGAAAAACTTATGGTACCTCGATAGTGGATGCTCAAGACACATAACCACTGATAAGAGTCACTTTATCAATTTGAAGCCAAAAAATGGAAGAGCAGTTACATTGTGTGACAACTCTACAAAACAAATTGAAGGGATGTGCTCCATTGGTAAAACTCTTCTATTATTATTGAAAATGTCTTGTATGTCAACGATCTTAAGTATAATATTTTAAGTATTAGTCAATTATGTGATAAATATTTCAATGTCATATTTGAGTCTAAAGGTTGTAAATTTATTGGCATTGCATCTAATAAGATCATGCTTCTAGGACGTTGGATAGAAAATACATACATGGTGCATTTAGATGATATACATAACTCTAGCTTATGTATTATTGCTAAAAATAAAAATAGCTCTTTTTATGGCATAGAAAACTAGGATATGCTAGCATGAGCATATTGCATAAATTACTTAAAAATGACTTAGTAAGATGATTACCCAAAATTGATTTTGATGTGAATAATGTTTGTGATGCTTGTATTAAGGGTAAACATAAAAGAGTTTTTTTAAAACCTATTAATGATGTATCAACTAGAAGAGTTCTTCACTTATTCACATAGACTTGTTTGGTCCAATTAGGACATCTAGCTTGGATGGAAAGCAATATGTTTTTGTGCTTGCTGATGCCTATTCTAGATTCACTTGGGTTCTTTTCTTAAATAATAATGATGAAGCTTTAGAAAAAGTTATTACATTTTCAAAAATGAACAAAAATGAAAAAGGATACTCTATCATTAGTATTAGAAGTGATCATGGAACCGAATTTCAAAATCTTGGTTTTGAAAATTTTTTGCAATTCATATGGAGTTAGCCATAATTTTTCTGCACCCATAACCCCTCAACAAAATTGAGCTGTTGAGAGGAAAAATAGAACTTTAGAAGAAATGGCTAGAACTATGCTTTGTGAAAATAATTTACCAAAATATTTTTGGGCGGAAGCAAAAAACACGGCTTTCTATGTGATTAATAGAGTGATGATTAGGCCTATTTTAAAGAAAACTCTATATGAACTTTTCAAAAACAAAAAGCTTAACATTACCTATTTTCATCCCTTTGGATGCAAATGTTTTGTCTTAAACAATGAGAAAGATAATCTTGGTAAATTTGATGCAAAAAGTGCTGAAGGAATTTTTCTTGGTTATTCTTTATATTTTAAAGCTTATCGAGTCTTTAATAAAAGAAATTTAGTAGTAGAATAGTCTATACATGTTATTTTTTATGACTCTAATCCTCTTTCTAGAAAAAAATTTTGTGTTGATAATGATGGTGCAGAATTTTTTAATAAAGAAGATCAATCATCAAATGACAAAATTCAAGAACAAATACAAGATACTCTAGAAGAACTTTCTATTGAGGAAAGAGAAATCACTCATCCGAGAGAGTTCAACTATGTGAAGGATGGTATGATTTTGGGAGATCCTTCCCAAGGGGTAATCACTAGATATTCTTTTAGAAATAATTGTAAGTATGTTGCATTTATCTCATGCATCGAGCCTAAAAATATCAAAGAAGCATTAAATAATGAATGGATATTGGCTATGCAAGAAGAGTTAAACCAATTTAAGAGAAGTAAAGTTTGGACTCTAGTTGATAGGCCTGGTGATAAATCTACTATAGGTACTAAATGGGTTTTTAGGAACAAACTAAATGGGAATGGTAACATAGTGAGCAACAAGGCTACACTTGTTTCTCAAGGTTACACTCAAGAGGAATGAATAGGTTATGGTGCAACACATGCTCTCGTAGCTAGGATGGAAGCCATTAGAATGCTCTTAGCTTTCGTATGCTTTAATAACTGTAAATCATATCAAATGTATGTAAAAAGTGCTTTTCTAAATGGTTTTATAAATTAAGAAGTGTATGTTGAACAACCACCCGGTTTTGAAGATCCAAAATTTCCAAACCATGTTTTTAAACTTTTAAAAGCATTTATGGTTTGAAATAAGCTCCTAGAGCTTGGTATGAAAGATTATCAAATTTTCTTATTGAAAAAGATTTTTGTAAAGGGAAGGTTGATACAACACTTTTTATTAAAAGAAAAGACAAAGATTTATTAGTATTTTAAATCTATGTTGATGATATTATTTTTTGATCTACTAATGATATTCTTTGTCAAGAATTTTCTAAGCTAATGCAAGGTGAGTTTGAGATGAGCATGATGGGAGAACTAAATTTCTGCTTGGGTCTCCAAATCAAGCAAAGAAAGGATGGCATCTCCATCAATCGATCTAAGTACACAAGGGACATGCTCAAAAAGTTTGGGATGGACACTCTCAAACCACAAGCTACTGCAATGAGCTCTTCTACAAAGCTTGACAAAGATGAGGAAGGTAAATGTGTTGATTTAAAATTATATAGGTCAATGATTGGTTCTTTGCTTTATCTTACTACAAGTAGACCCGACATTATGTTTAGTGTATGCTTGTGTGTTAGTTATCAATCTTGTCCTAAGGAATCACATTTACAAGCCATTAAGAGAATCTTTAAATACCTTAGAGATACTTAAAATTTAGGTCTTTGGTACTCTAAAGATTCATTCTTTAGCTTGCATGCTTACTCAGATGTGGATTTTGGAGGTTGCAAATTAGATAGGAAAAGCACCCCCGGTACTTGTCAATTTTTAGGCAGCATGCTAATTTTATGGTTTTCAAAGAAACAAAATAGTGTTGCATTGTCCACCACTGAAGCAGAATATATTTCTACTAGTAGTTGTTGTGCTCAAATTTTATGGATGAAATAACTTAAAGACTATGGAATTGATATAGATATCGTTCCTATCAAGTGTGACAATACTAGTGTTATTCGTCTCACTAAAAATCTCATCCAACATTCTAGAACTAAACACATTGAAATTAGATATCATTTCATTAGAGATCATGTCCAAAAGGGTGAAATAGTTTTAGAGTATATAGACACCTTAAACCAATTAGCTGACGTCTTCACAAAACCATTAGACAAAGAAATATTTTAGACACTTAGGGGAGAACTAGGATTAACAACCTTGCCTTAACTTTGTGTTACAATCTTCTTGTACCGTATTTGATTATTTTATTGCTACAAGCTTGTTGAGCATGGATTTCATGGCTTTTATAAGCAAAAAGGTAGGGGAGTTTCCTATGAAGAACTGTTCTATTTTTATTTTATTTCCTTTCACATTTTAGAGTAGTGGTATTAACTTAGTAATTTTTTAACATGTTTTTGCTTCATGCATTTTACTCACACTACAAATCTTTATGCATATGAAATGTTTAGGAACTTTTTTGGAGTCATTTTAGAACACTTAGGAAACAATACAACCTAAAAAACTCGTTTTTCCTGTTTTACTGCACTTGGAAAATAGAATGTTAATTTGGTACCGATACCAAATAAAAAATATCGATACTTTTATAAAAATATCGATACTCGTGTAAAAATATCAATACCATGGAGCTTTTAAAGGTGCCTGCAGTTGTTTTAAACACAAAGAACCCTAAGTTGATTTTCCTTCCACGAAAATTCTCTCATCTCCTCTCAATTTTTTTTCAAATTTCTTCAATTTTTCAAAAAATCTTGGTTATTTTCCATCTTCAAACTTTCTTTTCACAAGATTTGGTCCTCTTTACTTAAAGATTATTCCTTTTTCAACAATTTTGAGGTAAATTTCTAAAATTTTCAACTTGTTGATTTTGACAAATGTAGGTTGTAATCTTGTTTGTTGATGGTTATTGGGATATTTTTGAACATTATATATCATGTTTTATTAAAGGAGTTCACCTATTCCTAAAGATACTTGTTAAACTCATTTTCAAACCCTAACCCACCAAGTGTTTGAAAAAATTCCTTAAAGAAATGTTTTTTTTTTGTTTTAGTGTTTCTCTAAGTTGTTAATAGCTATTATGGCCCCAAAGAAGAATTCTAGGACTAATGCATCATTTTCTAATCCATCTAGTGAGTTAGACTCATTGTTTAGTACTTATTTTCAAGACTCACATTCTCAATATATGTTTAACTCTTATTTTGTTTCAAAAAGTGTATGGGAGGCTAGGAAAATTGATATAGCCATGTTAGAAGCCATTCGCTTTGCTTATCTCCCTATTTCACAAAATTGGGGGTGGATGGATTTTTTAAATATTTCTTTGCCAACTTATATAAATCTTCTTCAAGCTTTCTTTTCCAATGCCAAACTCGAACATGATGAGTTCGACGACTTCGTTACTGCCATCACCTTTTTTTTAAAGGGAACTCCTATTCACCACACTCTCAAAGAGTTTGGTGATTATCTTCACTTACCTTCCGAAGGTTTCTTCGATGAAAATAGGCATTTTGATCCCTCCCTTTTATCCAGTCCGGATCTGCATCCAAATTAAATCTCCATGATCATGTCCTCCATTTAATTCTTACTTGGAATCTAAGACCTATCAAAAAGCATGCCAAACTTTGGAACACCGATTATTGGTGGCTTGATTGTTTTAAATTCGATAAGTGCCCTGACCTTGCACTTACCTTGTTTAATGACATTACGAAGGCTATTGGGAGGGGGATGAATACAAATATCACTTTTCCTCGTGGTACGTACTTGTCATACATCTTTAGGTAATTAGGCATTAGCATCCATGGAGACACCTCCATTTCTTCTAATCAACACTTGGATGAAACATGACCAATCGGGGGATAATGATGATGATGACGTCAGTGCTGCTTTTGATGATATTCTAGAACCCAAGCCCATTGCTCCACTGCCTTCTTCGTCGCATGTTGCTCAGCCCTCCTCCGAGGTTAATAGTGTTATCCTCGATGTTATACATTCCTTGAGCAACAACATCCGAGATCTTAGGGAAGATGTTAAATCTCATCTCTCGACCTTGGAGATATAAATGACATCTCTATTAGCTCATTTCCTTTCAACGCCTCTTTTCTCTCCTTATCATGATGATTAGATTAGATTTAAACCTTACATTTCATTTTCATAACATTTGCTCTTTTTTTCTGTTTATGCCTATAACTTATTCTTGCACTTTATTGCTTTAATTTTATCTTAAGCTATTTTTTTTTTGCTCATTTCACTTCTTCTATCTTTTGATGAGTTAACTTTCTCTCTCTTTAAGCTTTATTTGTCTTTTGATATAACAAAAAATGGGAGAAAAAAAAAGGTAAATTGATGATTGAGATTACTCATTGTTGATAACTAAATGCAAATTTTTGTGACCAATTTTTTTAAGTAAGAATGAATACCAACTTGTATGACAAATTTTATTTTGGCCTCAAATTTAAATTTTCTTTTATTAAGGGGGAGCAATCATTCAAAAACAAATTTACCAAATGTTTTGTTATATCAAAAAGGGGGAGATTGTTAAACTAAGCTTTATTTGATAAAATATTTGTATAAAAAATTAAAAGTGTTTTTGATTATAAGTTGAATTTGAAAAAATAATTTTAAATTTGACTTCTAAGAAATAAAATTTTTAATACTTACAATAAACTCTTAGAAAATTTTGAAACAATTTTAAAATCAAGTGAAAATATTTTTAACCAAGTCAAAATTATCTCAATTAAGTTAAAATCATTTTAACACATCAAAATGATTTTCAGACAAGTCAGAATTGCTTCAGGCTAAAAAGTATCGATACCATTTGGTTAAGTATTGATAATTTTTGAAAATAATTGATATCCTTAATAAAATTGAGACCAAAAAGGCATTCTTTCAAAACCCTAAAAATTATTGATACCATGTTTCCAATATCGATACTTTTGAAAATAAACAATACATTTCTTAAAAACGATACCAAACTTGTATTATGTTTCTCATAAACCCTATAAGGTATCAATCCAGATTCAATACCTATTTGAGGAAGTATCGATAAAATATTTTTGAAGTATCAATTATTTCATTCAAACGGTCACTGAATTAGCATTTATGAAAAAAAAATTGATACCCTTTTTGGAGGTATTGATACTCGAAGTTGCAGGTGAAATAAATCCTCAACGGCCATATTAACTTCTCCAACATCCTCACCGGCTGAAAATCTATTAGGGGGTATAAATACCATCTTTTAAAGTCCTACAACATCCAACAAAAGTACTTCAAGCAAAAATCATCAATCAAACAATCTTAGAGCTTAAATTTTCATATTCTTCTTGCATACACTTGTGAGCTTTATCTCCTTTATTTTGCTCAAGTGTATTTTATTGTATTTGTGCTTCAATTTGTAAACAAATTTATCTTGTAAGGATTGTTTCTTTGTTTTCTCATTTGTATCACTTTGAGAGGTTTTGAAACTTAAGATTTGGGGTAGAAATCTTAAGGAGTTGTAAGGTTAAACCTTGTCCTCAAAGGTTGAACAAATTAGTGAATTTGGGATAAACCCGTAGTGGTGGAAAGCTAAGGTAGTGGAGTAGGCAATTGGGGTCGAACCACTCTAAATTCTTTATGTTATTTATTTCATTCTTGTCTTTGCTTTCACCAAAATTTTTAAAGGCCAATTCACCCCCTCTTGGCTTTTTCGGTTTGCTTTATCGAGCTTTCAGTTAGTCTAGTTGATTAATGATTGACATTACTCAATTTTTATTTAGCATTCTATTTTATTATGTTCGGTAAAAGATTCAACGATAAGACTCATAAGATATTATTTATTTTTTCTACTGGTTGATGCTCTGAATTATATATATTTAATTTATGTTGTCTTTGTCACGACTAATTCCAGCGCATATGAGCGATATTTTTCTTCTGGATTTTCTCTGGGTTATCATCGATCTCTTTATCATTCAATATAGGTTGTATTCTTGGAAATTCAGTAGATCTTTACATCTTGGATTTCATTATCTCAGTAGTCTTATCATTCTTATGGTCTATTCTATCAAATGTGGTTCATCTATAAATGATATATATATTGACTTGAGATAAGTATATTTATTATAGGTATCATTCCTGATTGGATCATGTGAGCACTATGATATAGATTTTAGATTATAGAGGTTGTATTACTGTACTTGTTGTTATTGGGACTACATTCGATTTTCCTCTTTTTTTTGAAGCGCACTATTGATGGTTGAGGTATTGCTCTATCTATACAGATTGTAACGTTATTCTTATTAAAACACTATGGTTTTAATTCATTCGACGATTTCGGCTTCGATATGATTCAAAGCTTCGATGTTAATAACTGAAATAGTTTCATTATATATCTGATTTCTAGCTTTTATGAAGGGGATATGTAACATCAAAAGTATAGACGGTAGAAGATCGAACTTAATCTTACATATTGGTTCCCATTACCTAGGTAATCTCGGATTATGTCAATGAGTTAAAATGGGATATCATATTTTATATGAGTTAATGCAGTTTGTGATTATCTTTAGTTGGTATTTTGAGGGAATTATGGTAGACTTTGTGTCTGGGATATCTTGACAATAAGAAGAAAGAATTATTCTGAAATGTTATTATATGATTGATAAGATTAACTCAATTGCTTTAGTCAGAACTGATTATTCATTGGAAAATTTAGATGAGTTGTATATATATTCATGTACATCTCTAGATTCGGGAATAAATTTTGCAGATTCACGGGAAATAGACGGACAGTCAGAATAAAGGATTCATATTCTAGAAGACATGATACAGGAATATATCTACCAGCTCAGTTATAATCGGGAAATGTTATTATGGATTAAAAATGTCTCAATAGTTACAGCTATCACATTTATATTTAAATGATATTGTTTGAAGCTTTTCATGAAATGGAACGTTCATTGATCAAAAGTTATAGATGCAGATGTGTCTGAAACATTGGTTAGAGTCTGTTGTGAAAATTACAAACTTTAACTAAACGTTATGAATTGTCTAATGTGCCTAGATTGATAATCTGGGTTTTCTTTCGGTTATGTTTTGACAGATGACTGTTGGACATTTCTTGGTATTACTAATGATAAAGTTATCACAGGCAAACATCATAACTGTTCAGTTAAGTCCAGATTTAGCATCAAGTTCTAATATGAGTTCTAAATTGAGACGAATTATGATTGATTTATTTATGCACTAAGATTAAAAAGGTGGAGGAAATGCTCAACTTGAAGGCTATTATTTGGTGAGAAATTTCGAGGACGAAATTTTCTTAAAGGGGAGAGTTGTAATAGCTCATTTTTTAGTGGTGTCGAAAATAGTGGTTTTTAGGCCATAAATCCGACGAGTAAGTTCGTAAATACTATTATTTAATATTTATGAGTCAATTATGGTTTTACAAAGGTTTTTAATATGATAATTTATGTTATATGAAAGATTAATTAAGTTCACGTGGTAAGACCCTAAGGTCAAGTGATTTTAGAAAATGAGGTATCGGGACCTCGTTTCTATGAACCGAGCTGTAAATATTTATAAAAATATGTACGGAGTGTTATTAAGGTTGTATTAATGTTTCGTTAAGAAATTTTAATATTTCGATAGTTAATTAAGCAAAAAGGAGTAAATCATAAATGATGCAAAAGTTAAATTCTATTAATTAAAGGTTTTAAATAGCTAACGAAAGGTAATTAAATGGACTTAAATAGAAAATAGACCAGGCTATAAATTAGTGGGCAATTGGTGACTAATTTATGTTAGTTTAAATGATATATTTTAAATTAATAAAATAATTAATTAATAATAAATTAATAAAAAGAAAAAGTAAAAACCTATTTTGTTATGTCTTTCTTCTTCAACCGTGAGAACTCCATTTTTGGAGCAAGGAGCATTCCGCCAACATTCAAATGTTGCATGTAGGTGATATACTTATCCATTTCTCGTAATTTTTATGTTTCTAATATCATTGCAACTAGGTCCAGCTAGCTCGTACCTTCGATTTTGAAATTGTTAAAGATAATGAATGTTTCCATTGATGAATCTATGTGATTTTAGATATTAAATGATGAATTTTAAATATTATTTTTTATTTATAATTATTTTATTAAGTAATTTTTATAAATTTACCAATTAGGGACTAAATTGTTAAAATAGTAAAAAGACAAGGATTTGATGTGAAATTATTACAAATTTGGGCTGTATTGGATGCCATGAATATTCGGCTGGCATGGGTTTGCATTAAAAATGGTTAATTTGTATGTATTAGGCTCAGGGACTAAATTGAATAAAAGTAAAATGTTAGGGGTAATTTTGTAAAAATTTTCAAAAAATGAATAAATTGCATAAAATAATTTTTTTACTGTCTAAATTAATAAATTGAATGAAATTATTAATTTAGATCAATATCGAGTGGAAAATCGAGGAGAATAGAAAATTACTAAAAAGCCCTATACTTTGACATTTCTGTAATTTAGCCAGGTAAACTCGTAACTTAATTAAATCAATTAATTTTGGTTTTGATTGTTTAATATCTAATTTTTTTTATATATGAATTGAGTTTATTGGCTTGAAGGAAAATAATTAAGACCATAGTTGAAAGACACTATGGCACTATGTCGGAGAATAAATAAGACCATAGTTGAAAAACACTATTGCACCATACCAGAAACGAGTAAGACCATGATTGAAAGACGTTATGGCATCACGATTCTATCAAGTAAGACCATGACTGAAAGACGTTATGGCATCACGATTCTATCAAGTAAGACCATGACTGAAAGATGTTATGGCATCACGATTCTATCGAGTAAAACCGTAGCTGAAAGAAACTATCGCATCACGAATCAAACAAATAAGACCATGGGTGAAAGACACCATGGCACACTCTGATAATTTGATATTCAGGTAACACATTTCAAGTGAGGTATGTATCGTAAGTATGAATACGAGTTGAATGTTTGACTAGTATAGTCTGATTATGTATGTTAATGTCTTGGTGTAATTATATATTCTTATTATGTCTATAAATATATTAAATCGTGATGTTGTAATGTGTTTAAATAAGTAAATGGTTACTTGAGTGTTTGCCTAATATTCGATGTTATTTCATTTGATTCAATGGGCATGAAAAGGGAAGGAATGGTAAGTATTCAAATGACTTATATTATGAAAACTATGAAAAAGAATGAAGAGGAAATGTTAAATGAAAGTATGACTATGTTCATGAAATTTATTATTTCAAGTGAGGTTATTCATGTTTAATGACTTATCTTATGTTATTCAAGTGAATTATGATTTGATACAGTAACATGTGTTGTTGATAATGCTTAGGCTTCTGCCAAGCTATAGGTTGGATTGTATTATGTTGGTTTTAAAGAAATGCACTGAAATGGTAAGTGACCAAATAGAAAGATGCTTATGTGCATGAAAGAGTGGTAAGAATCAAAGTATGTAATTTCTCATAAATTAGTTTATTGGGTAGTTGATTCTAAAAGAGTTGTGCTTAAATGCACTAGCTTGTGGCTATAGTTAATGTTATGTTTATACCTTGCATGTTATGTAAATGAAATGGGTGAGAATAGGTAATGAAATGATAAGTTCATAGTTGAGATGTAATGTGATGAAAAGAAAGGATTGTTGAGTTAAAGGACATACTTGTAAGGAAGAAATTTACTTATGCTATATGTGAGTTTACTTATGTCATGAATAAATACACTAGTTCGTGAGTTAATAATGTAATTAAGTTTATGCTAAGTAAATGGAATGGTAAGTAAGTAGATGAAATGGTTCATCGTTTTAAGGAAAAGTTGATAATTATGTAAGTCAACCTATGAGACCTTATTATGTTATGAATAAAAGGTGCATGTAATTTTTATAAATATACTCAATTGTGAGTTGAATGATGTTCAATAGGTTTATACTGATTTTAAATTATTGATGTTGAATCATGTTTAATCTATGTATGAAAGTATTGAAGTGATAAGTTATGTTTCAAGTTTATACGAACTTACTAAGCATTCATTGCTTAGTAGTCATCTTCCTCTTACTTTGCAGATTATCGGTAGCTCAATCGGTTTGAAAACTTGTCGGAGATCTATCACACTATCCAGCGATTATATTAGTAGATTCTGATGTCTTGATCAAGGTTATAATGGCATGCATAAGTAGATTTATGTATAAATGATCTAGTTTTTATTTTGGTATGTGTAAGTGTCATTACGGTTAATGTACCTATGGTATCTTGATGGTTGGTGATAATATGGTTAAGCTGATGCATGGTTTTATGACCAAAGAGGTAAGTTTGGCATGTTTGCAATATGGTTAATTAAGGTATGCTTGAATATGGAATTTAGTTAAGTGTGTTTGTATAAAAAATGACCAATTGGGTATATGTTGGTGTAGTTCAATGAGGTCAATTATGGTTTATCTTGGAATGAAATTAAGCTAAATTAACTATATTGCATGTTTTAAAATGGTAAATTATATTGACATGGTATAAGTTAAGTATGGTATGTTTTAAAATGGTAGCAAGGTGACCAATTATGTATATGTGTAGTTAAGTTGAATGCTTGCTTTTGAGGTGGCATATATGGCATATTGGTTAAATGAAATTGGTCATTTGAATTGGTCATATTATGTATATTTTGGTATGTCTTGATGCCTTGGTCATATATGCAAATGGCTTGTAGGGGTGTGCTTAAATTGGGTGAATGAAATGGCTTGAATTTAGCCTATTTCTAGTCCATACGGCCTAAGACTGTCTCAACTGTGTGTGACACACGGCCATGCGACACGGTCGTATGTCCCTTGTAGGTATTAATGGTTGTATTTTTAAGGTTACACGACCTGGCACACGAGCGTGTGGCTTGGACGTGTGGCCCAAGTCAGAGAGTTACACAGGCACGAACACAAGCTGGGACACGGCTGTGTGTCCCTATTTCGAATGTTACACGGCCTGGGACACAATCGTGTAACCCGCACATTGTGAATTTTTCCATCTTTTTCCTTAAGGTTTCATATATTTCTGAATTAGTCCCAAATAATTTCTAAAGTGTTTCTTAGGCCTCGACGACTCTAATAAGGGACGATATGCATGTCTTTGAATGAATTATGCTATGGTTTATCTAATGTTTGGAAATGAATGTTTTAAGTTACGATTTTTTACGGTAATGCTCTATAACCCTTTTCTGGCGACGGATATGGGTTAGGGGTGTTACAGGATTACCATTATAACCCCATTTACAAACAATTTACCAGTATATCAATTACATACAACTCTCATGCAAGGCCTTCTATTCACTTCCTATTGTATTTATTCTTCTTAACATCCTTACTCTTTCAGAATCATAACATGCAAAGCTATTAGATTTTCAAAGAAGTTGAAATATCCTCTGATTACCCCAAAAACCTTAGCTTTCAGTTTAACGAAGAAGAAAAAAATATTTTAGGTTTAAGAAAAAGAACCAGAGTGTGGAACAGAAGGAAGAAAACCATCTAAATGTTCCATTCATACCATCTGATTGTATACAGAAATTATTCTTTAAATGCCTTAAAAATCCAGGAAAATATGAAAGAGGATCCGATATAGATAATGTTTGACTAGTTAATCTATTCAACAGACTCCTACCCAATCATGTTACAGAACCCACCTTGCACAGCATTTGAGCAAACCAGACGTACCATACCTTTTGCAGTAACTCTCATAAGGCGTGTTTATGAATACGATTTAATCTCCCAAAATTTTCTCATACACTCAGTAGGCACTTCATACTTAGCCAAAACTCTAAGGCATACTCTTCCTTTTTCGTACTCTTTATTCAATTGAAGAATACCTTTAGATGAAATCCTTAGATACTTTTACGAGTGGATACTTTATGCGTTAAACTTTAGTTTGCTAGAAGCTTGTAAAATGGCAAACTATGCTACCATAGTCCGCCAAAACAGGTAACTTTCATATCTATTTGCCTTCTTTTCGGATCCGCCAAATTTGGGGTGTGATAGTAGCTCAGGCAACCCTTTCTTTGCACGCCATGTGTGATACTTAGCATATTTTTCTTTACGTGTCCAAACTAGTTACAAAAGAAACAACCTTCTTTAAAGGTACTGGCAAAATGAACACTTTCAGACTTATCATGCTTCAACCTTTCTTCCTCTTGCACATATTGAGAAATGAGCTCATTTAGAGTCCATTTCTCCTTTTAACAGTTGTAACTAATTTTGAATTGATTAAACTGTACAGGAAGTGATACCAAAATCATAAGAACAAGCAATTTCTCAGAAAGCTCGATGTTAAGTGCCATAAGTCTTGAAGCAACATGAAACATCTCCATAATGTACTCCCTCACATTTCCTTAACCCTTATATTTCATAGACATCAAAGAAGCCAGAAGTGATGTCATCTCAACCTTATCGTTTTCAGAAAAACATTTCTCAATTTCGTCAAGGAAACCTTTGGCTTGAGTAATCTCTTCAGATTTTGTGCCTTTAAAGGTTTCTGGAATGTTGTGCTTCATAATCATTAGACTCATTCGGTTTGAATGATCTCATCTCTCAAAATCCTTTTTAGCATTAGGAGTGTTTTCCGCAGTGAGAGGCACAAGCTGTTCTTCCCTTAGTGAAGGTCTATATCCATATAGCCAAACACTATAAGTAAGTGCCTTTTCCATTCCTTGAAATTGGTCTCATTAAGTATGAGTATAAAATTGATATTAGCAGATATTGTGGCAGCAGAAGATGAACTAGCTAAATATAAAACTAAAATAAATAAAAACAAGCTCACATCAATATTCATAAGGAAACAATAAATTCAAAATAATGACTAATTCCATCTCAAGATACCAAACAAAACATTAATATCAAGTCTTTGGACAATAATATTAATAGTAAGCGATACTCTTGTTGTAGCAATCAAACATTAACGATAAATTATGCCAAACAATAAATCAATCTTTGGACTAACAGATTGCTCACATAGAGTACCTTATAATTGTCAGACATTTATCACCACAGATGTTGTTTGATGCATTGCGAACTAACTAAAAATTTAACTAAGGTAAGTGCACCTATCAATTAATAGTATAGCTACAGTGAGCAAAGATATCGTTCCATGAAGAGTAAATGTACTATAATTACTGTCTTTCTATTATTTAACTGAATAAATCGAGTGATTGATTAAAAAACTAAAATTAACTAAATTAATTAACTAGTGAACACGACAAAGAATAATATCGATTAACAACCAAGAAGTGAAGCAATACCCATGAAAGAATTCACCTAGATTTCATCTGTCACTATCAATCTAAATTACGCAATTTCTTTACTTAGTATCTTGATCCGTAAAAATTATGCTAATATCTCTTTCGAGAATAAGAGCAATTGACTTTAGGTTGATTAATTGAAAATTCTTTTTAATTAAAACCCCTATTTTCACATTAACTCGTGCTATGAATTCATCTATTAGATTTAACTCTAATCTGGTAGATTTATGTCGTCCTATTTCTAGGATTGCATGCAACTCCACTTAATTATGCAAGATTTACTCTTAAACAGGGTCTATTCAAGCTCTGATTTAAGCTCATCAAATATGGATCAATAATCTAGAAATATCAAACCAAGAATTAAGCACACATAATTGAGAATAAGAAACTAAGTATTTATTGTGGAAAATAAAAATCAAATCACATAATCCATCATCTGGTTCATCTCCTTTAGGTATTTAGAAAATTAGTTCATGCTTTAAAATAAAAACATCCTAGAGACAGTATAACAAAAAGAAACAAAGAAACTCATGACAATCTCCTAAGAAATCAATTGCGAATCTTCAATCTTGACAGAAATCTGCTTTAGAATCGGCTTTAATGGTGTTTTTCGAGTTGTTTTCTTGAATCTCCTATGACGACCCACTATTATTTTCTTATTTTTGTCATATATACGTCTTAAAATGCCAAAAAATCTAAAACAGTTTGTGCAAATATTATCTCCCAAATTCACGCATAATAAAGAAATGAATCATGAATAGATTTTATCTTTTTTTTTTTTGTTCTTTTAATTTGATATGTAAATACTAATTTGATTTATAAATCTCAAAAAATTAAAACTTAAAACTTTTATCATGAATCTCAAAGATTCAACATATAACAAAATATTAAACCAATGAAATTTCATGAACCAAACATTTCAAAAAGAATAATTATACATATGTACCCATAATTGAAGATTTTAATCCAACATTAATTAATTTAAATTTTAAGTTTCTGCCTATTAGTAAGTTGTCCGTATGCAGTTTGACCAATAAATTTTTTTGGGCAGTGCAAAATTTTGGATCGTGTGTCGTTTATTGCTTTCAATTTTTATGTTTATTTTAATGTGTTATTTCAATAAAATAATCTCAAGGGTGAGAGGATGACATTAAAAAAATTAATTAAAACATAACTCAGATGAATATACGAATATTTTAAAATTCATATAATGTATTAGAATTATATAAATAAAAATAAATTAAACACAGATAACAAACAAAAATAAGTTGTTGATTTGAAAAGATTTGATTGATCTTATTGCCACATTCTTGATCAAATACTTTACAATTTTAATAAAAATTTAAACTATTTCATATCTTTATGTCCATTTTATGATATATGTTTAGTGTTTGTGTCTATCTCTTTTAACAATATTATCTCCAAAATTTAAACTTAAATTCTTTCATAAAAAATGCAATATGCTTTACTACTATATTAAACTATTTTTAAACTTAATAAAATAAAATAATTAAATTACTAAAGATTAAATTAAAAATATAATTCCTAATTAAATGGAAAAAATAATATATTCTAGATAAAATTTGTTTATATTGATGTAATGATATACTTGAAGTGAGTACCATCTTCGTCTATTTGTTAAAATGCTATCAAAATAAACTTTATTAATTTGCTAGTCCTTCGTCCTGCTGTTTTTATATTAAATTATGGGGAGAAAATATTTAAATCTTGATAACATAAAGTATTTAATTATTTGGTAATAACATGATATCATTAATTATTATTAACTATTTGAATTAATCAATGCAATTGTAAAAACAAAGAAGCGAATTATTTCAAAATTAAATATAAAAATTAAATTGCAAAAGTGAGCATATTATCTTATAATGATTAAAAATGATCAAATTCCAAATTTAATCATAATAGAGAGACCAAAACTACAATTTGATCATTATCTTATAATGACTAAAAAGGATTAAATCCCAAATGTGAACATAGTAGAGGGGTCAAAACTATAATTTAATCATCATCTTATACGACTAAAAGGGATTAAATCCCAAATGTTAGCATAGTAAGAGATCGAAATTGAATTTCACCATATCTTATCATGAGTAATTAAAGATAGACAAGACGTGTCATGTAGGAACGCATATAACAGTGAAAGATATGAAATAAGCAAGGAAAGAAAATACAGAAAAGAGAAAAAAAAAACTTATAGGGATGGGGCGCTCATTACACCTGTCCATGGATTGGACAAGAGTTAAATTTGGATAAAAATTTTTATTTTTGGGTTAATTTAATTAGATTCAAATTTAAATTAAATAAAATTTAAAATAAATTTATTACTAATATAAAGTTATAGTTTATTATTTTATTATTTTAAAATAGTTATACAACTTTTTTGGATGCATGGAGTTGGGTTAGGTTAAAAAATATTTTAGAATCGGGACTTAATTCAGTTCGATTGAGGGTCACTTTTAGCTTTGATTTAATGATAAGTTTGAAATTTTAATTATGATGTTTTAGGTATTAGTTTCTAATGTCACATGAGTTGTATGTGATTTTACGTATTTAATTTTTTAAATATTATATTTTTAATTGTTGTAGTTAGTATAAAATAATATTTTTTTAAATATTATAATAAAAAATAAAATTATAATTAAAACATTTTTACCATATTCAATATATAATATAATTTTTCTTCATATAAGTATTCGAAAGAAATATTGTTTAAAATAGTATTGAATTAACATATGTAAAATATGTCAATGATTCAAATATAGTGCTAATAAAATATTTATAATTATTATTAAAAATTTGGAAGAACTATAAAAAAAACAATATATTGTAAATTAAATTATTCACAATTCAATTTTTATTTTTTCTTAACACTCGATAAATTGACTATAATAATTCGTAGGTAATATATATTGTAGTATTTATAAAATTTTATATAAGAAATATAGAGTTATTTATTATATAACTAATTAAAATTTACTATTTAATAAAGTAATATGAGAATTTTTTTACTACATTTGTAATGGTATAAATTACTTCATTGTAAACTTCATCTTGAATTTAAATCAAATGTAAAATCAATAATTAACTTAAAAAACTAATTAAACATTGAGTTACTACAAAATACTACTAAAAATAATAAATAAATCTAGAACTAAAATAAAAAAGGACTGTGATATTCAAATGCAATAGTCAGAAACGAGGCATAATATTATGTTACGCCATCATCAATTAAAATGATTTTTCATCTTTTTTTAATGTCATTGTAATTTGAATGTGATTTGATACTGTTTCTTTGAAGAACTATTGTTTTCATACTCTATTCTTTTTTAGATATTCTAATTTATTACTACTAACAACCTTTATGCTTTTTACCAACAATTTTTTTTAATTGCTACTTGATTGAATATGTCTAACTATTGGATGTTATTTATAAAGTTAAACTTAACTTTTAATTGATATATAACTCTAATATTAATTAAATGATAATTAGTAGATAAAATCTTTTTAAATTGAGCTTCGAGTTCTATTCAAATTAAACCTCAAATTTACATCAATCTTTTTTTTTTAATTGAGCTATGATACTTAAATTATAAATTTAATTATTAAATATAAATTATTAAATTATAAGTTGAAATTTATCTTAAATTATAAATTTAACTATAAATCTAAATTATTAAGTTATAAGATAAGCTCTACATTGACATTTTAAAATTTTTAAATTATAAATTAACTATTAAATTTAAATTATTAAATTTTAAGTTGAGTTTTACATCAATATTCTTTTAACTATAATTACTATCATAATATTTCTCATTAACATTTCTTAACTATTTAATATAAATTATTAAATTATAATTATTTTAACAATGATAATGATAATATCATTATGTGAAATTATTATCAATTAACTATTAAATTGTAGTTATATCATAATGTTTTACCTTTAACTTTTTTAACTATTAATATAAATTAAGTTATAATTAAATCATAATTGTTTAGTCAATCATAATGATAAATAAAATGATTATGATATAATTATTTTAAGATTTAAGATATCAATCTAGTAATATGAAGGAAAAATATGTTAAAACTCTAGCAGCGGTGTGCAAACAATGAGAGAAAACTTAAAGAATATAGGTAGTACATTAAAAATGAAAACGGATGTTTATTTAATTACAATTGGTATGCTTTTATAATTACTAATAACTTTTATCTAGTTATTAACCAACAAACTACTATTAGTTATTTACTAGTTAGGTAACTACCTAACTAACAACTAACTATCTCTTTTACACTCCCCTCAAATTGGAGGGTGGTACAGATCCTTGACCCCCAATTTGGACACTAAATATTCAAGTTGTTGAACCCAGAGTGCCTTAGTCATCACATCAGCAAGCTTTTTCATTGGTACACACATGTCCTATTCAATTTAATTTATCTCTTAATTTTTATCTTACAAAATGGCAATCAATTTCTACATGTTTGGTTCGCTCATGAAACACGGGGTTTGCTACAATTTGAAGTACAGCTTGGCTCTCGGAAAGTAGTAATATTAGATCAAGGTTATCAAGGCATATCTCATTTAACAAACTATTCAGCCAAACTATTTTGTAGTTGTTGATGCCATACTCTTATACTTACCCTCAGCTGATGATTGTGATATTGTGCTCTACTTCTTTGATTTACAAGAAATGAGAAAGTTTCCAAGTTTGATACAAAAACCAATGATGGATTTCCTAGACATGGGGACAAGTTGCCCAATCAAAGTTACAAATAGCAACAAGCTGTGGCTCACTTGATGCTACTAACATAGTACTTTGTCTAGGGTCTTCCTTTACATATCAGACAACTCTAAGTGCTACTTCAAAATGGGATTTTTTTAGTTTCTGCATAAACTGACTTAAATGATGGATTGCAAATGTTATGTCTGGCCTTGTCTTTGTGAGATATAGTAGCCTTCTCATGAGCCTATAATATACTGACACGTCTGAAAGCATTTCATCACCATTACCCTTTGGATGCACACTTTCATTGTACTCGACAGTAGTAAGCTTCTAATTCTTCACAAGAGGTGTCATAACTGGTTTGGCTTCACCAAATCTTGCATCTACAATAAGTTTCATCGCATATTTCCTCTATTTTAAAACAATGCCCTCGTTCAAACGTGTCACTTCTATGCCCAAAAAATATTTCAGCTCACTCAAGTCCTTCATTTTGAAGTTTTGATGAAGAACCCCTTTCAGCTCATTAATCATTTCAATGCTATTCCCAGTAATTAACAAATGATCAACATAAATAAGCAAATCAATAATCTTTCCTCGTTTTTTTTGTGAGCAACGAATAGTCATGCTGCTTTGCAAGTAACCACTATGTGCTAAAGCCTTTGTCAACTTCAAATTCCATTATCTGAATACCTATTTTAAACCATAGAGTGACTTGAGTAAAAAAAAAACCTTATGCTCCCCCTATTTACAGAAGCCTTCAGTAATTTCCATGTAAACCTCTTCATGCAAATCGCCCTACAAAAAAGCATTATAAACATCCATATGGAAAAGAGACCAGTTTTTTATGGCAGCAACACTTACCACAATTCAAACAGTGACTTGCTTAGCTACAAGTTAAAAAGTCTCTTAAAAATCAATGCCAGATTATTACTTATAGCCTTTGTGCACAACATGAGCCTTGAACATATCAAAAGTCCCATCAGAATGATACTTCACTTTGTAAACCCACTTGCAGCCAATAGGTGTCTTACCATTTGGCAAAGGCACCACCTCCTATGTGTCATTTTCTTCCAAGGCTTGAATTTTATGTTTCATAGCATCAATCCACCTTGGATACTTGATAGCTTCATGGTAGGTTTGAGGTTCAGGTATAGTTGAAATAATGGCAGCAAATTGTTGAGTATGTGAAGGAAGATAAGGAGTAAAAGATGTGTGAGAAATAGAGTATAAACCTGCATCAATTGAAACAATAGAGGATTAGTTAGAACATACATAGTCTATCATCCATGTAGGTCATTTGGTGGTTCAAGAGGAATGAAATGGTTCAAGAGCTGGTGCAATTGAAGAATCTAAAAATGGTAAAATGGGTGAAGATAATGGGGAAGAATCTAGTAAAGAAAGTGATGGCATGGGCATAGAAGGTATAGTGTGAGTGGGAGGTATTTCTGAATTAGAAGAGCAAAAGGATAATGATGGTGTAAGATCAGGATCAAGGAGGGAGTGACCATTTATTGTAGGGAAAAAGAGAGAGGACTTAGTAGGAAACTTAAAAGGGAAAACTGTCTCATGGCATACCATATCATGGTTGACAAAAAAAAAGATTTTATAGGAAGTTTGAATAACAAATAACCTTTTTAAACATGGGAATACCCCATGAAAACTGATGGGATTGCTTTAGGTGAGAATTTATCAGCATAGTGAGGTGTAGTGGCATAACAAAGACAACCAAAGACTCGAAGAGTAAAAAGGTCAGGTGCTTGTGATAAAAACATTCAAAGGGACTTTTCCAAGCCAAAACATGGGTAGGCAACCAATTGATAAGATGGCATGCTGCCAGGACACACTCACCCCAGAATTTACTTGGCATATTTAAATGAAATTTCAGGGATCTAACTACCTCAAGTAAATGACAATGTCTACGTTTTGCCACTTCATTTTGTCATGGAGTGTGAGTACATGAGCTTTGGTGGACAATACCTATTGTACTGAAATAGTCATTGCATTTATTATTAAATAATTCATAGCCATTATCACTATGAATGATTTTGACAACATTAGAAAATTGAGTTTTTATCATAGCAAAGAATTTTTTAAGCTATACAATGGCATCACTTTTGGAACGCAAAAGATACACCCAATTCATACGTGAGTGATCATCTACAATGGTAAAAAATATCTATGTCCACCATGTGTGGAAACTCTATAGGGACCCCAAAGATCTATATGCGGACAATATTGCCTGGCGAATAGTATCGTCTAGCAAATAGTATCATTTGGCGGGCAGTATCGACTGGCGGATAGTATTGTCTAGAGAATAGTACCGCCCGGTGAATATGATTCACAACTACTTTCTATAGTTAATATTCTTTTTGAAATAAAATAAAATTTTAATACCTTCCATGATTTTCTCAAAAAAAAGTAAAAGGGAATTATTTTGTTTTTATTATAGGTGATTAATAAAGGAAAAAAGATCCTTGATGATATATAGTAGTAAGAAAAATTCAAAAGGTCTAGCAACCAATTTTGAATTCTCTCTGAAAAGTTCAAAGAGTTTTTACTGTTCTTGCTTAACTGGGTGGACTATGTAGAGACTAAGACGATTCTGTTGCGGCTCGGAATCGACACCTTGAAGGAAACCAAATCGCTAAATGTATATTTCCAATCCTATTTCAACCTGATTCGTTCCTCGTACTTATATCCTTGGTTGATTATTACCAGAATAATTTTTTTCGCTACACCACGGGCGCGTACTGTAATACTCCGTTTTTAGTAAAATCAGAACAGTGGTTTTGGGATCACAAATTTGACGTGAAAATATTTATTTTATTATTACTTTAATGTCTATAGTATGTTAGTAGTGTCGTATAAAAATTTTGTTAAGAAATTTTGTCGTTTGCATGCTTAATTAAGTGAAAATGACTAAATCGTAAAAGGAGCAAAAATAGAGTTCTAATGGTTAAAGCTATCTATTAGCTATGAAATTAATTTGTTAAGGGATTTTTGTGGTAATTAGGCCATTATATTAAATAGTGGACAAAGATGGACATTAAATAGGTGAATTTTAAGTTAAAAACAAAGGTTAAAAAGGTAATTAAATAAATAAGTTTTAATTAAACTAAGAAAAAGTGGTATCATCTTTCTCAATTGCTTCTTTCACCAATTTTTGAAGAGGAAAAAAACATTTTTAAGGCTTTAAGGTTCGGCTACATCTCATTGCTTGCATGGTACGATTTTTTATCCCGTTTTTAATGATTTCTATGTTTTTGAAGTCGTTGTAGCTTAATCTAGCTAGCCCAGGGACTAATTTGAAAATTTTTTAAAGGATTAGAGTTTTTCCATGAACATGTTTGCATGATTTATGAAGTTTGATGAAGGATTTTGAGTCCTTGTTGATAAATAAACAAGTTTTGTAAAGTGAGTTTTGATGAAAATGTCAATTAGTGATTTATTTGTTAAAATAGTAAAAGTACATGGTGAAATAGTGATTTGTATGAGTTGATATATGATCATAATAAATTTGACTAGCATGGGGTTAGGGATGAAATTGTGTAAATTTTCATTTACGAGCTTAAAGACTAAATTGTAAAGAAGTTAAAATATTAGGGGCAAAAGTGTATATAAATTTTAGACTGAATTGAATAGTATAAATATTAAATGGATTGAATTTGCTTATTTAGATCAAGTTAAGCTTCGTACGAATCTAGATCGAGGAAAAGATAAAGTATCAGATTAGTGATCCTATCTCGACGTCTTTGTATTTGGGGTATGTTCGTATGTTTAAATACGTTTTAATGTTATTTGATTTATATGCTATTATGCTATTTATCATATTATGTTACGATGGAAATCCAATGACATTACGACGACTATCGAGCCCCGTTTAAACCTTAAGAATATATAGAATACAAAATGACGTGTCATTCTAGTTACCATGTTTCGAGTGCTGGTCCTGAATACCTTACCGATGGTTGAGTTTCGGCATTTGTTGCAGATACTTATCATCTTGTGTGATTAGCATCTTGTAGCTACATTCCGACCGTCAGCTTGTGTGAGCAGACCCATTTATGACTCGAGTGAGCATTGATGTAAAGGAAAAGGAAAAGGAAAAGGAAAAGGAATGGTTTCGACCATATGTTACCACACTTTTTGTGATCTTCCCACATATCTGATATTATTCTAAGTGGTTCAACGGGCATGAAAAGGGAAGAAATAGTAATTGTTCTGATCGACCATATTATGAACTTATGGAAAGGTAAGAATTGATGTTGATCAAAGTATGTATAACCATGTTTATTGAAAGTAAGAATTCAAATGTGCTATACTCATGAACTCTATCTTACCATGTGATAAGTTTGGTTAAGTTATGTATTTAAGCACTAACTTGTGTTATTAATGATGCTTAGGATTGTGCCAAGATATGTTGGATTAATTCATGTCTATTTTATAAGATTTTGCATTGAAATGGTAAGCTATGTTTATGATTTACGAACTTACTAAGCATTATATGCTTACGTTGTTTTTCTTTCCTATGTTTTATAGATTATTGGAAGCTTGATCAGTTTGGAAGCTCGCCGGAGATCTATCACACTATCCAGAGAATTATATTGGTAGATTTTGATGTTTTAGTCATGGTTATAATGGCATGTATAGATGGACTTGTGTTTAATGAGCTAGTTGTTATGTTTGGCTTGTATATATGGTAATATTGTTGGTGTGCTTTTGGCACTTTGATGCCTTGATGGTTGGTGATTGTATGTTCAAATTGATGCATGGTTTTATGACCAAATTGGTAAGTGTTGGCATGCTTGCAATGTGATCAATTAGGGTATGCTTTGATATGAAATTTAGTTAAGTATGTTTGGATGAAATATGACCATTTAGACACAAAAGTAGGTATGAATACTTGGTTTTGATTGAGGTGCTTATATGGCATATTGGTTGAATGGATAAATGGCCTATTGAATTGATCTTATTATGTATGTTTTGGGTATGTTTTAAGGTCTTGGTTATATGTGCAAATGACTTGTAGGTACATGCTTGAATTGGTTGAAAGAAATGACTTGATTCCGTATTTCTTGTCCACAGGGCCTAAGACACGGGTATGTGTCTCAGCCGTGTGTGACACACGACCATGGGACACGATAGTGTGTCTCTTGTAGGTTTTAAAGGTTACTTTTCAAAAGTTACATGGCCTAGCACACAGCCTGGCACACAAGTGTGGTGTGTGAGGCCATTTCGAGAGTTACACGGCCTGGTACATGGGCATGTGGCTTGGCCGTGTGACCCAAGTCAAAGAGTTGCACAGGCACGGACACGGGCTGGGACATGGCCATGTGTCCCTATTTCAAATGTTACACGGCCTGAAACACGGGCGTGTGTCTTAGCTGTGTGAGTCACACGGCCTGGCTATACAGCCATGTGACCCCTACAGTTTGAAATTTTCTTACTTTTTCCTCAATGTTTCAATTTAGTCTCGAATCGTTTCTAATTTAGTCTCGAATCATTTCTAAGGCCTTGAGGGCTCGAATAAAGGACGATATGTATGAATATGAATTGATTATGCTATGTCTAATGAAATGTTTGGAAATGTATGTTTTTATGTTACAGTTTTATGGTAATGCTCTGTAACCTTATTCTGGTGACAGATATGGGTTAGGGGTGTTACACGTACTAGTATTCGTACAGAAGGCAATGGACTTAGTAACAAGATTTGACTATGAACTACATTGTAGGTTTCATTCAAGCCCATTAAGAATTGAAACAAGCATTGTTGTGTGACATGTTTAGCATTTAACTTTGATTGTGCACAACCACAGGATAAGAATGGTACAAAGGAATCATACTCATTCCAAAGCAAGCGTAACCTGGTGAAATGTACAGAGACTGAATCAGTTTCTTGTAGTTGAGAAGTAATTTCACGATGCAAAAAATAGATCTGAGAACCATCAATCTTATTAATCTATTCAGCAAGATCCTTCTAGACAATTGTTGCACTAGAAGTAAAAACTATTCCTGTTGAGAGTTCTTTACTAACTATATTCAAGATCCAAGATAGTACAAGAGCATTACAATGTTCCCATTGGGATGAAATGCCTCTAGTATTGATTCTTTAGAACAAGTTCCTTTCACAAACCCTAATTTATTTTTTGCCAACAATGCAATTCTCATATATCGACTCTAGATACTATAATTCTCAATTCCAAGAAGCTGATGAGAGACAAGTAACGCACCTGGAGTATCGGATGGATGCAAGTATAAAGGATTATTAAAATTAATTAAAGGGTCACATTGATTCACCATTGTAACAGTTCTGGAAATAGAGACCAAAAACGATGCTCAGGATGAAAAAACCTCAGATAATGATCTCGGGTGATGATTGGTCAATGAGGAGATAAAGGAACAGCTACGATGACCGAAGTGAGGTGTCCAATGGCAGCTCTGATACCATGTTAAAACTCTGACAGTGATGTGAAACTGGTGTGCAAACGATGAGGGAAAACTTAAAGAATATAGGTAGTATATTAAAATGAAAACTGATGTTGATTAAATTACAACTGGTATGCCTTTATAATGACTAGTAATTGCTATCTAGTCATTAACAAACTAATTACTATTATTTATTTACTACCTACCTACCTAACAACTAACGATCTCTTTTACAAAATAAGGTTAATCTCGTTGTCAATTTTTTTTTTTGAATTTATATATATAGATTATAGATAAATCCCAAAATTGAAAAATCTATTTATGTATTTAAGTTAAAATATTATTTATTATATTTGTAAAAAAAATTATAAGGAGGATTAATATGGTGACATATTTCTTATTTAATTTTAAATTTGTTAAATATTTCTTAACAACACATATCATTACCTTAACCTTACTTTTGTAAAAATAACAAAAAATTCTTCTCAATTTCCACTAATTATTTTGTAAAGTGAGAACTATTAAATTGTAGTCTACTAGTGCTATTATATGTTTCTTATAAGTAAGTAATTTATTATTTTCATATAATGACTTAGCAATAACTCATAAATTGTTTTACACCCTCATTAGAATGAAGCTTAAAGACCCCGACTGAATATACATACATTAGAAAACCACAAGCTTAACTACAACCACAATATGTGTACTTATTATTACAAAAAATTTAATTCAATTGGGAATCAAGAGAATTATTAAACAAATAAATCAATAACAGTATTAATCTCTAAGCTTCAACATTGAGCGTTTAATCATGAAAATCATGACAATTATTTTTTAAATACTTGTTAATAATATTAGATATTAACTTCACTTTTTTTAAAAAGTTTAAATTCAAACATAATTTATACGAAATTAATTATGTGGCTTACTATATTAAAAAGTTTGAAGATAACTTTTGATAATTTATACATAATTGTTCATGTGATTTATTATATCAAAAAATTATATAAAAGTAGAAAAATAATTTTTTATAGCATTAGAGATGGCTTAATAGGTTAATATACTTGGATTTGTAAATACAAGGTAATGAAACTTGTATATTTTCACAATTTTAAGTGTCTTTCCAATATATTCAATCAACATGTGAATAATTTAATATTTGTTAATACTAATATTATTGAATAATATTGAAAAATATGAATATCATCTTGTATTTAATAAGAATAATTTTGTAAAGTGACATTACATTTTTAGGAATGTGTTAAATGCACCAAACGTGTTAATGTAACTTCTCGAAATTTTAATTAATATGTTTCAATGTATACCGATGATTGTAAAATAACTTTTCTAATGAAATCGAGAAACCACGGAAACATGTGTGGAATGATTATATAAATATTGAGAAATAAATAATAAATGTTATTGTAAGGAAGGTAACATTTATTGGTGTTGACTTTATATATACCATAATTGCTAACAGCTGTTATGAAATAAAGCATAAATGAACGTTGAAATTTCTTCACGAGTTCATTTACTTAGAATTTTTTCTGGATTTAATCATAGGTTTTTATTCGGAGATGATGTTTACGTAAACTCAATTTACATATCTTAAAAAGAAATCAATTTAACTTCTTTTAACTATCTATTAGCGTGTTTATTTATTTGAATTATAAAATTCTTTACTAAATTTTTATAACAATATAATTTTCAATATTAAAAATTACCCTCTAATCATATTTTCTTTTAAACATAAAATTAGGCCTCAAGTCTACATAATGTAAAATTATGATTATTTAATTGTATATGCATGTATCATAATCTTGTAATTACTTAAATAGCACGTCACGAGGAAAATAATTTTAAAAACTTCATATGCATAAATAATTTGAATATAATAGTAAAAAAAAGATATCACCAATATTCTTGTTAAACTATTTAATACAGAAATTTATTTAATTTGATGCCACTTCACTAGTGAAGATAATTTTGTCAGCTATACATGAAATATAAAGATGAATGTTAAAAAATCTCTGCTGCTGGTTGTATTTTTTAGATTTTACATAGGTAGAAAAACATATTATCATAATAATGTTTGTGCTTTATAAATAGAATGAGTTTTACCATATTAATGTTTGTTATTTTATAAAAAAAAGTTTTGGTAATTATTTAACTAAGTTAGTGACTTGGTTGATAGGTAACACCAACTCAGAGCTAGTTTAACATTATTTTTCAGAAGTGCTTTTAAAAAATGCAGCGAAAAAGTGATTTTTAGGAGTACTTTTGAAAATTTTGGTTTAAGATAATATTGCTGTCAAAAACTACTTTTAAGAAATAAAATGTATTTCTTAGACATGGCGTTATAAAGTAACAAACATGCATTTAAATAATGTTCAAATTAGTTAATATTATGATTTTTAGTAAGAATATAAAAATAATTTATTATAATTAATTGTTAAAATTTTAATATATGAAATATAAATTTTAAATATTTTTAAGCAATTAATATTAATTATTTATAAAATTTAATTCTAATATATAAACTATATTTTAAATATTAAAATATAACCAATAAAAATTTAAATATATAATATTATATATTTAAAATAAATTTCAATAAGAAAGTAATTACATACCTAATATAAATATTATATAAAATATTTTATAAGAGTTAAAATTGTCCTTTGTTCCTAAAAACGTTTTTGCCAAAAGCAAAAGCTAGAAAAAATTGTTTTTACTTTTGGGTTCAAAAGCACTTCCAAATCCAAAAGTTATCTATTTAGTATTTGCTTATAGCTCCAAAAATATTTTTGACCCCAAAAGCACTTTTGAGAAATAATGTTAAATTAAGACTCAACCAGATAAAAGGTGAGAGTTTTTAAGAATAAAATTTGAGATTGATATGAATCGAAAGTCTGAATACATATATTTTTCCAATCCAATTATGATCCAATTAACATTTCCTAAAACAATATTAAACCATTACTTATATATATGGATTAATGAAACAACTATTACTTATAATTAGAAATTCTATCATGTAAGTGTGTGAAAACCACGTATTTAGAATACAAAGATATGTTTATAAATAACATACAATAAATAATGAAACGTATGATTTGAAACTAATTAATAATAACACATGGAATTTATACGATATTAAAATGAAAATAAATTAGATTAACTTGTGAGTAAAACGAAATTTAATTGCATAAATACATCTGATTAATAATACTAAATCAATACATTTGTTTATCATGATGTTGTCATCAATCTTGAGTTGGTGTCCATTTAATTTGTGACATCAACTCAATCAACAATATTATAATACTAGAAATTCTATCACACGTATATGCATCTACAAATCACATATTTAGAACAAAAATGTGTGTTTAAAAATAGCATATAATAAATTTAAACATATGGTTTGAAACTAATTAATAATAACACATTAAATATGTGTGATATTAAAATGAAACGTTTATATTAAATTGTGAGTAAAACAAAATTTAAACGCATAGATATATCGTATTGGGAATACTAAATAAATATAATTGTTTATCATGGTGTTGCCAGTAATCCTAAGTTGGTGTCAAGATAATTTGTGACACCAATTCAATCAGCAACATTATTAATACTAGAAATTCTATTATATGTGTATGAGTGTTGAAACCATGTATTTAGAGCACAGGTGTGCGTTTAGAAATAACATACATTAAAAATGACATGTAAGGCTTGAAACTAATAATAATGCATATGCGAAATGTACAACATTGAAATAAAAAATTAATTTAAATTGTGAGTAAAAAAAATTAAACAGGTAATATACCAAATTAAGAATATTAAATGCATTCTAGTTATTTATCATGATATTGTCATTTTTCTTGAGTTGATATCGAGATAACTTGGGACACTCAATTAGCAACATTATTATATATACAAATAATGTTGGTGAAACAATGTGTAATAAACTTGAAATGTATAAAAAAAATCAATATTGGTGGTGTAGGTTCAAATCTTACCATATGTAATTCTTTTACTAGTTTTATTCAAATATAAAAAGACAAAAGTACCCTTATAGTTATATAATTTATTTGTACATGAAAAATTATTTTCGTAATTTTTTTACTCGAGTTGAGAACCAGTTGAGGGTGACACCATGTAACACCCCTTACCCGTGTTCCTTACCGAAACTGAGTATGAGGTATTACTAGAATTCAAATACTTAAATTTTTTTTTATAAAAATTTCGGTAGCATTTCTGCTTATTTTTACATAAGACCCTCTGCAGATTTTAAGAAAAAAAACAATTTCAACCAACTTCAATATTTCCAACCAATAACAGTTATATATATTCAGACATAATTTATCCATTAATAAACTCCAACATATTTAACCGAACAATACTATATATATATTTATACTACATTACATAAAGTTATCTATACATGCCATTTTTCAAAGTATTGGTTGCAAAATACCCGAAAGATGATGATGATAGTGAGGATGATGTTCTGACTCCGTCCACTTCCCGAGTTGATTAATTTCACTATAAAACAAAGAAAAAACAAAGGGGAGTAAGCTTACAGCTTAGTAAGTATGTATGTAATCAATAAATAAATTTCTAAGGTAATATCGTATATTATATAATCTCTATCACACATAAATCTATCATCTAGTCAACTTCCAGCAAACTATTTTTCTGCGTCACAGTCGGTAAATTATTTTTATCTGGAGATAAAGAACTCCAAATTAAGATCCGTAAATTTTCCATGAAACTAGACTCATATATATTCTTACCATAAAATTTTCATAATTTTTGGTTCAGCCAATTAGTATATTTTATTCTCTAAATGTTCCCCTGTTTCACTGCTTGACATTTCTGACCTCTCTTCACTAAAAATGAATTATCTCACTGTACAGAATTTGGATGATAATTTCGTTTATTTCATTTGAAAATAGACTCATCAAGGATTCTAAGCATATAAATTATAACTCATAATTATTCTTTTAAAATTTTTAGTGATTTTCCAAAGTCAGAACAGGGGATTCCAAAATCATTCCGACCCTGTCTCACTAAAGTTCAAATATCTCAAAATATACAACTCTTTTGCTTGCTCTGTTTCTTTTATATGAAAGTAGACTCAATAATATTTAATTTCATATCTCATTCAACCACTAACTCAATTTCTACAATTTTTTTTCAAACTAACATCACCGTTATTTTCCAAATCCATTCTATTCCAACATCTCTTGTTCACATAGCACTATAACCATTTATTTTATAACACAACACAAATTTCATCACTTCAATCACTTTTCACAACTTATTACATTCCGATCACTTCCTCGTATTTCATCATCATGACAGTATATATAAAATAATATTCGGAGCTTTTTACATAGTACTACTCATATTATTTTTTTATCATTCGATACACGTAGTAGCCTTCACATAGTACTACACACGTGATCAGTTTTACAATTCACGTAGTAGCCTTCACATAGTACTACACACGTGAACAAGTTTTACGACTCACGTAGTAGCCTTCACTCAGTACTACACACGTGCTCAAGCTTCTTAGTTCACATAGTAGCATTCACTTAGTACTACACATATAACCGTAGTTTACCGAGACACGTGGTAGCATTCACACAGTACTACACATGTGCTCAAAGCTTCTTGGTGCACATAGTAGCCTTCACTTAGTACCACACATGTGACCATTACTTATCGATACACGTAGTAGCCTTCACACAGTACTACACACGTGTTCATCGATACTTACTCAAATCTTTAGCATTACAACATTTTCACAAAGATTCTTACTTTCCAAAGATATTTGTAATTCGTTCAAAACACATTATAATATCAACCTTTTTACATATATTGTCACAAAGTATAACGAAAATAATTTTAATAATATATTAATTACATACAACTTACCTCGATGCAAAATGTAAAGATTTTGTAATTTAATCCTCAATCTTCTCTTTCCCCGATTAAGGTTGATTTCTAGTCTTTCTTGATCTATAACAGCAAACTGAGGTTATTTAATATTCACATTTATTAAAACAAGCTTCGTCTCAACTTTTATAAAATTACAATTTTGCCCCTAAACTTTTACATAATTACATTTTTGTCCCAAGCTCGAAAATTAAATTTCACACTTTATTCTTATGTTTCACAACATGATGAACACTTTTCCCTTCTATGGAAACATCAAATTCTCACTCTAAATTACACTTATGAACAATAAATATTTTTACCGATTATGTCGATTTACTCGTTTTTGCTTAAAATCACTTAGCAAAAGTTGTTTAACATAATTTCTAGCTTCATATTCCACCATAAAACAGCAAAATAAACACATTTCACCTATGGGTATTTTTCCAAATATGAACCCTAACATGAATTATTGATAGAATAAGCTAAACCGAGCTACGAGGATTCTAAAAATGCGAAGAACATTAAAAACGGGGCTAGGATGCACTTACTATGAGCTTGAGAAAGTGAAGAAACCCTAGATATGGTGACTCTTTAAATTTGACAGCAACTTATGGAGAAGATGATGATTTTTTTCATCTTTTTCCCATTTTATTCTTTTTATTACCAAATGACTAAAATGCCCCCATAAAAAAATCTATTTCACCCATTTCTTATGTCTATTTTTGTCCATCAATTAACTAATGGTTTAATTACCATATAAGGACCCCCAATTTATAATTTCATAACAATTAGACACTTCTAACATGTATAACTCAACTTTTGTACTTTTTACAATTTAGTCCTTTTGACTAAATTGAGTGCCCAAACGTCGAAATTTTCAAACGATTACAAAATTTTTCCATGAAATTGTAGATCATAAAAATATAATAATAATCATATTTTCCCTCGTCGGATTTGTGGTCCCGAAACCACTGTTCCGACTAGGCCCAGAATCGGGCTGTTATAATTCTCCCCCCTTAGGGATTTTCGTCCTCGAAAATCTTACCGGAAAAGAGGTTTGGGTACTGTTTCCTCATAGCTTCCTCCAGTTCCCACGTAGCCTCTTCCATTCCATGTTTTTGCCACAACACTTTCACTAAAGCTATACTTTTATTTCTCAACTGTTTAACCTCTCGAGCCAAAAGCTTTATCGGTTCCTCATCATAAGTCATATCTGGTCGAATTTCAATTTCTGTAGGAGAAACTATATGTGAAGGATCCGAACGGTAGCGTCGCAACATCGATACATGAAATACATTATGTATTCTTTCCAACTCTGCTGGCAAGGCTAACCGATAAGCTACAGGTCCAATCCTTTCAATAACTTCATACGGTCCAATAAAACGTGGACTCAATTTGCCTTTACGACCAAATCTCAAAATCTTCTTCCATGGATATACTTTCAAAAACACTCTATCACCTACTTGAAACTCAATTTCTTTTCTCTTTAAATCCGTATATGACTTTTGCCGATCTGAAGCAGCCTTTAAACAGTCACGGATTACTTTCACTTTTTCTTCAGTTTCTTTCACCAAGTCAACTCCATGAATTCGGTTCTCACCGAGCTCAGTCCAATATAAAGGAGTTCTATATTTACGCCTATAAAATGCTTCATACGGTGCCATTCGTATACTTGACTGATAGCTATTATTGTAAGCAAATTCAACCAATGGTAGATATTTCTCCCAACTGCCTTCAAATTCTAAAATACAACACCGGAGCATGTCTTCAAGAACTTGAATCACTCTTTCTGATTGTCCGTTAGTTTGCGGATGGAACGTAGTGCTAAAGTTCAATTTTGTACCCAAGGCTTCTTGCAGCTTTATCCAAAACCTCAAAGTAAACCTCGGATCTCTATCCGATATAATGGACTTAGGCACCCCGTGCAATCTCACTATTTCAGCAACATATAACTCTGCCAACTTGTCAAGTGAGTAATGCATGCGTACCGGTATAATATGAGCCGACTTTGTCAATCTATCAACGATTACCCAAATAGCATCCTTCTTCCTTGGAGTCAAAGGTAATCCTGTCACAAAATCCATCGTGATGCTGTCCCATTTCCTCTCTGGAATCATTATCGGTTGAAGTAAACCTGATGGTACTTGATGCTCAGCTTTCACTTGTTGGCAAATTAAACACTTTGATACAAATTCCGAAATATCCTTTTTCATGCCCGACCACCAATACAATTTCTTCAAATCATTATACATTTTCACACTACCTAGGTGAATTGACAAATCACCACTGTGTGCCTCACATAAAATGGTCTGAATTAACTTATCATTTCTCGGTACACATACCATATCCCGGAACATCAGGCAATCATCTGAGCTAATTCGAAAATCTGAGTCAATACCTGCTTCGCACTGAGCTCTCCTAGCCTGCAATTCACTGTCATTCTTTTGAGCTTCCTGAATTTGCTGAAGGAATAACGATCTAGCCTTCAATTCAGCCAAAATTGAACCATCATCAGACAAAGTTAATCTCGTACTCATAGTTCTCAAAGCAAATAAAGATTTTCTGCTCAAGGCATCAGCAACAATATTAGATTTTCCGGGGTGATAATCAATCACTAGCTCATAATCTTTTATTAGCTCGAGCCATCTTCGTTGTCGCAAATTCAAGTCTTTTTGATCCATTAAATATTTCAAGCTCTTATGATCAGTGAAGATTCGGCACTTCTCACCATACAAATAATGACGCCAAATTTTTAAAGCAAAAACAATGGCAGCCAACTCTAAATCATGCGTTGGATAATTCTTCTCATGCGGTTTCAGCTGTCTCGAAGCATAAGCTATTACTTTGCCCTCTTGCATTAACACACCCCAAGGCCATTCAATGATGCATCACTGTAAATTATAAACTCCTTCCCTGACTCAGGTTGTACCAACACTGGTGCCTCAGTCAATAATGCCTTCAATTTCTCAAAACTTTGTTGACATTTATCGGTCCATTTAAACTTGACATTCTTTTGCAATAACTTAGTCATAGGAGAAGCAATCATCGAGAATCCCTTAACAAAGTGTCTGTAATACCCGGCTAAGCCTAGAAAGCTTCTAACTTCGGATACATTCTTTGGTGGCTCCCAATCAACAATTGCTGAAATTTTGCTTGGATCAACCCAAATACCTTCACTTGAAACTATATGTCCCAAGAATCTGACCTTACGAAGCCAAAACTCACTTTTGCTGAATTTAGCATACAATTTCTTTTCTCTTAGAATTTGTAACACAGTTCTCAAATGTTCGGTGTGCTCGGATTCATCCCGAGAATAAATTAAAATATCATCTATGAACACTACCACAAACTTATCTAGATACGGCCGAAAGATTCGGTTCATCAAATCCATAAAAATAGCCGGAGCATTAGTCAACCCAAAAGGCATTACCAGAAATTCATAATGTCCATATCTCGTTCTGAAAGCGGTTTTTGGCACATCGGACTCCTTAACTCTCAACTGATAGTAACCAGACCTCAGATCAATCTTTGAAAACACTGTTGCTCCTTTTAGTTGGTCAAACAAATCATCAAATCTTGGTAAGGGATACTTATTCTTTATAGTCACTTTATTGAGCTGACGATAATTAATACAAAGTCTCATAGAACCATCTTTCTTCTTCACAAATAGTACAGGAGCACCCCAAGGAGAAAAACCCGGTCTTACAAATCCTTTATCCGTCAATTCTTGCAACTGAGCCTTTAATTCTTTCAATTCCGTCAGAGCCATCCGATATGGAGCAATCAAAATCGGTGCAGTACCAGGTAACAAATCGATAGCAAACTCAACTTCTCTAATCGGAGGTAACCCAGGCAATTCCTCTGGAAATACATCTGGAAATTCACAGACTACCGGCACTGATTCAAGCTTCGACCCAGTTATACCAGTATTCAACACATAAGCAAGATAAGCTTCACATCCTTTTCTCATATACTTCTGAGCAGACATATGCGAAATCACCCTAGGTAGTTTATTCGGCTTCTCTGCTTCAACTCGAAGAGTTTCACCATTTTCACATTTCAATTCAAGAATTTTCTATCTACAATTTTCCTTGGCATCAAGCGATATCAACCAATCCATCCCCAAGATAACATCGAACTCGTCGAATGGTAAGAGCATCAGATTAGCCGGGAAACAGTAACCTTGAATTGTCAAAGGACAATTCTTGCAAACCTTATCAACTAAAACATATTTGCCTAAAGGGTTTGATACTTTTACCACAAATTCAGTGTTTTCAGTAGGCAAATTTTTATTAGACACTAAATTCACACACACATATGAATGAGTAGACCCAGGGTCAATCAAAGCAACAACATCAATATCATAAAGAGAGAATGTACCAGTAATCACATCGGGAGATGATGCATCCTCACGAGCTCGTATGGCATAAGCTCTAGCAGGTGTTCGAGGTTCTAATTTTGCAGCTGTACTCTTCATTCCACATTTACCGCTATCTTTAGTTCCAGTGTTTCTCGACGGTCTAACTCTGCTGACAGTATCACTCGATCTAACATTCTGAAATTTTTCTTCTTCCAGATTCTCAGGGCAATCTTTAATATAATGTTGTCGAGAACCACACTTGAAACAAGCCCGGCTAATTAACCAACATTCACCAGGATGTTGTCTTCCACAATGCTGACACTCTGGTCTACTAGGCTTCATACTACCTACACTTGATACCAATGTAGCTTGAGCCTCAGAATCCAAGTACAATTTTCCCCGGTCTCGACGTAGATATCCAGTTGAAGTAGTCACTCTAGGATTCATCTCTTTAGACTTCTTTGACAGAGTTTGAAATGGTTTACTCATAGGCCGCTTTCTTGTATCTCGAGCCTCCATCGTAGCTTTTCTCTTTTCTTTATTCAATTCTTCAGCCTTACAAGCTCGATCGACCAATACTACAAATTCCTTCAGTTCCAACATCCCAACAAATATTCTAATGTCTTTATTTAAACCATCTTCAAACCTTTTACACATAGCAGCTTCAGTGGGTACACATTCTTGAGCATATTTACTCAATCTAGCAAACTCTCTTTCATACTCAGCCACAGACATTCGGCCCTGCTTCAACTCGAGAAATTCCTTTCGCTTTTGATCGATGAACCGTTGGCTTATATATTTTTTCCTGAATTCATCCTGGAAGAATTCCCACGTAACCCTTTCTTTTGGAACCACAGATACCAATGTTTCCACCAACGATACGCTGAATCTTTTAACAAAGATATTGCACACTTTAAACATTCTTTGGGAGTACAAGACAATTCATCAAATACCCGAATGGAATTTTCAAGCTAAAACTCTGCCTTCTGTGGGTCATCATCTATATTAGCTCTGAAATCTTCAGCGCCATGCTTTCGGATTTTGTCAACGGGAGGCCTACCTGATCTTACCAAGTCAACATTTTGTGGAGCCGCGGGAATCGGTTGAGGAATAGGAGGGGGTGGGGGAGGTTGAACATTCGGATTTGCACGGACAAATTCTGTATACCAATTACTCATCATTCGAAGGAAGGCTTCTCGAGCCTCATCCTGACTATGTGTCTCATGTCTATTTTCTTCATGCGCGGTTCCTTGTGCGGAAGCCGACACATTACTTTCAACATCATCTGCCACACTTCGATCAGAATTCATTTACTATATAAAACAAAATTTGAAATTGTCAGAAATCACCTCACTATCACAATATTTAAATGGCATGTATAGATAGACTTTTACACACATTATACTAATCCGAGAACTGGCTAAACCTTAACTCTGATACCACTAAAATGTAACACCCCTTATCTGTGTTCCTTACCGAAACAGAGTATGAGGTATTACTAGAATTCAAATACTTAAATTTTTTTTCTATAAAAATTTCGGCAGCATTTTTGCTTATTTTTACATAAAACCCCCTGCAGATTTTAAAAAAAATATCAATTTCAACCAACTTCAATATTTCCAACCAATAACAGTTATATATATTCAGACATAATTTATCCATTAATAAACTCCAACATATTTAACCGAACAATACTATATATATATTTACACTACATTACATAAAGTTATCTATACATGCCATTTTTTCAAAGTATTGGTTGCAAAATACCCAAAAGATGATGATAGTGAGGATGATGTTCTGACTCCGTCCACTTCCCGAGTTGATTAATATCACTATAAAACAAAGGAAAAACAAAGAGGAGTAAGCTTACAGCTTAGTAAGTATGTATGTAATCAATAAATAAATTTCTAAGGTAATATCGTATATTATATAATCTCTATCACACATAAATCTATCACCTAGTCAACTTCCAGCAAACTGTTTTTCTGCGTCACAGTCGGTAAATTATTTTTATCTGGAGATACAGAACTCCAAATTAAGATCCGTAAATTTTCCCTGAAACTAGACTCATATATTCTTACCATAAAATTTTCATAATTTTTGGTTAAGCCAATTAGTACAGTTTATTCTCTAAAGGTTCCCCTGTTTCACTGCTTGACATTCTGACCTCTCTTCACTAAAAATGAATTATCTCACTGTACAGAATTTGGATGATAATTTTATTTATTTCATTTGAAAATAGACTCTTCAAGGATTCTAAGAATATAAATTATAACTCATAATTATTCTTTTAAAGTTTTTAGTGATTTTCCAAAGTCAGAACAGGGGATTCCAAAATCATTCCAACTCTGTCTCACTAAAGTTCAAATATCTCAAAATATACAACTCTTTTGCTTGCTCTGTTTCTTTTATATGAAAGTAGACTCAATAATATTTAATTTCATATCTCATTCAACCACTAACTCAATTTCTACAATTTTTTTTTCAAACTAACGTCACCATTATTGTCCAAATCCATTCTATTCCAACATCTCTTGTTCACATAGCACTATAACCATTTATTTTATAACACAACACAAATTTCATCACTTTAATCACTTTTCACAACTTATTACATTTCGATCACTTCCTCGTATTTCATCATCATGACGGTATATATAAAATAATATTCAGAGCTTTTTACATAGTACTACTCATATTATTTTTTTATCATTCGATACACGTAGTAGCCTTCACATAGTACTACACACGTGATCAGTTTTACAATTCACGTAGTAGCCTTCACTTAGTACTACACACGTGAACAAGTTTTACGACTCACGTAGTAGCCTTCACTCAATACTACACACGTGCTCAAGCTTCTTAGTTCACATAGTAGCCTTCACTTAGTACTACACATATAACCGTAGTTTACCGAGACACGTGGTAGCATTCACACAGTACTACACACGTGCTCAAAGCTTCTTGGTGCACATAGTAGCCTTCACTTAGTACCACACATGTGACCATTACTTATCGATACACGTAGTAGCCTTCACACAGTACTACACACGTGTTCATCGATACTTACCCAAATCTTTAGCATTACAACATTTTCACAAAGATTCTTACTTTCCAAAGATATTTGTAATTCGTTCAAAACACATTATAATATCAACCTTTTTACGTATATTGTCACAAAGTATAACGAAAATAATTATAATAATATATTAATTACATACAACTTACCTCGATGCAAAATGTAAAGATTTTGCAATTTAATCCTCAATCTTCTCTTTTCCCCGATTAAGGTTGATTTCTCGTCTTTCTTGATCTATAACAGCAAATTGAGGTTATTTAATATTCACATTTATTAAAACAAGCTTCGTCTCAACTTTTATAAAATTACGATTTTGCCCCTAAACTTTTACATAATTACATTTTTGTCCCAAGCTCGAAAATTAAATTTCACACTTTATTCTTATGTTTTACAACATGATGAACATTTTTCCCTTCTATGGAAACATCAAATTCTCACTCTAACATACACTTATGAACAATAAATATTTTTACCGATTATGTCGATTTACTCGTTTTTGCTTAAAATCACTTAGCAGAAGTTGTTTAACATAATTTCTAGCTTTATATTCCACCATAAAACAGAGAAATAAACACATTTCACCAATGGGTATTTTTCCAAATATGAACCCTAACATGAATTATTGATAGAATAAGCTAAACTGAGCTACAAGGATTCTAAAAATGCGAAGAACATTAAAAACGGGGCTAGGATGCACTTACTATGAGCTTGAGAAAGTGAAGAAACCCTAGCTATGGTGACTCTTCAAATTTGACAGCAACTTATGGAGAAGATGATGATTTTTGTTATCTTTTTCCCATTTTATTCTTTTTATTACCAAATGACTAAAATGCCCCCATAAAAAATCTATTTCACCCATTTCTTATGTCTATTTTTGTCCATCAATTAACTAATGGTTTAATTACCATATAAGGACCCCCAATTTATAATTTCATAACAATTAGACACTTCTAACATGTAGAACTCAACTTTTATACTTTTTACAATTTAGTCCTTTTGACTAAATTGAGTGCCCAAACGTCGAAATTTTCGAACGAAATTTTTAAGAAATTTTTCCGTGAAATTGTAGATCATAAAAATATAATAATAATCATATTTTCCCTCATCAGATTTGTGGTCCCGAAACCATTGTTCCGACTAGGCCCAGAATCGGGCTGTTACACACCAACTCAATCAAGGGTTTAAATAATGGTAGGTATATAGATATACAATGGAGGTAATAAAATGTGCATGATAAATTTAAAAGGTAAAAAACATTTTAGGTCAATTTTTTTTCTATTAGACCATGTACTTTGTGTAATCTGTGAATTTAGTACATCTACTTTAATTTGATTAATTTTAGCCCGTATACTTTTTGAATTTTGAAATTTTAGTCCTTACCAAATGGTAACAGTTAAATATGTTTGGTTAAATTATGCTATTAGTCCTGTATTATGCATAAAATTATAGATTTAGTCTATTTTCTCCAACTGGATCATTATTAGCTACTATATTTTTTTAATTTCAAAATTTTAGTCTTAATACAAACGACAATCATTAAATCAATTGACTAATTTTTTTGTGAGCAATATATGGAAATAACAAGCTGACATGGCATTTAACATGCAATAATCATTATTTGTCAGTATTGTTCTTTCTACCATTCCGTATTGCTAGGCAATGATGGCTTCTAATCATTATACCGGTGACCCTTTGGCATGCCAATTATACCCGACTCTGCTCGAGGTAGTTAATAGGGTAATCAATTAACCAATAAACATCATAATCACATAAGAAAGTTCATGTTATGCTCGTTTTTAGCTATATTCAATTCAATTCTCGCCTTTGATATTATCATGTATAAAATGAGTCATGCGATAGTAATACGCTTACCTCAATAGGTAGTTCTGCAACAATCATATATGTATGTATGCATTTTTACATGTGTTAATGTATTGAACTTGAATAATAAATGTACAAATTTAATTTTTGTCACTCATCTACGACTCTCGTCTTTCCCTTCTTTCAAGACAACCCTTTAACTACGTTCAATAATTTAATTATGAAAAAAATATTAGTTCATATCACATCAAAAACAATATCAACATATTTTGCATTTTGTTCATTTTAGTCCCTATATCCAAGATACTTATATTTTTCAATAACTAACATAGAATTAAAATTTGATTTCATATAGTTTAATTAAGGACCTTATACTTTCTATCTATTACATAATTTTATCACATATTTCAATTTACTCAATTCAATCTCTAATGTCACAAAGTTATCTAACAAGTTTAACTTAATTTTTAATTCAGTCCTTATCAAAATATAAGCTTACTAACTACCAATTTCTTCAAATCAAGATCAAAAACATCATTTTCATTTTAATGATAACTTGTTAAATACTTAACAATCGAAGAAATTGATGTATGAGCTAGCTAAATCAAGCTCCCATGATCAAGAATCTATAAAAAATTACAAGAAAAGGATTATTTACCTTGATAAAATTAGTGGTTGAATGAACTAAGAATGCTTAAGTTGTTTCTTTTCTTTTATTTTCTTTAGCATGGACCGTGGAGGAAGAAGATGAATAAGTTAATTCATCTTTCCACTCATAATTATATATATTAGTTTAATGTGCAATTAAACTTAGTTAATCATGATTAGTTTAGTTAAACTTATTTATTTTCATCATCTATAACTATACCAATTAAATGACTATTAACATCATTTCCCACTATCTCATTGCCATTGGTGAAATTCTAATGAATGCATAGCGTGGAAAAGGTTGTATGGGAGCCAAAAGAGACAATAAGATCTCAATATCCTCACCTCTTTTCAAGTAAATTTCGAGGATATAACATTGGAATCAAATAATAGAATAGCCACACTTGTATAATCCAAACTCATATTTATTGATATTTCGATTAGACTACAATAAACAAATAAATGTGATATCCCATATCAACTTATTTGAGCATGTCCATGCATTTCTAGTCTCACTCCATCAAGTGGCCTAAGATATTGCTCCTATTATGTAGGAGGGACAAATACTTTCTTGATAAATCATATCTCAGTATATAGATTGTGGCATACCCAATATCAATCTTTATAGTACAACCTGTTACGGTAGACATTTGACTATCAAAATATACGACTCACGATGTTGGGACAATGATGATCTCAAGTCTGATGATCGTATACATAGTTATCAGTATGTGTAATGTTGTGACTATTACATAATAATCCAAGAAACATACTTATAGCAGGTCAGTCCAATATGTTGTTCTTTAAAACATACTCATGTATTGATTTTAGCATCCCTATGTCAATGACAACACTTTGTCATCAATCAACTACACATTAGTCTCAATGCATTATTATTTTCCAAGCCCACAATAATACTTGACTAAGGACATTTTAAGAATAATCATATTATTCTCAAAACTTTATTATTAATCAGTTTATTTATATTCACAGAAAAAGAAATTGAAATAACAATGTCAATGTCTTATATTAACAAATAAGATAAAATGAGTATGTGATTACAATCATCTCATGATTGGTCTTTGGACATACTCTAACAAAAGCTTCATATGGAACCATTTGAATGCTTGATTGGAAATTGTTATTATAAATAAATTTTACTAAAGGTAAATAACGCTCCTAACTAACTTCAAACTCGATGATATAGGCTGGAAGCTTATCTCCTAATACTTGAATAACACGCTTTGATTGCTCATCTGATTAGGGATGGAAAGTGGTGTTGAAATTCAGCCATGTGCCCAAAGATTCATGCAATTGCTTCCAGAATCTCAAACTGAAATAAGGATCTTGATCTAAGATAATAGACATAGGTACACCATAAAGTCTTATTATCCCGTGAATATACACCTCAACAAGCTTCTGAAGTGACCAATCCATTATCATTTCTAGAAAATAAACAGATTTCATCAGTCGATCAACTATTAGCCAGATAGCATTTCTTTTATTCGATGAGGTTGGTAAACCAACAAAAAATACATTGCAATTCGTTCCCATTTCCACCCCGAAATTGAAATAGGTTGAAGCAACCCAAAGGGAACTTGATGTTCAGCTTTTACTCATTAGCAAGTCAAGCATTTTGCAACATATCTCATGATTTCCTTTTACATACCTAGACACCAATATGATTGTTGCAATCATGATACATTTTTGCACCACTAAGACGCATAGCAAGAGGACCATCATGAGCTTCACGTAGAATCAATTGCTTCAATTTAGCATTGTCATGTACACAAATTCAATTATGAAATTGAAGACAATTATTCTTATCAGTGTTGAAATTCTCTTTATCACCTTGTTGAGCAAGCTTTCTTTTCTCCACTAGCTTAGTATTTGTGGATTAAATCTCTTTTATCCGATCAGTCAACACAGGATTTACTTTCAATTAAGCTAACAAGCTACCATCATCACATATACTCAGTTGAGTGAACATTCATCTCAGCTCAACCATTAACTTCTGACTCGAAGCATCAACCACTACATTCACTTTTCCAATGTGGTACTCAATTATAAAATCATAGTCTTTCAATAATTCAATCTAACGATGCTGTCTCAAATTTAATGCCTTTTAGGTGAGGAGATATTTGAGACTTTTATAATCCATGTAGATATACCACTTTTCACAATATAGATCGTGCCTCCACATCTTAAGAGAAAACATCATAGTGGCTAACTCTAAATCATGCTTTGGATAATTGCGTTCATACGAATTCAATTGTCGAGACGCATTAAATTGAATTATTGGTGGAATAAGTGAGGAAATGGAGAGAAATTTCACCAAGATCTAGTGGAGAAAGTTATCTATCTTTCTCTTCTCTTTCACGTTGCCACTATTGTTTGGGAGAAGAGAGTTTTCTTTTCTCTTCAATTTCATCCTCCATCATAATTACGACCATTCCAAGCTAAAAATTATCAAATTCCCATTGAAAACCTTATCTAAATCAAGTTACCCATATTTTTGAATAAAAGTGAAGTGCTTATACTTGAGGAAAGAGAAAATCTAGATAATGTGATGGACTAATGTTTTAAGCTAATATCTTCATGTTGTAGTGATAGTTTCATGTTTACTTTGATTATGAACTAATGTGATGAAGAATATTGATTTTTCATATTTTATGATATTTATGTGAAATGAAGAGAAAGAGAAGGAAAAAGATATAAGCTGTGTAAATAAGAGGAATGAAGTAGACAAAGCTTGTTGGAAGTTTAATTTAGCAACATTTGTCAGTACTTTAGAATTATTTCTTATTCAATTAGATTCTTTTAAAGTACTCAAATTAATGAACATGTTATATTGATGCAAATTAGTACTTGTAGCATAATAAATATGTGAGTCATTCAAGAAGTAGTAATTGAATGTGAATAATGTTGATGGGATTCAAATGTGAAGAAAAAGGACGAAATTGAAAAATACAAAAAAGTTATGTATTATCATGAATATCATGAATTTATTGTATTTGTGATGAAATTAACACTCTAGTTCCCCTGAATTAAGCACTCTGGTGCTTCTAAAATTAGCACTTCGGTGCTCCCGAACTTAGCACTTTGCTTCTCTTGATTTATCACTTATGTACTCTTGTATGTATGATTTCATTGCATTTATCTTTCTTATTCATTCGAATATAAGCTAAGCTAAATTGAGAATACATAAATGATATGTGATTGATGAAAGTATGGTTATTAGAAATGTGGAGATTAACCTTGTTATTATTATGTACTTTAGCTAAGGCTAATAATTGTGATCATGATATATATATTTTAATAATTTACTTGTTTAAATAGTTATTTAAACTCATTGATAAAGTTGAATTCTTTAGTACTTACTAAGCCTTTATAAGCTTAATGTGCTTAATGTGTGTTTTAAACGCTTATGTAAAGATCGGGTGAAGTCTCCTTTTGAAGTGGTCAACCTCATCCACATCACATCATCTAAGAAGCTTTTGAAGAGTATGAATTATAGATTTTAGTTATATAGTGGCATGTACATAGGATTGGAATCATATAAATTTTTTTTGTAAATTGTCATGTGGTTCCAAAACTATGCCATGGATGTTAATTATCATTTTGTGCTTTCAAATTTAACTTATTTAGATGGATATATTCATGTGCTAGGTGAAGTTTTTGAATGATAATCTAATATATTATGTGTTTCTAAAGTGTTTAGATGTGTTATAGGAAGGTTGATAGTTTAAAATTGTTTTTAGGTGATTCCAACATGTTCTAGGTAATCTATTTTCGATATTGTGACATCCAAAGCCTAGTGTCGTGGTATCTGACAATGTTGCAACACCCAACCTTCAGTCTAGTGACATTTGAGTCATTAGAGTAGTCTATTTCTAGCGGCGTGATATCCAAAGCCCAATGTCGCAACATCAGCTCAGCGTCATGACACCCACTTTCCTGTGTCGTGACATTGACCTTGTTTTGCCCCGGTTAAGCCCCGAACGACCCTAGATTGTAATCAAACATTAAAGTAAGCTTAGAACTAACTTAAATAACTTCAAATGAGTTTAATTATGTTAAAGTGAAGTCTTGAAATTGATGTTTGAATTAAATTGATATTAGTGTCCAAAAATGACATCTCTTGCTTGGAACTTATCCAATCGTTCAGGGTAAGGGGTGTTACATAGGAAGCTTCAGATTTCTAAGACATTTTTCCAGCGATATCCATTGTAAGATGGCTTTAATCTTTTTGGGAGCCTCACAAATTCCATCAGTTGATATAACATGTATTAGAAATACAACTTTTGGAAACCATAATTCATATTTACTGAGCTTCTCATATGGTTGTTTTTACCCGGAACACTTTCAACACAATTCCTAGATGCTTATCATGCTCCTCCTCTAATTTCGGATATATCAAGATATCATCAATGAATAATACCACAAACTGATCCAAATACGGTTGAAAAATACAGTTCATGAGATCTATGAACGCTGTAAGAGCATTCATCAGGCCGAATGACATCCCTAAAAATTTATAGTGACCATATTGTGTACAAACGTTGCTTTTGGCACGTCACTGTGTTTCACTTTTAGCTGATAATATCCCAATCACAATCAATTTTAAAAATTACTGATGCAACTTTCAATTGATCAAATGAATTGTCGATACACGGTAATGGATATATGTTCTTGACTTTCAACTTATTTAATTGCCAGCAATCAATACAGAGTCGCATCAACCCATACAAATATCCCTAGAGCTCACCAAGGCGATATACTGGGACGTATAAAGCCTCTACCTAGAGGATCTTATAATTGAATTTTTAGCTCTTTTAGCTCTATTGGAGCCATAAGGTACGACGCAATAGACACTAGAGTTGTAGTCAAGTAAACTTTAATTGTAATTTCAACATTACGATCAAGAGCTAATCCAAGCAATTCTTCTAGAAGTACATCCAAGAACTCGAATACTGTCTGGATATTATAAAATTTACTTTCATCCATATTCAACTTAATAACATAGGTTAAATATACCTCACAACCTTGTTAAAGAAGCTTATTAGCTCGAACCGATGAAATGATACGAGTAGAATCACTCGATCCCATGGCTTTGACTTCAATGGTCTCTCATTCATAACTCTAAATAGAGAACTTCTTTTTATGATAGTCTAACATCACATTTGTAACACCCTTACCCATCTCCGGCACCAAATTAGGGTTACGAGAGGTTAGATCAATTAACAGAAAAACATAGATTATTTTAATTCAAAAATTTACTTTTAAATCATTCATCAATAATATCATTTAATAAACATGTCATTCAAACTACAATGAGACTTAAATCGAGCCTACAAAGCATTAAAAGTGATTGAGAAATAACTTAGGATAAATATAAAAATAGGGTAAAAACTAAAAACAATGGTTCACATGTCCATGTGACTGAGCCCAACCCGTGTGCCCAAACCGTGTGATAACTTATGCCCGTGTAACTCAGGGTCACACGGCCGTGTCGCCAAGCCGTGTAACTCTCTAAGACCCTGTGGACTTAAAATCACCAAGATTAAACATAGCATATGACCATGTGACAGACCATGTCACAGGCCATGTGTACCCAAAAACACCTTCAAACACAAGACATTTCACACACCCTTTCTTAGGTTCCAAGCCATGCATTAACCAATATCCAAACCTAATCAAAATGTGCCAAAACATGTCAAAATATACCAATTCACAATCAACCTAAGTGCCTAACCATTATGCCATCATTGAAACCTCAATTCAAACATTAACATCAAACATTCAAACCAAAGATATAATTAACATATTAGTCTCATTCAATCATCAACTATGACTCGAATAATATATGCCAAAATCTGTCATTTATACCAACTTTCCAAAGGCAAACATAGTGAACCTAAAAACCATATGATCCCAAAACCAAAGTGACCATTTCCACATTTATTCACAAAATAAAACACCAAAACTAACTACTATTTCAATATATTAAAACAATAACAACTCATGCTTACCATTAAAATGGCACCTATCATCAACACACCACATAGGGTCAAGATAACATTTCAACTAGCTACTCCACATTCATCACAAGTTTAATATAAAACATAAACTTAACATTTTATAAAAACTTTAACCAAGCTTGCAAGTTCAACAACTTCAAAACCCTATATACATGCCACAAAACTGAAATAATGAACTAACATACTACTGAAGCAAAAGCTGAAAAATGTGAGCCTTGAAGTTGATTCGTCCAACCAGTTCTGCAAAACGTTAACTATAGAAAACAAAAATAAATAGAGTAAGCTTAAGAAGATTAGTAAGTCCATACATGAAATTCAAATTACTTACCTCAATTAACCAATTTGAAAGCTAAATAACTTAGATGAATTAAACCTGACCATCATTTACAAAAACACATAGATTAGTACAGAAAACGATTCATCATATGCTTCATGTGCCATAATGATTCAATCCAAGCCAATTCATATATGTGTATATATATCTACTTTTCATCACATAAATACCATAATGAAACATATTTACATGACCATTCTTAATACAAATGATTAAACAGTTATGCATCATAATTTTAACATTAGATATATATTTTCATAGCCCGATGAACTATAGTAACATGACTCAGATACTCGGGTTCCCCAAAAAACACCAGAGAGCATCGAATGCTAGCAGAGGCACCGAAGTGCAAACCAGTACAAGCGCATGTTCTAACCCTATTGGCATGGCAATCGTATCCTAATTGTTTACTTCATTCAAACGGGCATTTTTGTAACACCCCTAACCCATATCCATCGCCAAAATAGGGTTATGAAGCATTACAAATTTTCAGATCAAATAAACAAAAATTTCATATCATATAACATTCATGTCAGAAACCAATAATAGTCAAACATATTTTCCCTTATGCGAGCCCTTGAGGCCCAAAATACGCATTAAAAACAACTCGGGACTAAATCGGGTACTCAAAGAATATTTCAAAAAACATTAAATTTTTTCAAAGGTGCAGGGGTCACATGACCATGTGTCCAGATCGTGTGATTCACACGGCCAAGAGACACGCCCGTGTCATAAGCTGTGTGGGTATTCGAAATAGGGACACACGACCATGTTCCAGCCCGTGTCCGCCCGTGTAACTCTTTGATTTGGGTCACACGGCCAAGTCACACGCTCGTGTGCTAGGACGTGTGAGCATATTAACTTGCATTCTTAAGAAGGTACAGGGGACACACAGCCATGTCACCTAGCCATGTGTCACACACGGTTGAGACACATGTCTGTGTCTCTACATGTGTGGACGAAAATAGGTCATTTTCCAAGCCACATTTCTCACCCAATTTGGTACCAACCAAACTCAACATTTTTTCACATCAACAAGCCATAACAAGACATTCAAATCAATCTAAAATCAAGTCTTAAACATGTATTATCACAACATACAACCAATATGCCTTTAGGCACCTCAAATGATAACTTTAAAACATGTCAACCAAGTATCCAACTTACCTAAATGGCCAAATACATGTATGCATATTCAAACCACATTTTACTTTATTTCACTCTACCATATCAATCACAAATCAAACATGATAAGACCACTTATATACACATCAAAATATACCAAACACAAGCCATGTAAATGGTTAATCTCAACAAAACACTTATATGCCAAATTGGCCAAATTAACCTATACATGCCATTATAACTGGGATTAATTAACTAAAAGTACCAAAAGGGCCGATGGATAGTGTGAAATAGCTCCGACTAGCTTCCAATCTGAACGAGCTTCTGAATTACTATAAAACATGGAAAATAACACACAGTAAGCATTTAAGCTTAGTAAGTTCGTATAACACGGAATTTAACTTACCATATATCTATAAAATAGGTAAGTTGACATAGCATATCCCAACTAATTTGGCCAAAAGCCTAAACACATGATCACCAACATATTAGCCATGAAAATCACATATAAGATCCAACAAACATGGTTGAATTCATCAACTAATCATATTTCATGTATTTCATGTAAATACTTGGAACTCCTATAATCTCGTAACATAATTGTGTCCGTTGAACCATTTAAAATATCGTTGGATACACGGGTAGTACACACGAGGTGTACTGAACTGTAATCCGTCAATTCATATTCATGTATGCTCATACGAGCTATGAATCAGTATGCTCTCACGAGCTATGAATTGGGAAGCTTATACGAGTTGTAAATCAGGAATCTTATACGAGTTGTGGTGTGTCCGTAACACTTGTAGAAACCAAACCAAATCGGTAACCCTAATGACATGTCATTCGTATCGTACGAATTTCTAAGGTTCAAATGGGACTCGGTAATTGTCGGATATGTGATCGGTATTTATACATAGCAATTACACAAATCACATATGTATGATTCAATTAAAACATATAAATACTCAATTTAATTACGCAAACTTACCTCGACAAGTGTACTTAAACATGAAGGCGACTAATTCAATATTTTCTCTTTACCTCGATCTAACTCTGTACGAGGTCTGATAGGATCTATACGATTAAATTTAACTCATTTCAATATAATTCTCATCAAATTTAATCCAACATGGAATTTTGGAAAAATTACCATTTGCCCTACACTTTTAATTTCTTTGTAATTTAGTCCCTAGGCTCAAAAAATGAAATTCATACAATTTAATCCTTATTCAAGCCTAGCCAATTTTATACATATTAATAGCAGCCCATATATTTAACAAAATCCACAAATTTTACCATATATTCATCTAACAATAACCATTCATTTTCTATTATCAAACTTCTAAAATTCAAGCATATTCATCAATGGAAAAACCCTAATACTTTAATAGTTTTGCAAATTAATCCCCAAGCTAGCTAGATTAAGCTACTACGATCTCGGAAACGTATAAAGTATAAAAAAGGGACAAAAATACATACCTAATTGAGCAAAATAAGCTTGCCTAAATTTCAAGCTTCCATGGCTAGGTTTTTTTTTTTTGGTAGAAGATGATGAGAATGGATGTTAATATTTCTTTCAATTTCCAATGATGACTATTCATACTTATCCACTAACCACTTTAATGGCTTATTTACTATATAAGAACCTCCAATTTAAAATTCTATAGCTATTTAATACCTTTAGCTATTAGAACTCAACTTTTTAACTTTACGCAATTTAGTCCCTTTTATCAAATTAAGTACATAAACGGTAAAATTTCTTAATGAAATTTTTATACGGTATTTCTATCATACTGTAGATCATAAAATAATAGTAAAATACAAAATTTTCAGACTTCGAATTTGTGGTTCCAAAACTACTATTTTGATTTCACTGAAAACGGGCTGTTACAATTTTAACATAATTATCACATTTAAAATTTAGACGCACTTCTCGAAATATTCTTGTACACATGCTAATAATCAGCTAAATTCATTCCAATATCATATAACCACATTTCCCAAATATTCAATAACAACCAAATGTCACTTTCTTACACATACTTAATTATAAACATTTTGTAATTTCAATTTAATATCAAAATTCAACCTGAATACAATTTAACCGAATCATAATCTCACAAGGTGTAAATATATATACATATATACATATATTCATCTATACAATGAACTTACCTAGGATATGTTATCGCTTGACTTGTAGGGACTAATCCACGATTTTCCTTTTCCCCCGATTATCCTCCATATGATTCAATTCTTGAACTATATAATGATTAAATTCAAATAAACTATCAAACTCATTTCTATGCATGTGAGCTTTAAATTTAATTTTTACAATTTTTCCTAAACTTTTACACCTTATTCAATTTAGTCATTAAAATAAAAAATATTTAAATTTATATATTTAAACCCTAATACTCTCAACCGAATTTAATAATATCTCAAATCAGCCTATTACACAAGAAAATTTCACAAAACACATGCTGAATTTTTACATAATTACAAATTATTCCCCAGGTTCAAAACTATGAAAAATTCCTTTACAAAATAGTCCTAAACAACAATCAAGATTACAAATATTTCAACAACTTTAAGAACATCTAAAATTCATTAATGGAAAATCCAAAAATCTTTAATAGTTTTATAGAATAGTCCTTGGGTTAGCTAGTTTAAGCTACAACGATCTCAAAAATATAAAATTTACAAGAAACGAAATAAATATACACTCGCATGCATAAATCTAATGTTGGCCGAGCCTTAAGCTATCAAAAATGGCTTCTCAAGCCCTTGTTTCTCTTATTTCGATGGTAAAATGCTAAGTGGAAGATGATGATTTTCATTTTTATGTTTTTAATTACTTTATTTAAGTTAATTTATATTTTACTAATTTAATTTCAACTAAAAATCTCTACCAACTGTCCAACATACTTAATTATGGTCAAATTACATCATAAACCCTTGCACTTTTATTGATTGAGCCACATAAGTAATAGTGATTAAGTTTTATGTCTTTTACGTTTTAATCCTTTTTACTTAATTAACTAATCAAACAATAAAATTTCTGAACTGAACCTTCACAAACCAAAATAATAACTCTGTAAATATTTACAATCTCAGTTTACAGAAACGAGGTCCCAATACCTCATTTTCTAAAACCACTTGACTCTCAGGACAAACCACTTATGCTTAACTATTTGTTCAACTATAAAAAAATTTATCAAATCAAAATTCAATATAAACTATATTTGACTCGTATAAAATAACTAACAATAAATACGAAATCATTTTCAGAATTGTGGTCCTGAAACCATGATTTTCGACTCCACTGAAAATGAGTTGTTACAACATTATGCTCGGTCAACCAATCCATTCTAAGAATTACATCAAAATTGCCAAATGACATGATCAACAAATCAACTGGGAATGATTTATTCTGGATCTCTAATGGACAACACTTGCACACTTCGTTAATGAGAACAAATTGTCCTAAAAGACTTGGAACAACTATTACCACACTTGAAATTTCATATTTCAATTTTTCATATTTTAAGATGCCAGAATTAACATATGAGTACGTAAAGCCAAGGTAAATTAAAGTATCAGGTACAAAACATAAAAGAAATTATACCTGCTACAACATTGGTAACATCACTCGTAGCTAAGCCGAACTGGCTAATTCCACAACCTTTAGCTGCAGGAGCAGATCTTTGAGTCGCAACAGGAACATCATTGACATTTTTCGGGCAATCACGAGCTAAGTGCTCAAAGGATCAGCATCAGAGACATGCTCTTGACTATTTCCAGTATTCATTTCTATGTCTCTTCCCTCAATGCTCACAATTTACAATGCTTTCATCCCTCATTGGATCCTAGTACTGCCAACAGATTTTGATGGTTGTTTAGCCCAGTCTTTTTTACCCGATATTTAGTGGGTTTGTGCTAGAGTATGCCCAAAGATCAATCATGAGATGGTTGTAATAACATACTTGATTTATCATGTTTATTAATGTAAGGCGTTACCATTATTATTTCAGTTTCTTTTCTGTGTGTATAAATAAACTGTTTTATAATAATGTCCTGAGAGTAATATGATTATTATTAAAAGGTCCTTAGTCAAGTATTATTGTTGGATAGGACAACAATAATGCATTAAGACTAACATGTAGTTGATTGATGAAAAAGAGTTGTCATTGATATGGAATGTCAAAATCGATGCATGAATATGTGTGTTAGAGAACAATATATTGGATTGACCCGTTTTGAGTATGTTTCTTGGATTATTATGTAATTGTCACAACATTACTCATAGTGATTAATATGTATATGATCCTCAGACTTGAGATCATCATAATCCCAACATCGTGAGTTGTATATTTTGAACAGTCAAACGTACACCGTAACTGGTTGTTCTATAAAGGTTGATGTTGGATATACCATGATCTATGTAGAGGGATATGGTTGATCGATATAGGATAAGTCCCTCCTACATAATAGGAGTAATATATTAGACCACTTGATTGAGTGAGACTAGAAATGCATGGCCATGCTCAAATAAGCTGATATAAGATGTCATACTTATTTGTATATCATAGTCTACTTAATATATCAAGGAACATGGAATGGACTATGCAAGTGTGACTATTCCATGACTTGTGTCCAATCCAGAGATAAAGGACTTAAGGATTATTGCATGAAAGATTAATCATAAAAAAGTTATGTCGAATCATGATTTCTTGTGACTTAGGTAGCAATGATGAATTGCTAGGTGCTACTCATTGTTTGTAACATTAGAGTCGTTCTAGTATTACTGCTAACGTTACAAGAACCTACAGGGTCACACCCTATAGTTAAAATGAACGGAATAAAACATAGTTGGTATTGTGTTTGGTTGTCGCTTGAATTAAATTAATTATAGAATTAATTTAATTGGATAATCAAATATCGAACACATTATGTACAAGGTTGTTGTACGCATAATGAGAACATGAATTTGGTTAGTATATAAATTCAAATAAATATATAGTTTACCGAAATCATTATTATAATTAATGTAATTATAATTTTTAGTTTAAAACATAATTATATTTATTTAATTTCTAGAAACCCTAAAAATAGATATAAAAATCCCATTTTTCTTTGCTTGGGGTCTAGCAGCCGTCAAAGTAAAGTTTATTCAAAACAGTTTTGGGGATTCCTTCCGTTCATTGTCAACTGGGTGGATTACGTAGAGGCCGAAGTCACGATAGATTGCGGCTTGGTTCGATAGTAGATCAGATTACTCGTTGCTGAGGCATTGCTATCTACTTAGAATAAAGATTCGGTAATTTTGAAACCTTTATTTCACCCCGATTCGTTCCTCACACATGGATCCATGGTTAGGATCGCCGAATGTTTTAATTTTCCGCTGCGCCGTAGGGGTGCCGGTGTTTTAACAGTTTGATCTCCAAGAACCTCGAGACTCTCTAACTCACTTTGATAAAGGTTGCGAACTAGTAGTCTTGACTCTCTTTCTGAATGCTTGGGAATTCTCAACTTTCTTATCCAAGCCCATGGCTTACTCAACCATCTTTGCTTGTTCAGCTAGACCAGTGAATACTTTAAGCTTGTATGAAATTAGCTGAACTCAAAGCTCATCTCTCATCCCTTGGAGGAACCGACTACAACTTTTCTCATCAGTTGGCACTAACTCGAGTGCATAATTGTTGTTTAGCAAGAACTCAAATTCATAATCAACTACCATCATATCACATTGCTTCAACATCATAAATTCTTTTTTTCGATCTTACAAATATAGCTCCCCAACATATTTCTTTTAAAACTCAGACTGGAAGAATATCAAAGTAGCTTGATCCATAGGCACATGATAAGTAACAGTTAGCCACCATTGTATTCCTATTCTTTTAGAAGAGATACCGCACAAGTAACACACTTGGGCAACAAACATTCTAATTGTGCAAGACCGCTCGGTTGAATCTAGCCAATTTTCTATTGGAAAATACTCAGTTTGAAAATGATTTTATTACATAGCGAAAAATTAAAATTTTGAAAACCGATCCAATTTGTGATATTTATAGCAAAAAACCTTAACTATATTCGTACATTTTTTTTCGATAAGCAGATTCTATATTTTTTTAAATTTCAACCAAACTATTTTCTTCACTATCCTCATACCACAAATTGCTTGAAGTATGGGTTCGAACCAATTGAATCAGAAAACAAAACTACAAAAAAAATTCCTTTTGAGTGAAAACGAAAATTCTCTCTTCTTTAATAAAAACCGGTAAAATTGTTATTCTAAAAAATATGTTTGTAAGCTGAGAATAAATTCTCTCTATTTTTCGGAAGAATAATAATATATCAATTCTCTCAATTTTTCGGTAGAATAATAATATCTCAAAAGTCGTCGAAATAGATCTATCGGTGCCATCTATTTATATGAAGAGAAGGTATAAACCTTGTAGAGTTGTAAAAGTTTATTTTAAATAGACTTAGAGTAGAAGAGGGGTGTTTGACTCACCCTTATATTTCTACTGGGGTTGCTGCCCCCTTCATGTTATATGAGGGTTTTGGCCATCTCTCACATCGATTCTAATTACAAGTACTTCGTGGGCCTCTTTGACCCAGTACTTTGTAATGTAATCCAACGTGAATCAGTTTTTCTATTTCCCTCGAAAAACTAATATTTACATATTAATTAAATAATTTTCTCATCCTGATTTTACCCCCAATAAAATTTTGACGATTTTACCTCCGGTAAAATTTCGAGAAAATTCAGTCAATATGTCACAACTCAACATATTCTCTATGACCAGATTGTTTATTTTCATTTTTCGGCTTCAAAACAGTATAAAAACATAAACTCATTCTTCCATCATTTTTAAGTAATCCTATAGAGGACTGCAAGTTTCCATTTTCAATTTCATTTCCAAATGATTCCATTTCTCTATTTCGAATAAGACCATAATCATTCTTGAATGTTTCCCATTTCTCTTTTTATATTCAATCCATTCATTTCTATTCAAACATGCAATTTATTTTTTTGTTTCAACGAGCTAGTAGAGGGATCGATTAGACATAGGTAGTTGAGGCTCAAATAATTTATATATAAGTTCCAGCTTTTCTTCTATTAATTATAAACTCATTTACTCACGAAGGTATTCCACTATATTATCATGATTGAGATCTCCTCGACAACATACCAGTACGAAAGCAACTACTTAGTGCTTGTCCAATGACCTTGTAATAAGTTTGTTACCCTCATAAGATACCCTTGATCTTTCTGGGATAATATATGTTCTCCCAATATTATTCTATTTTATCTCATGGTAACCATTGCATCTTCCTTTATGAATGCCAATGAGAGGATATAATTTACCCATGTTTTGGGTTATGAATTCCTCTATTGTGAATGATGCTACATGCTACAGAAGTCGTACACCCAGCGCACCAGCTTTTGATTCCTTATCTATTTGAACTCAGGCTTTTACTTACATCAAAGTGTACAAGTCACGCATATATAGTTTGTCATCCACCCAGGATTTAGGAATACCACACTATGAACGTCACAAGTGAATAAATCCATAAAAATATTTAGGATCTATTCTACTTGGGTCCTGTTCGATGTATTTTCAGTCTATTCAGTCACATCTATATCTTTATCTTCAGGGAGTCATCTGCTCCAATGCCCAAGACAAGGCATCTCACCAATTGGACTTGATAGACGACATATTAGTTTTTTAATCGGTTTGCTCATTTCCAATTAGACTATGGACATGTTTAAGTTCGTCTACTAATATAAGTTGTCTTTTCGTACTACAATCTGACCACGTAATACTACTGAGTATTACTTAAACATTTAGACAACTAATAAGAAACATTTTCTTCCATTTTGCTTTGCATGCAAAAACCATGCGAGGAAAATTATACAAAGTATATTAATATAATTAACGAAATTGTTTTCTTAACCAATCTTTTCAAAAAAATTACAAGTGTATATTGACAAAAAATACTACACTTAGGGCACCAGATCCAATAGACTCCCACTTGTCTTAGTGAAGTAGATGAGTCATGTTTCGCATTCTTGTGCCCCTCCATATGTTTCCCAAAGAGATCTTTAGCTATAATAGTCTTGGCTAAACAAATCCCCGGGGTTTGTCCTCATATGTGATCTTTGACTATGTCTACCATTCCATCAAACATTATTTTCTCCCTTATGTGTTTTTGTCCTTATGTGATTAATTTGGGCTTAGCTATATCCACACTATTATCATGTCATAGCTTTTCCATACCTCATATTCGGCCCTCCATAGAATAGTTAGCAGTGTAACTTTTCTTGACACTTGTTCACACTATGGACCCATCATCTAGGAAAAGAACATAGCCTGATGTCAATTTCCTCGAATCTCGACACGTTCGAAAGTCAGAATTAGTATATTCGATAGGAGTGAGATCTCCTCCAAAATAAACAAGCATATAATTCCATATTATTTGTAAATACTTGAGTATATGCTTAATTGCTTGCCAGTGCCTTGGTCCTAGATTCGCTTGATATCGACTTATCAACCCCACTACAAAATAGATATCTTGGTATATGCATAACATAACATACATGAGACTTCCTACTGCTGAAGTATAAGGAGCCTTTCTCATGTTCTCTTTTTCTTTCGTTGTCTTAGAACAGTCCTCTAAAGAGTGAGGAAATCCTAATACAGAGGGTTGATTTCCCCTCTTCGAATCAGTCATTGTATAACGCTCAAATATCTTGTCTATGTATGTAGGCTGAGACAGTGCTATCATTTTGTTCTTTCGACCCCATAGGATTTGAATACTTAGAACAAAATTAGTTTCTCCTAAGTCCTTCATTCTAAACTGTTGGGTTAACCACAGTTTAATCGATGATAATGTCCCTACATAATTTCCAATGAGTAGAATGCAATCGACATATAGAATGAGAAAGACCACTTTTCCATCCCCTAAATGTTTGTAAACATAAGGTTCATTTACGTTTTACTCAAATCCAAAAGTTTTGATCACTTGATCAAATCTTTGATTCCATGAGCGGGATGTGTGCTTAGGTCCATATGTGGATCTAAGTAGTTTTCAAGCTTTATACTCGTTCTCTATGAGGTTACCCTAAGAAGTTATTAGATACATATTCCCCACCTCGATTAGACTAAAGTGTCTTTATGGGTAAACTTAGTTATTTCTCTATTTATGCATGCAACTCTTTGAATTTATCAAAGGTTTCAATCTTGCGGTGCATTAGGTATACATACCTATATTTGGAATAGTCATCAATAAATGTTACATAATACTCGTAACCAACTCTTGCACTAATGGTCATGGGACCACATACGTTAGTGTGCCCAAATTCTAGGGGTTTTTCGACCCTTATTCCATTTGCATTAAAAGATCACTTAGTCATCTTACCTTCCAAGAATGATTCACATTATGAAAGATCAAGTTCTTTAAGTGAACTTTAGATTTCGTCTTTCACAAGTCTAGCTATTCTTTCTCGATTAATATGACCAAGTCTCAAATGCCAAAGGTACACCTCAGTAAAGTGAGAAGTTTTAAGTCTTTGATTCAATATTTCAGTCTCAAGTAATGTGTAAATCTTTGGATTGATAAAATAAATATTATTTGACATCCATCTATTATAGATAATATTGTGATTTCTAAATATTGTAATTTTATTATTAAAAGTCTCGGTCAAGCCTTCTTTATATAAACATGCAACAAAAATTAAGTTTCTTTTGAAACTTGGTACATAGAAAACATCTTTTAAAATAATCTTCCTAAAATTATCAAAATAAAGATGAACATCTCCCACTGCTTTAGCTACCACACTTGTCATGTTCTCAATCCGCAATGATAAGATCTTATCTTTAAGATCTTTCGTCTTCTCAAACCCTTGTAGAGAAACATAAACATGATTAGTAGTTCTCGAATCGATGACCAATTGGTTTATTGAATCCTCCACTAAACAAGCTTCTATCAACAACAGCTACATACCTTTTCCTTTATTAGCTACCTATTCATTTCACTCTTTACTGTTTACCTTGAAGTGCCCTTTCTTGTTGCAGTAAAAGCATTTAAACTTAGAAAAGTCTTTAGGCTATTTGGTTTTCTTCCTTTCCACTTTTGGTGGCCCAAATACCTTAGCCTTGCCTTTCTTAGCACTATTTCCCTTCACTTTTAAGGAAAAACAATGGATATATTCACTTCTTCTCTTCGGACCGGCTGGCCGCCATTCAACATCAACTCATAGGATTGTAACTCATTCATGAGTTGTGCAAGCATCATGTTTTTCTTGCCAAGGTTATATGCGGCACGAAAACCAGTAAAATCTATTGATAAGATTTTGAACACCATATCAATTTTAGTGTTTTGGTCCAGATTGGCGTCATAGTCCGCAGCCTCAGCAAAGTAGCCAATAAGTGTAATCATATGGTCTTTGACCAGAGTGTCAGACTTTTGCTGGGCATTCGTCAAGATGGTTATGGCAAACTATCGAGCCAAGGTAGCTTAGTCTCCAAACATGTCTTCTAGCTTATCTAAAATTGTTTGAGCAATCTTACAGCTTTTCAGTTGCTTATACAAAGTACTGGTCACACTTGCCAGCATGTAGCAATGAGCTATCTCATTAGACTCTTCCCGGTGTTTTGTAGCCTTAGCTTGAGTGGCCAGTGGGAACTTATTATCAAGAATTTTTTTAAGTTTCTCATAGCTCAGGACAATTATCAAGTTCCTTTTCTATTCATTATAGTCATTTTCATTCAATTTGCTTGCAGTGAGTATGCTCAATAAGAGAGTTGGTGCCATTTTCGAATTGAAAATAAAATATTCATATATTAATATCTTTGTACGAAGCAAATGTTTAAATATGTTTTGCAACATTATGATATGCATTAAGATGATGCATGCGTCTTACATTAAACCTTGAAAACATTTGTAAGTTGTTGCAACTATAATTCCCACACCCATTGAATCAAGCCACCGTAGGGTGATCATGATCAACTAGCAAGAACATAGATTTTCATCCAATTAGTACATAAACCTAATTCTTTAGGCATTCATATGTAATAATATTCGTGTAACATTTGGTCATCATTCTAACTTAACTAGATCTCTGTAGGGAATTACTTAACTAGAAGATTTTGATTGTATAACCATCTACTCAACAGCTATTGCATCATACACCACAAATGAGTCATTGTGGGACAATATCACCAAGTAGCACGCTTTGACTGGTTGTCCTTTTTTGAAGATAGAATCTCTTAATGTATTGCATGATAATACCTACCACAAGGGTCGGTCCAACTATCATATGGTTATAAGAAAATTCTGCTTACTTTTAGGAAACCCACTAAGTGAAATCCACAAGAAATATCTACCTTGGGGTAGGTCCATTTCATGCCATGACAATAGACCAATGATGGAGTCGGTAGGCCTTGTTTAGGGACCTTCTCCCACTCAATATTTTAAAAACATGCAAGGTTTTTAATTTTCGGTTTCAATCATGTACGATCAATATATGCATGACAAGTACATGTGGCATTTTTCCTAAACTATATGGCATGCTTATCTTTTAAGAGACATGTAATGACAATTTTATAATATTCATATTCAATCATTCACAAGAGTCCATCAAAAAATTTTGATTCTCCACAGTTTTTCTTTTAAGAGAAAAACTGAATAAATGAATGTGAGCGGTGCACCAGGTAGGTTCTCAGGAAAGGGAGGTGAGTCGTATTTGACCACTTAAAAACCAAGTCTTTCCTTACCATATCCAATCCTAGACATCGACCTTCTCATTACCACATTTCTCACAGTAATCGAATAACATAAAGAAGTGAATAGAATAATACAACACATGTATTTTCCCATTACCACACTTCTTATCTTTGATATATCAACTATGATCATCTCATACATATATAACACAATTATATCATAAATAATTATTAAACATATATATAAAAAGATGGGTAATAAAATAAAATTATCAACCAAGATTTTCATTTTTCTATTCCTAGAAAATAAATGAAAAAAAAACTTACATATTTTTTCATCACAAGGCATTCCTTGTGTCTTCGACCGCCATCACTCCATCTTATCCCCGTCATGGACTCGTTTTGGAAAAATTACATTTATATTCTATGTCCAATTCTGAATCATAAGGATTCTATAAATAAAAAATAATCCTACGTGGAGGTGATAGTCCACGGTCTATTTTCTAAGAAGCACAACCTTGACAAAAAAATAATAAGTATATAACAAATATATATCATATTGCATTCATTCACATACATTCTCCTAAATATGTAAACAATTACAAGAATGTCACATCGTATCAAATACTAATCAAACAATATGAAGAGAGAGATTCGGTCTCGATTTACATAATAAACATAGCACAACTTGGCTCTTGACACCAATTGTTGGTAAAAAAACCTCGGTTTTAATCGGTTTTCCTGCACAGCGAAAAATTAAAATTTTAAAAATTGACCCGATTTGTGATATTTATAGTAATAAAATTTATGGAATTTTTACCTGTGCTTTTGGTTAAACAGATCCTTGATGTTTTACGGCTTTCAACCAAACGATCTTCTCCGCTATTCTTGTACCACAAATTGCTTCAAGTGTAGGCTCGAACCAATTGAATCAAAACACAAAACTAGATAAATTCCTCTTAGGGTGAAAACGAAAAATTCTCTCTTCTTTAATAAAAATCGATAAAATTTTTATTCTGAAAAATATGTTTATAATTTGAGAATAAATTCTCTCTATTTTTCAGCAGAATAACAATATCTCAAAAGTTTTCTAAATAACTCTATCGGTGTCATCTACTTATAGGAAGAGAAAGTAGAACCCTTATAGAGTTGTAGAGTTTTATTTTAAATAAAAAAAAACATCCTACTTAGAGTGGGAGATGGGTGAATGACTCACCCTTGTATTTCTACTAGGATTGTCACCCATTTCATGTTATATAAGGGGTTTTGGGCCTCTCTCACATCTGGTCCAATTGCGAGTATTTCTTGAGCCTTTTTGACCAAATACTCTATAATGTGATCCAACCCGATTCAGTTTTTCTATTTTCCAAAATAAAATTTAATATTTACATATTAAATAATTTTATCATCCCAATTTTACTCTAGTAAAATTTTGACGATTTTAAGCCCTCGGTAAAATTTTGACGATTTTAACTCTTGTAAAATTTTGAAAAAATTCGCTCAATATGTCACAACTCAACATGTTCACTATGACCAAATGGTTTATTTTCATTTTTTGGCTTCAAAATAGTCCAAAATCATAAACTTATTCTTCCATCATTTTTAAGTAATCTTATATAGGATTGCAAGTTTCCATTTTCATTTTCATTTCCATTTCCGTTTTAGTTTTCATTTCAATTTACATTTTTGGAAACTTACATTCATTTCCAAATGATTTCATTTCTCCATTTTGAAGAAAACCATAATCATTCCTGAATGTTTCTCATTTCTCTTTTTCTATTCATTAAGTTCATTTCTATTCAAACACATAATTCATTTTTTGTTTCAACTAGCTAGCGGAGGGACCGATTGGACATATGTAGTTGAGGCTCAGATGATTTATAATTCAGTTTCGTCTTTTCACTTATTAATTATAAACTCATTTAGTCATGAAGTCATTCCATTAAGTATCATGACTGAGCTTTCCCCAATGACATACCATTACAAAAACAACTACTCAATGCTCGTCTAGTGACCTTGTTATAAGTGTGTTACCCTCATAAGATATCCTTGATCTCTTTGGGATAATATCTATTATCCCAATATTATTCTATTTTATCTCATGGTAACCATTGCATCTTCCTTCATGAAAAGTCAATCACTATCAAATAGTGATCAAGTCATCCATCACAAAGACGGATGACCCGTGGTCACGTTTACTTTTCATCAACCATGAAATGCCAATGAGAAGATATCATTTACCTATGTTTTGGGCTACGAATTCCATTGTCATGAATGACACTACATACTACAGAAGTTGTACAACCAATGCACCAGCTTTCAGTTCCTTATCTATTTGAACTTAGGCTTTTACTTACATCAAAGTGTACGAGTCACACATACATAGTCCACCACCCAATTAGGATTTAGGTATGCCACACTATAAATGTCACAAGTGAATAAATCTATAAACAATTTTAGGATCTATTATGCTTGGGTCATGTTCAATGTATTATCAATCCCGTCAGCCACATCTCTATCTCTATCTTCTGGGAGTCATCCTCTACGATGCCCAAGACAAGGTATCTCCCCAATTGGACTTGATAAACAACATATTAGTCTTTTTATAGACAACATATTAGTTTTCTCATTTTCGATTAGACTAAGGACATGTTTAGGTTCATCTACTAATACAAGTTATCTTTCCGTATACTACACTTAGGGCACAAGATCCAACATTTTAAACTGAAAAAGGATCAACACCTTCCAATCCTTTGAATTTAGTTGCTCTATTTTTTCGTAACTCTTTTATCGGGGCTCATTCTAAACTCGAAATTATATAAGGTTTTTCTATATATTTTTACCACCTTTCTACTTAATAAACATGTTCATCTTGAGTAATTGTTATTAAAATAAGTGAATTTTACTTAATTAGTAATATTGGGCATGAATTTATAAAGTATGTGAAATTGAACTTAATTACGTAATTTATGTACATATTTTATATTATTTTGTGTTAATTTATTAATATATGATTTTTCACTATGTAAGAGGACATTGGGGATGTGATTAATGTGAATGAAACATGGACATGCATAAATCAATTTATGTGGACAGTAAGACCATGCAACTTGGGTCATGAGGTTGATAATTTGACCCAGTAAAAGATGTGCTAAAAAATGGAAATGTTGCTAAATTATTGGACTGAGAAACTGTCCAACAAGGTGTAATTAAAGCCCAGTTTCGGCACAAGTAGATGGGTGCCCAAAAGAAAGCTTTAGGGTATTTAATTGAAGGTCTTTACAGTTGGAAAATAATTAGAAATCAGCCCAACAACTTTCTGTTGAAATTGTCCACCCTATGGCTATTAATAGCATTGGTTTGAATTCAAAATAAGGAGACTAAGTCATCCCCTTCTCCTTGAAATGTGGTCGGCCATGTGTGATAGAAAAAGAAGGAATTCAAATTCTATTTTTAGCAAACTCTATCCCTTACCTTCACCTATAATTACCATGCACGTCTCACTTTTCAGATCATTCCTCATCCCTCGTAACTCATTTCACTTCTCTCATTAGCATTTTTTTTTACATTCCATTTCCCTTGTCCTTCCCCTTGCATAGCCGCCCATCTCTCTTTCCATTATTTAGCCAACAAAAACTTTTTCAAGGAAATTCTTTAGCCACCCACCTTAGGAACTCCTTAGCAAAAGAAGCATCGAGCAGAACAGAAGAGCGCATCAGTCAGAATAGATCTGAAAGGCTACTAAATTGAATAGAGTTTACTCTTTCCTCTTGTTATTTATTTTAATTATGTTTTCTTTCAGAGGAGCGCATCAGTCAGACTAGATCCAAAAGGCTGTTCAACTGAATAGATTTTACTCTTTCCTCTTGTTATTTATTTTAGTTATGTTTGCTTTGAGTTTATTATTTTTGACATCAACGATGATATTTTAAATCCTATTTGCTAGGATGCTTATGTTAATTCAATAAGATTTATTTTATTCATGTTTAATATGTTTTGTCCTCAGTCAATCATGTTTTCAATAAATATCATGATGCATTTCATTTATATGTGATTGGGTGCATTCATATTAGCTGAGTGATCCTAACCAGACGACAGCTAGTAGACACATAATTGAAAAGTGCAATGCTCAATTTAGATCCTTAAACCCGACTTCATTAAGGTTCATAATATCTTTAGTTAGCTCTATTATCATGCATAGTTTTTAGGTTTATGTGATTAAACTGTTGCAAACGTAAATGTCCATGTGACCTCGCATAAATACTAAGAAACCCTTAGTTAATATGATCAGTAAAATGCATATTTAACTAAGTAAAAGACTCCGAAAGGACTTAATTTGGTTTCCAAAGTCATGAAAGATCGATTTACCATGGAAGTATTTCCAAACATTGTTAAGCATGATAAAGTGAATTAAATTGATTAATATAGTTATCCTAGCCCATTTAATGTTGATTGTTTTTGTTGCTAAAGTCATTCAGCCATACATTTAGATTAAAATTGCATTAGGGATCACTCTTTGCATTTAGTTAATTTAATCATCACTATCCAAAATTATTGAGTTTTTATATCAAATTATTAATTACACTCGTCGGGTTGCAGCTATTGGTGAAGCTTGTGGAGTAGCACTTGCTTCTCTCTAGAGTACATTCTCAATTGTGCGAATTAAATCCTCATCACCTCGATCCTCTCAACGAGGTCTATCAGCTTTGTTTCTACATTGAGCACTGGCTTGATCAAAATCATGTGCATCTCTACTCAATTTTCACCCTTAATGGGGTGGTCGTTGCTATTAACTTCTTCTTCAACAACATATCTCGATTTTTCAAACATTTTCAACTATAAAAAAACAAAACAAAACATAATCAACATCCAAATCTCGACTCAGACTTGACTTAACCTTGGCACATACCTCTGGACTAAATTCTAAGCTCGATTTAGTCCGAGAATTAGCTAAACTTGTAGCTTTGATACCACTAAATGTAATATCTCATACCTAACTCGATCGTCGGGTCTGAGATACGAGATGTCACACTCACTGTCGGAGCAACTACAACTTTGTTTGCATAATATATAAATAAATTATACGAGTATTATAATCAATTCTTAATCTTAATATGATATTTAACCAAAAATTGGTTCTAAACGAGCTTATATAAGCTTTTATAATGCATTGTGGTTATTGAAGGAATAAAATGTAACATTTCTAAATTTATCGGATTGGCTTCACAACGTCAAGGGTATCACATTGCGACATTGGAGGTCTGTTGTTGCGATGCCATTCTCTGTTGATTTCATCGTTGCGACCTGACATATTATTTATGCAATATCCTTTAAAATTCAATTCACATCAACATAACACAATTGACCAATTACATATCTAATCCATTTAAGCATCCTACATATTTTCAACAATTCACGTGCCATCATTCAAACTAGCATTTACTAACCAAAATATCAATTTGACAATTAAGAACCTAAAACCAACTCAAAACATATGATAATTTGCATAACTCAAACATTTAAACCTTGTACTGTAATTCCCCTCACCCGACCCGATTGTCAAGTCTAAACTACAGGATGCTACATCCGTTGCTGGAGCAACTACTGTCAAATAAGTCGTAAATAAATCAATAAAACATTCAAACATGGCATAACACATTCTCATTATGATGCACAATTAAATATGAGCCTTAATTGAGCTTACGAAAGCTCTTTTGTTGACCCAAGCGCGAAATAGGACCAAATTGTAAAGTTTTGAAAATTCAGAGTCGATATTGTGATGTCGCCAAACAGTTGGTCATGTCATGACCTCAGGCCACTCATTGTCACGATGTGACACATTGTCAGTCGACATTGTGTCGAGGACGGTTGCTCGTCGAGACATAGACTCAGTTTTTGGTAAATTTTCAGCCATTTGGTACCTATTTCAATACAACCAAACCATTTACTTAGTTGGTGCATATTTGCACACTTGTGCTTGCATAAAACCAATCCAAACTCATACCAAACATTGCATTTAAACATTTCCCAATCAATCAATTCAATATGCCTCAACTTGGCACCATTTCATACAAATTCAACTTATTGAATCACAATTCATTCACATATGCATTTAGACATTCCATATCATTATTTTTCCATACCATTTCATGCTCAAATATGAAATTATAAGTACCGTACACACAACACAACATATTTCCGAACTTACATATACTAATTGGCATTAACCTTCGCAAGATCAAGCATTAACCAAAGTTCAAACACTATCATTTTAGGATAATGTGAGCTTCTAGACGATTCGATCGACACATTTCTCAAATTGGCAATCGACAAGAAAAAGGAAAACAACGAGGTAAGCATAACGAATGCTTAGAAAGTTCACAAGTGTTTAAACGAGAAACTTACCTCGATTTAAAATTAAACACATTAAACTATTTAACTTGACAGAGTTTGCCTAACATGTCAAATCACAACAACAAGGTGAGCTTTAGTATATAATCAATCATGTAATGTACCAAATTTATAACATACCAATTCATATCATATAAGTAATCATACAAGTATATCAAAGCTTTATATTCAAATCATTCATTAATACCATATTTGAACATCAAATACATTTTGTGTCATCTAGTTTTCTCATTTCATATTAACAATATTACTTGATGAAACTTAGTAAATGAACTTGAAGACACTGGTATTAAACACATCTATTGCTCATCTGAGGTGAACATATATTCATATCAAGTTACCCGTACGGGCTAGAACTTTACATCGACACATCAAATAGCTTAACCAATGCTGTAAATATACATATCAGGTTACCTATCTGGGCTAAACCTTTAAAATGACATCAGATTACTCATCCGAGCTAAACCTGTGTCACATGTATCTCTGACTCTGGAACAAATGTTGGATCTAGATAATCATCAGTAATCAATCCGTATCCATGTGTACAAGACCTTTACTAATTTTATCAGGGTAATTCCAACGTATAAGCTCATATTCATTTCTTTACAATTTAGTCCAAATCTCACCTTTTGTACCAAAGCATAAACAATCCAAATTTCAATTAAACATATATATATTCATAAATTTAAATACAAAACAATTTCAACACAACACACTATACAAACTTACCTGATTAAATTAGCAAAAAAGTTGAATTACAAGGACTAATCGATAATATTGCCATTTTCTCGGTTATCCTTGGTTTGGTTAAAATCTTGATTTATATAATAATTCAATCCAATTTATCAATTCCACATATCTTATATCATCCTATTTTATGCACGTATCAATTCAATTTCATCTTTTGAATGCCCCCTAACGTTTTGCATTTTATTCAATTTAGTTCCTAAAATCGAAATTACCATAACTTTCAATTTTGAGCTTCAATTTCGAAACCGATCTGAATTATATCCTTCTATAACCCTCTATTATAAAAAAATTACGGAAATATTACACCAATTTTGAAATTTATGAACTTTATTTCCTATGTTCAAAAACTAGTAATTAAACTTTACAAACTAGTCTCTTTTTTTTTCACTTCTAAGCTTAAAATCTTACAATTTAGTACAAATTTCTTCAAGAATTATACAATGGAAACTTTTGAAAACTTTAATAATTTTGAAAATTAGTAAATGGGCTAGCTAAATCAAGCTCTCGGGACCTCAAAAAATATAAATTACAAGAAAATGACTAAATTGAACATACCTATTTAGAACTAAAAGATTAAAACTCAACCCTAGCATTTTTCTTTTCTTTGCTTTGTGAGAAGAAGATGAAAAGGAAATGTCTTTCATTTCTTTTTAATTTTGCTTATATACTTTAATCAGTTTCTTAATTATAATTAACTTAATTAACCTATGTTTAATTAAACTTAAGTGTAATTAACAAATTTGGTGGGTTACAACTAGTTCCCACCACCGTTTGTCTATATAATTATGGTCTAATTGCACAATTTGTCCTTCGGTTAATTAAAAACCCATAGTGATTAAATTTTACGACATTTACAATTTAGTCATTGTACCTTAATTAACAATCCATTTGATTTTGGTAAAATTAACAAACTAAACTTTAATTAACCTTTATACAAACCTCGTAAATATTAAAAAATAATATTTATAATGAACTAAGAATGCTTAAGATTTTCTTTTATTTTCTTTAGTATGGATGGTAGAAAAAGATGAATAGGTCAATTCATCTTTGCTCTCAAAACTATATATATAGTTTAATGAGTAACTAAACTTAGTTAATCATGATTAGTCATTAATTAAACTTATTTATTTTCATATTTATAATTATACTAATTAAATGACTATGAACATCATTTCCCACTATCTCATAAAATAAAAATGCTTTAGTAACCTTTTTTCCCAATTGGATAATTGTTATCTAGGTTCTCAAGCATTTTCTAAAATAAAAATCAATAACGAATAAAATTTTATAATTTAGCCCCTAAGCTTTAATTAACGCTTTTTTCAGTTAAATTACATAATCAATATTTAATATATTTTCATACTAATTCCATATATCGTTCTATTTCATCCTTCTAGGCTTGGTTTATCAAAATGGGGCTTCAAAATTATATTTTCCAACACAATTTAGTAGACCATTTGTAACAGCCTAATTTTCAGTGGTGACAGAATAGTAGTTTCGAGACCACACATTTCCATCATATTAGCTCGTCAATATTATTTTTAGAATATTTATAGAGTCAATATAGTCGTATTAAAATTTGGTTTAGAAATATTAATGTTTATATAGTTAATTAAAGAAAAGGACTAAATTGAAAAAGTTGCAAAACTTGTTAATTAATGCATTTAGGTGATTAAATGGGTTAATTAATAATTAAGGGAGGACTTAAGTGATACTTAAACCCTAGTTATATTTTGGAAGGCAATTAGAAAGAAAATTGATAGAAAGATGGCATGGTTAATGGCAAAATGGTAAATAAGTTAAAATTAATTAAAATAAATTGAAACATTAAGTTATTTCTCTTCATTCTTCTTCAAATCTTGGGAAAAACCACCATTTTTGACCTAGGAAGTTTCGGTTGCTTCTTTGCTTTGCATGGTATGTAAATTTACTCGTTTTCTTGTAATTTTTATGTTTTTGAGATCGTTGCAACTAGGTCTAGCTAGCCCGTACCTTCATTTTTTATTCTGTTAAAAATTTTGGAAGTTTCCATTGATGAATATTGAATTTTTTTATGAATACCATGTATTTGGAATTTTGATTATGTTATTTGATGATTTTGTAAAGTGATTTTTGTTAAATTTTGATTTTAGGATTAAATTGTGAAAATGTCAAAATATTAGGGTTTGGTAGAAAATTTGAAATTTATTAGGGGATTTTGAGGGCCTAGTATATTTGGATAAATATTTTTTTAAGAAAAAAATGGTTAATTTGATGAATTTAGTGTTAAAGGACTAAATTACAAAAATTGTAAAAGTTTAGGGTAATTATGTAATTTTAGAAAATAAAAGGGTATTAATTGTAAAATGTATTCGAAATGAAATATATTTTGATAAATAAAAAATTTTACATTTTAGATCAAGATCCCGTAGATACTCGGAGAAAAGGAAAATTACGAAATAGTCCCTGCACTTCTGCAACTTCTATAATTTGGTCAGGTAAGTTCGTATGGTTTAGAATTAAATATAAAAATAAATTAATGAGTAGTCTAACATGTTACGATTTATATAATTAGTCTTAATTTCTGATGATGAATGGTAATTTGACGTTTAATATTGAACTTGATCCTCGACTTATTTAAACGTGGGATAGAGTACAGTTGGGATTCGGTGCGTTATGGTGGTTCAGAGTGGAGATGGTATTGGAGGGATATATTTTTATATTGCTCGAGTAAACCGAGGTTCAGCATTTTTTGGGAAATCTCATGTTATACTCTCTAGTTGGTGTGCTGGTTGGATTAGCTCTTATGAGCATTGTTGTGATGGTTGGTTTAGCTCTTATTAGCATTGGTGTGATGGTTGGATTAGCTATTATGAGCACCAGTGTGATGGATGGATTGGCTTGATTGAGCATCTGGTGTGTTTGGTTGGACTAATGATGTACTTCTATCCGTAAGTCGTTCTTTGAGTTGAAAATCTCGGTAAGTTAACTTGTTGGGTAACTCTGATGAATTTTCCATATATACTTGGGATTTGAATTGATTAATTATGAATTACCATTTGAGATTGTGGATGCCAGGAAACTTTCAGGGTTTTTATATTACTTTTTGAATTGTTGTATTTATTTTGATAAGATTTATCGATTTAATATGTCGAACTTACTGAGCTTCATTAAGCTTACTTGTGTTAAAATTTGTTCTTGTAGATACTCAGAAGGTTGGATGATTGGATCAACACTCAAGTCACACTATCCAGCTTAAATCGGTAGCTTTTGAACGTTTATTTCAGATTATATGGCATGTAATAGGTTGAATGATGATGCAAATGTTTGGATTTGTAATTAACTAAGTATGAATTTGGTTGTACAAGTTGCTTTGGTTGATCTTCTTTTGGTACTTTTGGTATTTTATTAATATGTGTTAGTATGTCCATTTGATACTTATTGGAGTGGATAAAAGTGTATGTAATGAATTGGTTGTTATGTAGCTAAGATATGGTATGTTTGAGTTGGTGATTATAGGTGATATCTTGAATGAATTAATAGGTTGAATTGATGTTATGTTTTGAAATAAATATATATATACTTGTGGTACCCAAGTTAGGCACTAAATTAGGTTGATTTTGGTATATTTTTGGCATGATTAAAGTCAATTTGGGTAGATATTTTGATTGGTAAATGGTTTGATTAGGTTCAAAGTAAGTTTGAAATGGTAAACTTGTTGATTAAGGCACATTTTAGGTTCACATGGCCTGAGACACGAGCGTGTGTCTCAGCTGTGTGTGACACATGGCCATACGACACGGTCGTGTGTCACTATAGGTTCAAGGCATGCAAGTTAGGCTGTTACACGGCCTAGCAAACGGCCTGGCACATGGATGTGTGGGGTCATTTCGAGGGGTACACGGCCAGGCACACGGGCGTCTGGCTTGGCCAAGTAACCCAAGTCAGTGTGTTACACAGGCATGGACATGGGCTGGGACACGACCGTGTGTCCCTATTTTGAATGTCCACACAACCTGGCCAAACTGCCGTGTGACCTCGGCAATTCAAAATTTTCAACTTTTTTCTTAAAATTTCCAAATGTTTTTGATTTAGTCTTGGATTCTTTTCAAAGTGTTTTTAGGGCCTCGAAGGCTCGATTAAGGGACATTATGAATGTATTGGAATGTAATTAGATTATGTTTGCATTGATGTATGAATTGAATGGTTTACTATTCTGTTAGTCCATTAATGCTCTGTAACCCTGTTCCGGCGATGGATACAGGTTAGGGGTGTTACAACATTAGCAAAAGTTAGGTCGTTACAATTCAGTAGACCATTGGGTCATTGATTTTGGAGCTACTAATAATGTTTTTGTTTTTATAAGGGTTGAAGGAAATGAAAGATCTTAAAGACAAGAATCTTTTATTGCGGATTAGGGACGGGACAACTGTGACAGCTAAAGTACTAGGAGAAGTACATATTTACTTTCATAGTTTTAGGATTATTATTTTAAGAGACGTTTTCTTTATCCCTAATTCTAAAAGAAATTTAATTTCAATTGCATGTTTATTTAAAGGCGGTTTTACCGTGACTTTGGATAATAGTATTGCAATTTATAATAATTGTTCTCTTATTTATAAATGATGGATGCAAAACTATCTATATTTTTATCAAACCAAAGATGTACTCACTACTAGAAACTAAACTCATGAATAAGTAGCTCAAAACTTTTCATTCAAAAGAGGCATACATATGAAATTTGAGGCTTGGTCATATCAACCATTAAAAAATCACTAGACTTATGAAAGATGGCACCTTAAGTACTCTTAATGAAGTGGGTCTTCCACAATATGAATCTTTCTTAGAAGGTAAGATCACCAAACGATCTTTTAATGCAAAAGGTACAAAGGTTATTTAACTATTTGAACTTGTGCACACTAATGTATATGGTCTCATGAATGTTAGTGTGCAATTACATATTATTATGTAACTTTTATAGATTATTATTCCCATTATGAAACCTAATGCATCACAAAAGTGAAACCTTTGACAAATTTCAAGAGTATCGTGTGGGAGTGGAGAAACAATAAGGTTTACCTATGTTGACCAAAGCGGTCCACAGCAGACGGACACACACCTTAAAAGTAAGGTATTGTTGTTAGGGCAGTTCACAAGGAAGTGACCTAAAAAATATTGGAACTCGGATATAGGGTGAAATGAGATCTAGTCTGCCAGAGTGACATGGATCCTCATTATCTAATCCCACTAATGGAGTGTTAGTAAGTCCTATAGGATTGAAGCAAGAACATAGAGTCCACTAAGGACAAATTGGGATTACTATGATCACCAAGGAAGGCAAATGAAAGGGTTATTAAGGTGGTAGGCAGGACGACTACCTTACAAGTCCAAGGTGGAAAAGGGAATATATACTGGCAACTGACCATCCTATTACGCGACTAAAGATTTAAAAGTATGGGTAAAAGGATATCTGAAAGAGAGATTAATGAAGGAAAGAATGTATATAAGGAAGGGCAGAGTCCGCGGTTATGGCGAGATACTTGAGAACTACCAAAACTTTTTGAATGGTTACATGATCAACCAGGGAATGATTAGGTTAGCTACCTAACCACTAATAGATAAGTTCAGAAAAAATTAGAGACTGCCATATCAAGTTGAGAGAAATCTCCCCAAGACAATCAATGAGTTAAATGTGTTTAGTTTCTTTTTTTTTACTATTACCTCGACAAGTTTAAGGTTATTTTGTCTAGTACAGTAAAGAAACTCACCAAGTTCTTTCAAACTTACAAAAATTTGGCTCATGCATACAATACTAAAAAAGTGATCGAGGACCTTGAGGAGGGACCAAACGAGACCGAGATAGGTCAATGAGTAATTATTGGTGTGGTGTCATGCACATAGGAGGGGGTACCTTTAGAGGCTTCACCTAAGGGTCAAACATGTTGTAATTAAATGGTTCATTTAGAGTTTGAGATTGGAGATAGTAAATATTTGTTTTAAAATTAATGTTTCTGATATAAGAGACATTGATTATTCAATGAAGCAGGCCTTGAATTTGTTAAGTTTAAAATTTTGGTAATTAGTCCAATCTAGTCAAATTGTGGCACACTACACCCAGATTCAACGATCGGGTCGGGTGAGGGTGTTACAAGAACGGCCTAAAGAAGGTTGTTAACAGTAAAAAGTCTGAAATTATGGAAAAATCAGAATGGGAAGAGCTTGATGGAAAAGTTATGTCTACAATTCAGCTGTTTCTCACAAATAATGTATTATAAGAAGTACTTATAGAGAAAACAACGGTTGCTTTATGGAAGAAATTAGAAACCCTTTATATGAAAAAATCTTTGGTCAATCGATTGGTATTGAAGCAACACTTGTACACATTTTGTATAGATCAAAGAATGTTCATTAGGGTTCACATTAGTAAGTTTATTACACTTATGAATGACCTGAAAAACGTCAAGGTTAACATAGATGAAGAAGATTGGGCTATGTTATTGTTGTGCTCTTCACCCCATTTGTATAAACTTTCAAGGAGACCCTGATTTATGGCAGAGATAAACTCTCATTTGAAGACATAAACGAAAATTTTTTAAGCCAAGAAAAACTTGACAATGAATTAGGCTCAAGCAGCATATCTGATTAAAGGAGCAACGGTTTTGGTTGCCAAAGGCAAGAAACAGTCTAGGTAAAGGTCGAAACCAAGGAACCGTGACAGAAGATGCAACTACTGCAAAAATTTTGGTCATATAAAGGCAAAATGTTATAGCTTGAAAAATAAAAATAGGAGGCTTGCTGAGAGTGACGAGGATGAAGAGTAAAAGGTTGAGGTAGCTAATGCTAGTGTGGCCGAAAAGAAGGATGATTGGTTGTTGGTATCTATGACAGAAAGTTCAGAGCTTTCGTCCGACTGGATTCTGGATTCAGGGTGTTCCTTTCACATGTGTCCAAACAAGGATGTGTATACAATTCAATTGAAGGTGGAGTTGTGCTTATAATGAATTCTTCACCCTGTAAGATAATCAAAATGGGCACTATTCAAATCAAAATGCACAATGGAATTATTAAATCTTTATCAGATGTCATGCATGTTCCTGATTTAGAAAAAAGCCTAATCTCTTTGGGAAATTTGGACTCGAAGGGTTGTAGAATTAACATCGAGTCAAATGACATTAAGGTGTCTCATGGCGCTCTAGTTGTGATGAGAGGTCGAAAGACTGGTAGTCTTTATGTTCTACAAGGATCAACGATAAAGAAAAAATTGCAAGTTCCTCATTTATTAAAGAGTCAAATTCGACTTAGTTGAGGCATAGGCCACTTGGTCATCCAAGCGAAAAATGTATGACCGTTTTGGACAAAAGAAGTCTTCTTCGTGTGCAAGAGTTGGAAAAAAATGCACTACATTCATTGAAAGAAAACTTGAGTCAGTTTCGATTTGGCAATGCACAAAACGAAGACTAGAAGTCTTTCGGTTTCAAAGTCTCGGTTAGAATCCTGCAAAGTTCGAGATATGCCCATAGCGGGCTTTGGCAAAGGAAGCATGATAACTATGAGTCAAGGTGGAGATTTGCGGGGTGTGTCTCACATTTATCAGATACATTGCAGGCACTGAACATGAGAATCAATGAGAAACCGACAGGGAGTAAAAAGTTGCAAGACATCGAGAAGAGGAGGTTCCGAACGTCGGGACGATGAGACATCTTTGGCAACCAAGCAAGGCTGTGACATCACGACGAGATGATGATTTCTACAAAAATACAACCAAATTTTTTACTTTCAACAAGACTTGTTCTCCCAGTTGAACTCTAATTCCTTCAGGGTTATTTTAGTCATATTAGAGCCACGTCCCTAGCTACCCTGTTTAGATTACATTAGATTTAGAGCATCAGATTTGCATTATATATCTTTTCTGTGAGATTTGTTAAAGAGTTTTTAGGAGATTTTTTGAGAGAGCTTTTATATTTGGGATATTTGTGTTCCTTTTAGGATTTGCTCTTTGTATTCGGGTTAGATACTCTCCACCGTTGTACTTTTTGTTTGTTTGTTTAATGAAAAGTTGAAGCCTCCTTTGCATGTGGTTTTTTATCCATCAGTGAGAGTTTTCAACGTAAAATATTTTTGTTTACTCTTCTCCACTTTTACTATCTCGTTGTTTATACGGGTCAATCCTCAACACATACATACATCCATATGATAATTGTAATAGGCCTATTTTGACCAGGCCCAAAGCATACCCAATTTTATAAATAAAAATAAAAACAAAAATAATTAAAAGTCTATCAGTCCATATTACAAGCCTAAAATCATACAGACCAAATACACCCCAGCCCAATCGCCTTACAAGCCCAAACCAACTAAATACCCTTGGCCCAAAACTGGAACATACAGAAACCCTAGGGTTTCTGAGACTTTCAGCGCTGCAGCCAGCAGGTTCATCCTCCGAGCCACTCCACGTCAGCCTCTGCCACGCACGTCTCCATGCCACGCACATCCGTACATTGTACCTGCAAAGGAAACGAAGACAACGCAGCACATAAAAGAACAAAAAGGAACAAAAGAAAATAGAAAAAAATAACAAAAAAGAGGACGATGTATTTTTTCTCTTTGATTTTTTATTTTGTATTTTCGGCTTTATAAAGCCATAAAACAAAATTTGTAGGGGGACACGCATACGTTCAGAGATATTGTATACAAAAAAAGAAGAAAAAGAAATCAAATTTGAAGGTGATTTCAAGTTTTATTTTCGGTTTTCTCTCGATCTTTTTTTTCTTTTCGATTCTTTGCTTTCTTTTTCTTTTATTCATGGTTGAGGAAAAAGAAAGAGAGGAAGAGTGAGAGTTTACCTTTCATCTGAGCGACGTTTACTCCGCTGCAATCGGAGCCAGACGATCGTTCGGAGAGCCCTTGGATGGCCAGTCTTCGAAGCGGCGCATGTGGAGTTTTTTTTCTTTCATTTACTTTAGGTTTTAACAAAATATAAGTTGGTTGTTAGATTTTAGGCTTTGTTTTAGCTTATAACTGTCGTAGGAAACATCGCCGTTTGATGCCAAGATGATGGTTTCAAAACGGCGTCGTTTGAAGGAAGATCCGCGCGGTGACCTGACTCGAGGGAAGGATCTGCGCGATTCATATCATTGGTTTATTTACGCGATGAGTCCCTATGTGTTCTATATAGCTTCAATTTGATTTTCTTCAATTTCTTTAATTTGTGCCGCATTTTTTATTCTGATTTCATTTTGGTCCAAGATCAAACGGTGGCGTTTTTGTTCTCTGGATTTGAATTCTAGAAGTTGTGCGCTTAATTGTTACTTTAGTCCTTAGTTTTGAATTGATTGTAAATTTAGTCTTTTGAATGTTGTAATTTTAATGCGATTACTTTTTATTATTCTTATTTTTTAGTATTTCATTTAATTTTGTAAATGTTTATTGTTTTTACGACAACTAAACTTATTATTATTATTATTATTATTATTGTACTTTAAATTAAGTTTCAATTCATATTTAGTTTTTAAAAGCATAATTAAATTGGATTGGTATCTATTTTAAATTTATTTATAGTATATTTTAACATCCGTTTGACATTGTTTTTTAAGTTTATTAATATAATTTTAAGATATATTATTATTTTTAATTATTATTTTTAATTTATCATACATTTTTAAAAAAATCTATTATATACTATTATTTTAAATTTATTTTCTATTATGCCTTGTTATATATTCAGTATCACTTAGATTAATCATTTTTTATGTAAATTCGTTATATCATATACATTCTTTAATATTTTTATTCTATAATATTTTTATTTAATTTCACTCATTATATATTTTTTATTTGTATAAAAGTTTTTTTTAAACGTAATATTATTATATATATGTACATAATTATTTTTAAATATATATATCTTCCTCCATATTTTGTATATTTCAACTTTTACATATTATTATATAGATCACTATTTACATTCAGTTTTCACCTTATGCGTACTACTTGTTAAATTAATAAATATATGTTACTTGTTTCAAATTTATTTTAAATATTATTATTCAATGTTATTATTTTAAGTTCACGTATAAATATCTTTTAAAAAAGAACTTTTGTACATAAGACTCATTAAGTATAATTCTTCCTTCTAGTATCCTGGTATATTTTTGGAAAATTGTTCATTGATTCATTTGATGTTTAATTATTAATATTGATGTATGTATAATATGATTAAAACCATTGCTTGTATTTGCCTACTAATTGCTTGATTCCTTCTAGTTTAAGTTCAGATTGTTAGTTATCTTTTACACTATATGTATTGTTATTCAATCATGTTCCAATCGTAAGAGTTGTATTTTATTAAAACACTACAATCATTTTATATCATAATTTCCAAAAAAAGCTTGGTGTTCATAGCTCTCGAGAGAATTGTGCCCTAACTCACTGGGCTTCAATTTCTCTCGACGAATTTAGGTATCCAAGTGTTTATTTTATTTAAACCATACAATTTTAAAATAAAGCATTTAAGATTTCAAGGTGTTGGATCCTAACTTACTGGATATGACATTTTGTTATCTCGATTTTAAAATAAAGGTAATATTTGGTGTTTAGGAATTTTAAGAAAATTGAACCCTAACTTACTGGCTTTTGATTTCTCGATTGACCCAAACAACCAAATATCCTTCTCAAAATGTATGAATTTTTAAAATTTAAAAGGACGAATCTAACTTCGAAGATTGGATCGTTGCACTCTAACTCACTGAGTGTAACGGTTTATTTCTTTAAAGTGGGTAGGTTTTATTTTCCAATTCGATTATTAAAATTTTCTTTTCAAAGGATCGTATTTTAAAATCTCTTCAAATTCTCGACACTAAGACATTAAACAATTGATTCGATACCAATTTTGGGCGTCACGAGGGTGCTAACCCTTCCTCGTGCATAACCGACTCCCGAACCTATTTTCTCAAAATTTGTAGACCTAAAATCATTTTCAAGGTAATCCGATCATACATTATTAAAAGATCGGTGGCGACTCCCATTTTATTTTCAAAGTCGATCCCTGTTTTTTAATAAAAATGGTTTCGACAGCTTGGCGACTCCGCTGGGGACTTTAGAGAGTCAGACCGTAAAATTGATTATCTTCTGTCTTATTATCGAGATTTGATTTGAAAAATTACGATCTTTTCTTTGCACTTGCTTGCATGATTATTGTAAATTGAGTCGTATATTTTGGCATCATATTGCATAAGACTTTCTAGTCTTGTCCTTTTAAGTGGGAGTGAGAAGCTACTCCTTCGTGAGGTTTTCACCTCTGTGTAGGATAGTGAATCACTTTCGGGATACATCCGTACCTATGTCTTCGTGAGATTTTTATCTCCGTGCAGCTATAGGGAAATGTATTCCCCTGAACCGAACTCGGTCTATATGAGCCTATAATGGGTGAAGATCGAGGAATCTGCTGGTTCGGGTACCTTGACTTAGAACCAAACCTCATATAGTGGACTTAGTAACTTAACCTAGGTAGAGCCACTCCAAATCCCTAGTGGTTACCTGATTAGGTACTTTCTATTTTCCTTGTTTACTTCTGTTTTGTACTAACCCCTTTTGTTGTGTTTTAATTGTGATTGCATTGCATTTTCATCTTAGGAAAGAAATATTGATTCAAGTCCAATTACTAAATTAGAAAGCTTGTCATGGAATACGGATTCTTTGATAAAGTGGAAAACAAAACGGCTACCTTAATATATTCTGAAAAACATATGGAAGAGTTCGCGATCTTGCTTCGTGGCCTGAGGATTCAAGGCGATCGTCTAAGAGCCTTCAACGTTCCAACCCCTTAAAGAAGCGGACGAGCCTTATGAAGATGGGTAGATGATGAATCGCGACCAAGATCGAGAAAAGGAGCTAACAATGGCATCTATTGGAGAGATTACCTCAAACGTGCGGATGAAGAAAAATATTGATATTGTCTCTTGGAATATAAGGGCGAAGCCGTACATGCCTCCGCTTTATGTAAGGGAATTTGCTTTCTATAAAAGTTTTCTAAATGTAATTGAATCAGATTCAACGTCTCTTTAGGCATTCATTTCATGCATTTGAATTACATGCATTAAAATCCATTGAAGGAGTCTAAACGAGTAAATTTGTTTCAGCTAATCTGGAAAACCAACCAACCAAACATCCTTACAGTACTCGTCGCAAAACTAAGGAAATGGATCAAAGATTAGAGAAATTGGAGCAAATGCAAAAGGATATGCAAGATCAGCTACAAAAACAAATGAATGAGCAATTGGAAAAATTCAACAGGACATGACAGAAAGGACGCGGGAGTCTCAAAAGGACATCATGACTGAGCTGACGCAATTACTAAAAGGAATTAATAAGAGGAAATGCCCTATGATAAATGATGAAGAAGAAGACAAGGATAGACCTATCTATCCTCTAGGCTTTACGCCTCTACATGCGCAGACTCGGACCGAGGTACCTCCGCGCAGATCCTCTATTTTCATTGGGCCTTAGAGCTTTCAAACCAATGTTTCATTACCGATGAACTTTCTAGCTGGATTAGGTCCTAACCCTGGTGATAATCTGGTTAATCTTACTGTCCCGGATTTTGACGAAGCAGCTGAGGAAGGAAAGGCGAACGCGGAATTGCCAAAACAGTGGGAAGATAGGTGTAAATGGTTGGAGGAAAAATTCAAAGCCTTGGAAAATGATGAAAGTCACCATGGAATCGATGCAAAAGATCTGAGCTTGGTTCCAGACTTAGTACTCCCTCACAAGTTCAAGATGCCTAAATTTGAGAAATATAGTGGGACCAGTTGCGCAGAAGCCCATATCACCATGTTCTGTAGGAGAATGACTGGGTATATTAACAATGATCAGCTATTAATACATTGCTTTTAGGATAGCCTCATTGGAGCAGCGTCAAAATGGTACAATTAGTTGAGCCGTACCGAGATTGGTTCATGGAGGGACCTAGCACAGGCATTCATGAAACAATACGATCATGTAACGAATATGGTTCCCGATAGAATCACCTAGCAAAATTTGGAAAAGAAATCGAGAGAAAGTTTTAGGCAGTATGCACAGAGGTGGAGGGAGGTTGCAGTCCAGGTTCAACCACCCCTCTTGGAGAAATAGACGACAACGCTCTTCATCAATACACTGAAGGCCTCGTTCATCACGCATATGTTAGGAACTGCAACAAAAATCATTTCTGACATAGTGATGAATGGTGAAATGATTGAAAATGCTATAAGGACCTGAAAAATTAAGGCGGAAGAGAGTAATAAAAGATCAGTCTCAAGGAGAAAAGAGGATGGGTGAATAACATAAGTTACTCAAGGTCAGTAAGTCATCCAGGTAAAGGGGTCGCTAGTCAACAAGGTTCATTGAGACAAGAATCTGGAGTGAAACCAAGCACTGAGAAGCTCCAGCTCACACCAATTCTGATGACGTATAAAGAACTGTATCAACGCTTATTTGATGCGCGCATTGTTGCCCCTTTTTACTCAAAGCCCCTGCAACCTCCATACCCCAAGTGGTATGATGCGAATACACAGTGTGATTATCATGCGGGAATTGGGGGACATTCGATAGAAAATTGCACCGTCTTTAAAAAGTTTGTTGAAAGGCTTATTAACATGGGTGTTGTCAAGTTTGATGACTCCAGTGTAGAAAATCCATTACTCAATCATAATTGATAATGGAGTGAATGCAATGCATGAAGAAGAGTGGGAAGTGTTCACATCGGTGAAAAGCAACTGAAGGAGGGACCTTGTTGGATATCCGCCCTTATAAATTTGGGAGTGCTCTAAGCAATTAGACTGCAGAAGAAATCCCTGTAGTTTTTTAAGCTTATTTAGAGTAATATTCAGAGCGTACTCATTGCTTTTAGCCTAGGAGCAATGAGAACTTTTTTGTGAAATAGGCTCATGTCTGAACGTTATTATTCTAATGAAATACATCTATGCAATCATTTTTGAGTCAATGTTCTTTCATTCTTTTTGAATAATTATCATTGATTACTTTATTCTTTTGGATTTTCTTCTTATTATTCATTCATTCATAATCATATAGTACAAATAATTATTCATGAATTTATACATTCTTTTGTATATTCTTCGGTACTTATTATGAGTCCCCAGATATCAATTATGTGAATGACTCTGCTATGGACCCAGATTTTCCTTTTGAGCGGGGCATGTGCTTAGAGGGATCTCATGACTTTGAAAATGACCAAGATTGCAGCTTATCTCCGGACTTGTTGAGGATGGTTGAACAAGAGAATGGACAGATCCTATCTCACAAGGAATCATTAGAAATTGTGAGCTTGGTGAAGATTAGAATGGACCAGACCGCAAAGATGAAGCAAGACCTTGTTGAGTTATCTCTAGAGTTCAAGATGTCTTTGTATGATCATACTAGGATATGCTCGGGTTAACCGCTGAATATGAAATCTGCACAACAGCGCGATGTCAAAATTTACAGTATGAACGATGCAATTCTTTGCCGGGGCAATGCCTTTCTCGTTGAGTCAGCATAACTTTTCCCATTTGAAGTCGAGCTTCCATCCCTTCAAGATGTTGTTGGATTTTATCCTGATTAGAGAGGAAGATCCAAAGTTTTCTGTCGTAGTTGTACCCCAAAAGGCTCTATGAAAGAAATCTGATACCAAAGAAGGTTTTTCGCATACAAGATGAAAGTGGAAGATCTTAGGTGGAGGACCTTATCTATAAAAACATTGATTCTGGTCAAAAGAGGATAACAAGGACTTGTCTAATCCTATGAGCTCGGATTCAAAAAAAAAATCAAAATCAAAATAAAAAACAAAAAGAAAAATCAAAGTCAAAAGTAAAAAGAAAAATCAATCAAAGTCAAGATAAAAGTATGAAAAAGAAAAAGAAACGAAAAGGAGAGGCCAAGGCGAAAACCCGCAAAGGGCGCTTTGTGACCAAAGGTGGTTTTGAGTTGAAAACCTGAAAAGGGCGACTCAAATTTTAGGCAAATGGGGCATGGACATCACCATTATCAAAGACTTCTAATGGGCATTACCTCATTTTTGAGATCATTCGAGGCTATTTCATAAGCCAACGTCATCATATGCTTATTCCAGAGAAGATGGTATTGGAAAATGCATTGAACTTGAATGACAGCACGATAGCTGAGGGCTGAAATCAATTCAAAATCAGACACCATGGTTGTCACTGTATTGCAAAATAATGAAATGCAAAAATGACTGAGACTTACAAGGGTTGGCATGTGAAGTTACCATCTGCCTTCTTTGTTTTTTAGAGCGTTTATCGGAGCTTTGGCTGGGGCAACACTGTTTTCTCTGGTTTACAAGATGGAAGTAGTTCTACCAATTGAAGTAGAAATCCCTTTTCTCTGGGTTTTAGTTGAGCAGAATGAATCCAATCTGATAAAAAAAAAAGGCTAAAAGCTATTCAGTACAGTCAGATGTACCAAAGGCAAATAATGTGAGCCTACAATCAAAAGGTTTGCCTCAGAGAATTCCATAAGGGGAACCTAATTTGGAAAAAGATTCTTCCTACACAAAAGGATTTTAGAGGAAAATGGATGCCAAAGGCCTTTTCCGGAGAAGCTCTAATCTTGAGTAGGATAGATGGTAAAACTCGCCAAATCCTGTAAACTCAGATTCAATCAAGAATTACCTCACCTGAAGAAGGAGAAATGACCAAGGTGAAAACCTGCAAAGGGTGCCTTGATTCCAAAAAAAAAGGTGAAAAATGAAAAATGAAAAATGAAAACGAAAAATGAAAATGAAAAAGTAAAAATGGAGAGGCTAAGTGGAAAACCCATAAATGGCACCTTAGGCAAAAGGGGATTTGAGTTGAAAACCCGAAAATGGCGGCTCAAATATTGATCAGAATGGGGCATGAAGCAATCAGAGCAACTCGTATCTTTATCAGATTGGGGCATGTGGTAATCTTGTTATACTTGAATCAACAGGAAAAAGTAGGCAACATCTTGGGGCATCGACAAAGCACTGCAGATCTCCTAAACACGAGTCAAACTCAGAATGGTCTTTAGAAAGTTTGTACAGAGAAGTTCAAGCTGCGATATCTGGGGCACCCAATTCTCATATTATCTATATTAAATTTGTTGTTCTTGGAATACCTTTTTCTTTTCCAAGATGTACATTCCCAATCAATTATTTTATTATCCTCTTTACTGTTTTTGATAATTTATTCATTTTGAGCTATGCTTAAAGCCAACTTTATTCTTATCCATTGTCATGACCCTTTTTGCAAGCATGTTGCATTGGAATAATGATTAATGGACTAATAAAATTTTCACAAAGAAAGTTTTGTATATTACTCTAGAAAGTTTCTAAATAACACAGGAACCTGAAACAGGACGATTATTTAGAACACACCAAATTTAAAGGTTGGAAATTTGAGAAGGAAGAGTCTAAATTTAGATTTTCTCTTTGGATTTTGTTGTCAAATGCATTGATTGACAAGATTCCATAAACGAGCAAGTAATGATCATCAGGCAATAGGAAGAGGTTACCTCGGAGAAGAGAAACTTCATTTGTGCATGAGTCTTTGGTACGACACCCTGAGAATGGTGTAAGAAACCAGAACGATTCAGATCCTATATCCTTGAATTGTGATAAGAGAGGATTGAGGGAAAGCCACCTATTTCTACCCTTGGATTGCAGTGGGAGAATGATGGCACAAATTGTGCGCCCTAATGGATTAAACTTTAAGGTTTACAGTGAGGGGCAACCTGGCTAAATGTTTTTCAGAAAAGCCAATCCAGCAAGAAGGCGTTGTAGCACGTCAGTCACAAAGCCTTAATAAATTTCGATTAATGACAACCTAAGCGGGATCATTCTCGAAAAAAATAAAACTCTGCATTCATGCAAACACTATTCACATGTCTAGTTAGGAGCATTTGATTCATTTTGATCATGCCATCCTAATAATTAGGCATAATTAGGTTCATTATACAGGTCATGTTCCCCAGAGAACAGATCTGGGAAATTACAGATCTTGTCTCCCTAAGCAATAGCGGAGCAGATCGAAGACGACAAATCTTATCTTCAAGTGTAAGAAAGCAGATTTAAGCCACAGGTCTTATCTCCCTGAGATTACAGTGGATTAGACCGAAGAATTCCTAATCGGAAATGGTGAATCTTATCTCCCTGATGTTACAGTAGAGAAAATTAAAGCTAGAAATCTTATCTCCCTGAGATTACAGCAGAGCAGATTGAAGCAAGTAATCTTATCTCCCTGAGATTACAGTGGAGCGGATTAAAATAAAGGATCTTATCTCTCTGAAGTTACAATAGAGTGGATCGCATCAGGTCTTATCTCCCTGAGATTACGGTGGAATAGACCGAAGAATTACAGATCTTACCTCCCAAGCGGTGCAGTGGAGCAGATTAAAGCCACATCAGTGAATCTTGCTTCCCCGACATTGCAGTTAAAAAGATTAAAGCCACAACGACGAATCTTACTTCTCTGGCGATGCAGTGGAGCAGATTAAGGCCACATCGGCGAATCTCGCTTCCCCGAGATTGCAGTTAAAAAAAATTAAAGCTAAAACAGTGAATCTTACCTCCCTGGCGATGCAATGGAGCAGATTAAAGCCACATCAGTGAATCTTGCTTCCCCAACATTGCAATTAAAAAGGTTAAAGCCACAGCGGCGAATCTTACTTCTCTGGCGATGCAGTAGAGCAGATTAAAGCCACATTGGTGAATCTCGCTTCCCCGACATTGCAGTTAAAAAGATTAATGCTACAACAGTGAATCTTACTCCCCAGGCGATGCAGCGGAACAGATTAAAGCCACAACGGTGAATCTTGCTTCCCCAACATTGCAGTTAAAAAGATTAAAGCTACAACAGCGAATCTTACTCCCCAGGCGATGCAGCAGAACAAATTAAAGCCACGACGGTGTATCTTGCTTCCTCGACATTGCAGTTAAAAAGATTGAAGCTACAAGCTACGAATCCTATCTCTTTGTCGTCACAATGGAGTGGATCAAAAGCATCAATTCCTATACCTCTGAAGATGCAGTAGGATGGAATGAGGCTACTTGAAGAAAACGAGCACCAAGAGGTCAATGTTTGATAGAGCCAAGCAAAATAGGTCATTTTTAAAGTCTTTGCTCCATTCTCGTTACACGACAACGAGCAAAGAGGGGCAGCTGTAATAGGCCTATTTTGACCAGGCCCAAAGCATACCCAATTTTATAAATAAAAATAAAAACAAAATTAATTAAAAGTCCATCAGTCCATATTACAAGCCTAAAATCATACAGACCAAATACACCCCAGCCTAATCGCCTTACAAGCCCAAACCAACTAAATACTCTTGGCCCAAAACTGGAACAAACAGAAACCCTAGGGTTACTGAGACTTTCAGCGCCGTAGCCAACAGGTTCAGCCTCCGAGCCGCTCCACGTTAGCCTCTTCCATGCACGCCTCCACGCCATGCGCCTCCGTACACTGTACCTGCAAAGGAAACTAAACAACGCAGCACACAAAAGAACAAAAAGGAAGAAAAGAAAACAGAAAAAAGAGAAAAAAGAAAGAAAGAAAAAAGAACAGAAAAGAGGACGATGTATTTTTTCTCTTTGATTTTTTATTTTGTATTTTCGGCTTTATAAAGCCATAAAACAGAATTTTTAGGGGGGCACGCACACGTTCAGAGATATTGTATACAAAAAAAGAAGAAAAAGAAATCGAATTTGAAGGTGATTTCGAGTTTTATTTTCGGTTTTCTCTCGATCTTTATTTTCTTTTCGATTCTTTGCTTTCTTTTTCTTTTATTCACGGTTGAGGAAAAAGAAAGAGAGGAAGAGTGAGAGTTTACCTTTCATCTGAGCGACGTTTACTCCGCTGCAATCGGAGCTAGACGATCGTTCGGAGAGCCCTTGGATGGCCAATCTTCGAAGCAGCGCATGTGGAGTTTTTTTTCTTTCATTTACTTTAGGTTTTAACAAATATAAGTTGGCTGTTAGATTTTAGGTTTTGTTTTAGCTTATAACTGTCGTAGGAAACGTCGCCGTTTGATGCCAAGACGATGGTTTCAAAACGGCGTCGTTTGAAGGCAGATCCGCGCGGTGACCCGACCAGAGGGAAGGATCCGCGCGTTTCATATCATTGGTTTATTTGCGCGATGAGTCCCTATGTGTTCTATATAGTTTCAATTTGATTTTCTTCAATTTCTTTAATTTGTGCCGCATTTTTTTATTCTGATTTCATTTTGGTCCAAGATCAAACGGTGGCGTTTTTGTTCTCTGAATTTGTATGCTTGAATTTGTGCGCTTAATTGTTACTTCAGTCCTTAGTTTTGAATTGATTGTAAATTTAGTCCTTTGAATGTTGTAATTTTAATGCGATTACTTTTTATTATTCTTATTTTTTAGTATTTCATTTAATTTTGTAAATGTTTATTGTTTTTACGACAACTAAACTTATTATTATTATTATTGTACTTTAAATTAAGTTTCAATTCAAATTTAGTTTTTAAAAGCATAATTAAATTGGATTGGTATCTATTTTAAATTTATTTATAGTATATTTTAACATCCGTTTGACATTGCTTTTTAAGTTTATTAATATAATTTTAAGATATATTATTATTTTTAATTTATCATACATTTTTAAAAAATCTATTATATACTATTATTTTAAATTTATTTTGTATTATGCCTTGTTATATATTCAGTATCACTTAGATTAATCATTTTTTATGTAAATTCGTTATATCATATACATTCTTTAATATTTTTATTCTATAATATTTTTATTTAATTTCACTCATTATATATTTTTTATTTGTATAAAAGTTTTTTTAAACGTAATATTATTATATATATGTACATAATTATTTTTAAAAATATATATATCTTCCTCCATATTTTGTATATTTCAACTTTTACATATTATTATATAGATCACTATTTACATTCAGTTTTCACCTTATGCGTACTACTTGTTAAATTAATAAATGTATGTTACTTGTTTCAAATTTATTTTAAATATTATTATTCAATGTTATTATTTTAAGTTCATGTATAAATATCTTTTAAAAAAGAACTTTTGTACATAAGACTCATTAAGTATAATTCTTCCTTCTAGTATCCTGGTATATTTTTGGAAAATTGTTCATTGATTCATTTGATGTTTAATTATTAATATTGATGTATGTATAATATGATTAAAACCATTGCTTGTATTTGCCTACTAATTGCTTGATTGCTTCTAGTTTAAGTTTAGATTGTTATTTATCTTTTACACTATATGTATTGTTATTCAATCATGTTCCAATCGTAAGAGTTGTATTTTATTAAAACACTACAATCATTTTATATCATAATTTCCAAAAAAGCTTGGTGTTCATAGCTCTCGAGAGAATTGTGCCCTAACTCACTGGGCTTCAATTTCTCTAGACGAATTTAGGTATCCAAGTGTTTATTTTATTTAAACCATACAATTTTAAAATAAAGCATTTAAGATTTCAAGGTGTTGGATCCTAACTTACTGGATATGACATTTTGTTATCTCGATTTTAAAATAAAGGTAATATTTGGTGTTTAGGAATTTTAAGAAAATTGAACCCTAACTTATTGGGTTTTGATTTCTCGATTGACCCAAACAACCAAATATCCTTCTCAAAATGTATGAATTTTTAAAATTTAAAAGGACGAATCTAACTTCGAAGATTGGATCGTTGCACTCTAACTCACTGAGTGTGACGGTTTATTTCTTTAAAGTGGGTGTAGGTCTTATTTTCTAATTCGATTATTAAAATTTTCTTTTCAAAGGATCGTATTTTAAAATCTCTTCAAGTTCTCGACACTAAGACATTAAACAATTGATTCGGTACCAATTTTGGGCGTCACGAGGGTGCTAACCCTTCCTCGTGCTTAACCGGCTCCCGAACCTATTTTCTTAAAGTTTGTAGACCTAAAATCATTTTCAAGGTAATCCGATCATACCTTATTAAAAGATCGGTGGCGACTCCCATTTTATTTTCAAAGTCGATCCCCGTTTTTTTAATAAAAATGGTTTCGACAATAACAAACAAAAAAAAGTATGATGTTTTTATAAATAATCTTTTAAAGTTATAAACAAAATTTTCCTTGAAATTATATGTACCATAGAGACCCTTATACTAGGAGTTATGATTCATTTTTCCCCCATTTACTCAAAAAAATGGATAAATTAGCCTTTGTACATTAAAAAAAAAAGGTGCAAATTGGTTATTCTGTCAAAAATTCATTGTTAAACGATAACATAGAACGTAATATCCAAGGTGGAGTTACATTTTAATTTGAACAAAAAAGTAAAAGTACCATGAAGGTCCTTGTACTAGGAGTTAGGTTGCATTTTGCCCCCTCTACTAAAAAATGGGTAAATTAGTCCATGTATGTTGGATTAAAGAACAAATTGGCCATTCTATTCAAAATTCCTTCCATTTTTAGGTAAAAGTACCGAGGAGGCTCATGTACTAGGAGACAAATTGGAATTTGGCCCTTTTACTCAAAATAGGAAAATTAGCCCCTGTGCGTTAGATTACAGAGCAAACTAGTCCTTTCTGTTAAAAATTTCATCCATTTCTATTGTTAAAAATAGGTTTAGCTGACAGACTAACCAAAAAAAAAATAGATGTGATGTGTCACATGTACAATGCACATCATGCTGACATACAGGGACCAATTTTTAACAATAAAAATGGATGAAATGTTTAACATAAGGATCAATCTGGTTTTTGATCTAATGTATACGGACTAATTTGTTCTTCTTTAAAATCGCGGGGGCAAAATGCAATTAGTTCCTAGTATAAGGGCCTCCATGGTACTTTTATTTCCATGTCTACTATTAAGTGTTGAAATGGTTGATGAAGCAACCAAGTATTAACACATGACGTGCCACATGTGCCTTATGTTGATGTGGTAATATTTAAAAAAAAATAAAAAATAAAACCCAAACAAATTCTGTAATTATTGAAAAACCACATCTAGGACGAACTTGAACAACATGGACAACCATGTATATATGTTGATCTTGGACAAGGTTTTTCAAATAATTAAAATTTTAAAAATTTTAAAAATTCTTTAAAAATTATTAAGAATTATAAATAATTATAAATAATCATTAAAAATTTTAAAAAATATTAAAACCATACATACACACATAACATATTTAAAGAATTCAAATACACATATACACAAATATCTTTTTTAATCAAGTTGATATTTTTAGTTAAACAAGTTGATGAGTACTATTTTATTAATTTCTTATAAGTAAAATGTATATATATAAATATATGCAATAGTAACCTTTCGTAATAACTTTTTATTATTAATTTTTAAAAATTTAGTAATTATTTATAATTTCTTATGTGTTTAATCATTTTAAATAAATTTCTATAATTTTGTATGATTTTTATAATTATTTAATATATCACTCCAAAATGAACCTAGACTAATTGTTGTCAAAAGTCATTTGAATCTAAACATCCATTTGTCCATATCCATTTTGAACGTTGTTTTTAATCATTTTTATACTTTTTTAATTATTTAAAAAACCATATCCAGGATGAACTGGGACAACCATTTGATCAAGTTCATCCTGGATATGGTTTTTAAATAATTATTAGAAATTTTATTTTTTTATTTATGGATTTTAATTTTTAAATACTTGTTGATATGAAAAGCATGAGGTACACGTGGTGTAACACCCCTTACCCGTATTCGATGCCGGAATAGGGTATGAGGCATTACTAAAACATATACACTTATATACGTATTAAACCGAGTTACAAAATTTCATCCGGATTAAAACTTTTTATATTATTAACGTGCTTTTATAATTCTTTACAACCTATCCTCGAAATATTGTATTCATAATAAATAGAGCCTATAAGACTCGATACAAACTTATTCATATACTTAATTTATCCATTAAATTATTTCAACCTTGAATAATCCACATTATCCCAAAATCAACACTAATAACAATCATAAATCTCTTCACATTAATTTGACATATTACTACATTACATATCTCGAGCATATGCCAAAATTTCGTATACGCAACCATCAACAAACTCATTTCTCCTTTAGCCAACTAGTAAATTAGCCTTAAAATTCATATCAACCATTAAATCTCACAATTTTATAACATCTCATAACCAAATTATTCTAATAACAAGATACTTTATAATCATCCTAATGACTACAAATATTTCACAAAGCATGATTATCATCCAGCATTATCTATGTACCAAAATGACTAATTCACAAGCAATAACAATTCAATGTTTTATTTCAATTCCATTCAATTCATAACTCTTCGTGTTCACAATTCAAATTAATTTCTCAATCCAATTTGCATTTCAATACCACAATAATTCTTTTAATTCAAATCATATCAATAATAATTCTCATTCAACTCACAAACAATTCAATATTGATATTTACTTTATTTTTTATTACTAACATATTATTCAAAATTTCAACAATTGCTATTAATAAATTCAATACCTATACGAATTTACTATTCAATTCGGCGTCTATCGATTATAAACGAGCATATAGCCAATTATACACGAATCATTCATATATTTTATTTTTTTTCCTCCTCCTCTCCATTCCACATCCTTAGTGTACATAACACTCTTAAAAATAACATTCTTTATAGTTTCACTATTCATTCAACTTCAAATAAGCTGTCTAGTTGGGTTACAGTCACTAAATTATTTTTATCCAGAGCTACGGAGTTCAAAATTAAGTTCTGTTAATTTTCCCATGAACTAGACTCACTTATCTTATTACCATAAAATTTTCAGAATTTTTTGCTTGGCCAATTAGTACAGTTTATTCATTAAATTCACCCCTATTTCACTGCTCAACATCTCTGACCTCTCTTCATTAAAAATGAATTATCTCATTGTACAGAATTCGAATGATATTTTCGTTTGTTTCCTTTGAAAATAGACTAATTAAGGATTACAATCATATAAATTATAACTCATAATTATGTTTATAAAATTTTAAATTATTTTACAAATTCAGAATAGGGGATTCCAAAATCAATCCGACCTTGCCTCACAAAAATTCAAATATCTAAAAATGTATAACTCTTTTGCTTGCTCTGTTTCTTTTATGTAAAAATAGACTCATTAATCTTTCATTTCATATCTTATTCACTCTCTAATTCAATTTCCACCATTTTTTTTTATTTTTCAAAGTTACACAACTGCTGCTGTCTAAACTGTTTTGTTGTAAAATGTATTCTTTCATAATTTCACTTTTTCACTATCTCAATTCCATTGAATTAATCACATCTCATTCCAATAGTTCATTTCAATTCATATATAATCCATTCAATTTATCACTATATTCAAAGCAATCCAATTTCTCATTTCCAATTTCAAGTCAATCTTCAATTCAAATCCACATATATATATTCATCATTCAATTACACTTAGTCAATTTTCCCGATGAACTTATCGGAATAAAAACAAATTTCTCGGTGGCCTACACACAGTCCGTACCACATTTGTGTAATAACAGACTCTCGGTGGCCTGCACATAGTCCGTGCCACCCTTATATCTTAACAGAATATTGGTGGCCTGCACACAATCCGTGCCACCCTTGTATCTTAAAAGAATATTGGTGGCCTACACACAGCCCGTGCCACATATGCGACCTATCAGTCTGGTACACGTAGTGGCCTGCACTTAGTCCATATCACACGTGACCCAATTACGATCATTCATATCTTTTCTATTCCGAGGTTCAATCGGGAAAGTTTTACTTTTCAATATTTTACCAGTTCTTCTCTAACCAATCTTAATTCATAATTTGCATCACATATTTGTTCTACGTATAGTACATTTCTTAAATAAAATAATAAAACACTTAAGCATTAATAAAAATATATATTATCTACTTACAAACTTACTATCATATTTTCAAGGTCAATTTCTCGCCATTCGCTGCTTTTAACAACACATTTAACCTATTTAGCACTCATATTAATCAATTTGATCCAAAAATCATACTTAAGAAAATTACATTTTTGCCCCTAAACTTTTTGCAAAATTATGATTTTGCCCCTAGGCTCGGAAATTAAACTTATTCCTTTTTCTTATGTTTTATAAAATACTGAACATTTTTCCCTTCTATAGTAACATCAAATTCTTGCTCTAACATGCACTTATGAACAATAATATTTTTTACCGATTATGTCGTTTCACTTGTTTTCACTGAAAATCGCTTAACAAAAATTGTTTAACACAATTTCAAGCTTCATATTCTACCATAAAATATAAAAATAAGCACATTTCACCTATGGGTATTTTTCCAAATATAAACCCTAGGTTAAATTATTACTAGAATAAGCTAAATTAAGCTATCGGGACTTCGAAAATGTAAATAACATTAAAAACGGGACTTGGAATCACTTACTATGGAGCTTGGAAGCTTGAAAACCCTAACCATGGTTTCCCCCTTGCTATTTTCGTTCATCATGGAGAAGATGGACAAATTTTTGGCTATTTTGGCCTTTTTAATTCTTTTAATTACTAAATGACCAAAATGCCCCCAACTTAAAAATTTCCTATTTCACTTATCTCTTGTCCATTTTTGTCCAAAAAGTTAACCAATGGTCTAATTACCATTTAAGGACCTCCAATTTAAAATTTCATAACAATTGGACACTTCTAACATGTAGAACTCAACTTTTGCACTTTTTTACAATTTAGTCCTTTTGGCTAAGGGTGGGTTTGGATGGGCGATTGGGTGCGGTGCGGTGCGTTTAGCTTACTTTTTGTCTCACGCTACAGTATCGCTACAGTATCTAATCTCACCGCCACCGCTGTTTTTACACTAACCGCAGGTAAACGCACCGCCCATCCAAACTCACACTAAATTGAGTGCCCAAACGTCGAAATTTTTGAACAAATTTTTTACGAAATCATTCCGTGAAATTTTAGACCATAAAAATATAATAAAAATAAAATTTTCCTCTTCGAATTTGTGGTCCCGAAACCATTGCTCCAACTTGGCCCAAAATCGGGCTGTTACACGTGGCACACCATGTATTAATGTATGGTTGCTCCGTTAGTCATGTCATCACTTAACAGTAGAAATGGATGAACTTTTTAACAAAAGAACCAATTTGCTCCTTAATCTAACATACATGGACTAATTTGCTCATTTTTTGAGTAGAGGGGGTAAAATGTAATCTATCTCCTACTATAAGGGCCTCCATGGTACTTTACATAATCCTACTCATCCTCTAATTCCATATCACTTACATTAAAAAAATTTGAAAAAGCCAAATAATTACTTAATAACACAACTGAATGGAATTTTTAACAGAATGATCAATTTGTACTTTTCTTCCTAACGTATAGGGGCTAATGTATCTATTTTTCTTTTTTGCAGAGGGGCAGAATGCAATTAGACTTTTAGTATAGGAGCTTCCATTGCACTTTTACCGGAATTATATGTTAAAATAATATTATTATACATTTTGGGTAAATATTCTATTCACCTATAATGGAGTAAAAATACTACACTCTAAGGGTGTTTGATAAACCATTGAAAATTTTTATTTTATTTTTGAATATTTTTATTTCATTGAAAATGAATTTTTTTAGCATTTATTGTTTCAAATGTGTTAAATAATCAATTTTAATCTTTTACATAATATAAAATTTTCAATAAAAAAAAGGTTGAATAAGATAAGTAGGTTGTACTTATCACTTAAGCTAGAAAAATATTAAATCGATTTTATTTTATTAAAAATTAAAATGAATTATCTCTTTAAAAATGAGATATTTAAATTACTATATTTATCTTTCATCTAAAACTATTTAAAATAATATAAATATTATATAAATAAAATTAATAATTAATAATTAACAATATTTTAAAAATTAATATTCATATTTATCAAACATCACAATTATATTCAATAGTTATATTTACTAATTTACCAAACAATTTTCTAATATAAATTCATCATTTATAAAATTTAAGATTTAAGAGTAAAACTTGAATACTTAAAATTTTAATTATGGCATCATTTAAACCTAGTAGGAGTTTCATTATTCCACTAACAATGGCCGTGTATAGGATACTTGGTAATAATTATACAATACCTTTGACCCGTATGCCACCATAATAAGCAGAATCTCCCAAAAGATGCAGAGAATTGAGGGAGAGAAGCGCGTAAGAGTGAGGTGCATGATTAGTTTCCTACGGTGCACACTCACCGTAACTGCCAAATAACGCCTATTTCTCTCTTATATCTCGTCCGCTGATTTTGGCGGCACTCTTATCATCACCTTCCCTTTTCCCGCTTATTCACTCCTCACAACTCAAATCTCTTTTGAGGTCATTTTGGTTTAGTTGGATTCTTTAGATTTTTTAAATTATTTATTATACTCAACTTGATTTTTAATATTTTATAGTATTTTTAGTTTTAAATTTCTATAATTATTCGACAAAATGAACGTCTTTTGAATATTATTTAAATATAAAATATTTATTTTTACGCCATAAAAATTAAAATGATTTATAAAGTAAATAAAAAAATATTAAATTGGGGACTCCCAATTCTCTAGGATTTTCCTTAATCTCCTCAGACGTGTATTCAACACTCTACATATATACTACTAGTTGTAGCCTTGTAGGAAATAAACGACCAAACCCATGTTTTGTTTTTCTTCTTTTGGTTGAGATTTGAGGTCCACAGACAAATGGGGGAGTTTGAGAGTTACTTTTCTTGCTCTAATCTCTTGTGTCAAGAAACTGAAGAAGAAGTTTCTTTTTTTGAAACAGAAGCTGAAGACGATGAAAATCTTTACTTGAATGATAAGGATGATGATGATGATGAATATATTGAGAAGTTGATTCAAAGAGAAACTTCTTGTATCTCTGATTATCCCATTACCATTCGAAACAAATGGCCGCAATGTGCTCGCTTGAATGCTATTGAATGGATGTTTAAAGTTTGTATTTTTTCTGATTTTTCTTTATTTATTCTTTTCCTTTTTAATAGGGATGGTTCGATGAAACTTTTTTTTCCTTTGATCTAGACAAGAATACTCTTTGGGTTTCAAATCCGTACAGCATATATGTCTGTAATGTACTTGGATCGATTTCTCTCAAAGAAATCCATTGATGTAAGCTTTTTCTTTTCTTTTATTGTTCAAGCAATGGTCAAATGAAAGGTTTCTCGTTTGTGTTTGTAACAATGTATTTTTGGATGTTAGGATGGGAAGTTGTGGGTTATCCGATTGTTGTCGGTGGCGTGTTTATCATTAGCAGCAAAAATGGAAGAGCGCAGAGTACCTGTTTTATCAGAATATCCTACACAAGATCACTTTGAAAACAAAGTGGTTCAAAGAATGGAGTTATTGGTAGTCAGTACTTTGGAATGGAAGATGAGTACAATCACGCCCTTTGCTTATTTATCTTACTTCATCCATAAATTTTATGGTGAATCTAAACCTGAAGGATTAGTCTCAAAAGCTCTGCATCTTATTGTGCTTATGATAAAAGGTAATTCTAAAAACCCAGCTTTGAATGTAGTTATGAACTTAGCTTTGTATGCTTATGTTTATGAATCGATCTTTTTGATGTGCAGAAATCAATTTGGTGGATCATCGATCATCGGTTATTGCTGCAGCTGCGGTGTTAGCCGCTTCTTCTGATAAAAGATTAACAAGAAAAGCAATGGAGCTCAAGATGAATTTCATTTCATTCTGGGGATCTCTAGAAATTGTGAGCGATTCTGTATTATATTTCCCTCTTATTTATATGACTTCAACACTATACTAATGTCAATCTTGCAATTGAATTTGATAACAGGAAAATGTATTTTGCTGCTATAATATGATGCATGAAATAGAGATGAGGATCTCTAAGACACCAAAATGTGTAGTTTCCTCAAATTATTCTTCAGTATATCATGCTCCTGAGAACTCTTGTGCTGTCAGTAATGGGGTTGGCACTAAGAGAAAACTTACATTCAACGACTCTGATCAATGAAAATCTGTTGGCCATCTTTTTGCAGATAAGATTTGGGTTTATTGATTGGATTATTTTGATTTTTAAAAAATACAAAAAAAAAATCGATTCTTGGAATTAGATTTTACTTATAGGTTTCATCAGCGTTTTTTCATTACGATTTTTGTTGATGATGATTGAGGGTTCCATTTTCCAATAAGATGAATGGTGATTGGATTTGCCTGGAATGTTGTGGTTTCCTTTTTGATGAGTGGGAAGTTTCTTTGTCACTGTTAGGTAGAAGCAGCACTAGGATTAGAGGGCCATTAAAAAACCCAAAAGTATTTCTTTTAAGGAATCAAAGGGGATCTTCTACCCTGATTATGAAGTAAACAGATTATTAAGATAGAGGATGCAAAAAGGCCAGTAAGATTTGTGAGTAAACACTTTATGCCACAATCCACACCAACCACATTATAAAATTGTTCATGTGAATCCTGTTGTTTGCTCCTTTTGGGTGATGGTGTAGGACCCAAAGTTGGAATAACTTTGTTTTGAGGTGGACTGGGGGAAAAACCGGGTTGAAAGGGGTGAATGCAGTTGGGAAATTGGGTGTCAGAGGCTCAGCCCTTCCACATGCTTTCATGGGGTTCTTAGGAGATCCAGTCTGGCATCGTACGGCATTGAATTTTAGTCTCCAGTGATTACTATATGTCTTGTGAATATACACATGGTTTCTCTCCCGACACATATTTATTCAGTGGTTCAATGTTCCATCAAAGTCGCACAATGTGGTTTTCATTGTTCTTTCAAATGACTCTGTAGACAGTAAAGACTGCAACGTTTGAAGAACTCTGTCAAATCATACATACAGATTTTCAATTTCATCTCCTGCATTTTTAGCCTTCCTAGAACTCCGATATGATTATTAGACATGAATATGACAAAATTTTTAAGTGTACTAAGCGTCAAATTAGTCAAATTATATTATGTTTATTTTACTCTTAAAATAAATAATTTAATGGATTCTAAATCCTTATATAAAGATTTGTATTCTACTTTTACTATCTAAAGTCTTTGAAAAGATTGTCTAAATAAGCGCCAAAGACGGGCGTTTTTGTTAGGGGAAGCAAATGTACCTACAAAATGTCTTTGATAATAATTTTAAATTTGTCCAAGTTGTTTTTATGGTAATTTAAGGATTGACATAACCATATCTTTATTTTTCAGCTGACACTCTTATCAGCAATCCGTAGCGAAAACCAGGCTTATGTTGATTGCAAACATGTGCTAATAGAGGAAATAATAACCCGCGAGATAAACGGACAGCTTACACATTTTGGGAATATATATTTGCAATGGAAAAATGAGAGGCTAAAAGATGATAAAAAGTAGTAAGACATTTGGATTGAGATATTCCTTCCCTCAAACAAGTGGAATTATCCAAGTTCAAACAGTGTTTTGCATACTTAGATGTATAAATTAGGGTATGAATTGATGATATTAATGTAGGCTTATTCATATGGTTTAAGGAAACAATCTAAGTTGATTAATTAATACTAGAAATTTTATGACATGTGTATGCGTGTAGGAATCACAAATATAAAATATAAATATATGTTTAAAAATAGCATAAAATAATTAATAAAATATGGGGTTTCAAACTAAATAATAATAACACAAAAGATATGTACGATATTAAATTTAATAAAATAAAATTAAATAGTTTATGAGTTGGTGTCACAAGTTAACTCAACACCAACTCAATCAAATTTCATCATAATGTGTGCTTAAGTAAATTTAAGGTTTTATTAACGCAATTGGTTCAGGTTCAAATCCCGTCATATGCATATTTTTATTGGTTTTTTTAAACAATAAGATTAAAATACCCTCAAATAATATAATTCATTTTAATTATAAAAGGGTATTTCCGTGATTTCTCTGATCAAGTTGGTGACTTGATTGAGGATAACACCAACTCATTTAGGAACTTAAATAATAATATAATAATTGAGTTGATGATTTTATAGTCAAGTTTTATTCTTCTTTGCATCTTTTTTTTTCTCAAAAATTAAAATTATTTCAAATTGATTAAAGATTATCGAGAATTCTTTCTTTAAAAGATAAAATCATTAATATTTTACTTTATAAAGCAAACAATACTCATAACTAGATTTGTCGATCTCCACCCGATTCTAAAATAAATTTTTTATGTGTAAGCTTGAATTTAACCATTTTTGACTCAATGATTCTTTTTAATTATTTATATAAAAGTTATCTAAATCAGATTAGATTGGTAGGATCAATAAATGATTAGGGCACTAATTTAAAGAAGGGATTTAAATTGATTGAATCACGAATTAATACAAACCAATTGAATTAGATTAAAACTAATGATTTAACTATTTTTAATATATATATTTATTTTTATTTTTTATAAAATTTTTAATGATTTATTTAACATCAAAATGCTTGTGAAATGCATACCTCTATGTTCATATTTTGGACATTCTGCATCTCATTCTCAGCAACAAAGGGACCATCCATGTTGGTTACGATGTAACTCATTAGCAGAACTAAAATTTTCATTATTTTTATTTGGATATTAAAAAGCAGGAGAAAAGCAATTTCGACATTAAAAAGCATTAACGTGGATTACTCCCATTTTCTTCAATATTTTTTGGATTCCCTAAACTTTATCCATTTTCATTTTTAAATTTCTAAATTATTTTTGTTTTTATACTTTTCAGGCTAAAAATTATGAAACATCAGTTTTATATAAATAAATAAATAAATTTCCACTTTAAATGTACTAATTTGTTTCCCTTTTGGTACATATTATATGGCACATCTTTTTTATTGAATTACTTCAATTTTGAGTAGAAACTAACGAAGATAATGGTGAAGGATGCATCGAAATTTTTGACCTTTGAAACTAAGAGAAATAGACTACCATTCTATCTATAAACTACACAATTATTGATTAGTATATATGTGTGTGTGATATTAGAACTTCAGAGACCAAGTAACAAAAATCTTGACGATTTTTTCATTTCCCTCTATGGTGGTTTCATACTGGGATCCATCGGCATGCCTAAGAATCCGATGAATACACATACCAACCACTGGTAGCATGTAAGCGGTGTTGTGCTCGTAAATGTACCTAAAAATTCGACGATAATGATATGGAAGACTGCAGTGCAACTAAGAACAGCCACGAAAACTGAGTTATCTAATATGCCCCTAAGAGCATCTATTTCTTCCATGTCCCGTCAACTGATCTCATTGAAGACCTGTTGAAAATACCAAGCATTCGGAGTTTTTCTTCATGCCTTGGTGGTGATAAACCATGTTACTAAAGCTAAACAATACATGATACTTTTGTCCTATGTTACTTAGACTAGGTATGTTAATTTTTCCTGTTTTATCAAATTTCCAATTGGCATCATATGAATCCTTGGAGGATCTATCTTTATACCCTTGTTTGAATCTGTCAAACATTAGTATTGGATATAGGTACTTTAAAAAATGAAGAGTCCGAATGACAGTTTTTTAGCTCACAATTATTTTCTAGCATGCCAAAAGTTAGCATTCCAGCAATTGCATATATAACAACTTGCACTAAGGAGTATCAAGGAATTCTTGATAAAAGGTACTTAACAGAAGACAAATGAATTGAAAATAATTATGTTCAGTATCATATCAGAATCAGGGCCATCGAGATTAAAACATTACTTTTCCTCTCTCCTGGGGATACCATAGTACAATAAATTGATATAGAGATTGCCCCTGGATATTGTTCCAGATGACATTACTGATAAAATTTCCTTTCCTTCCAACTGGTACTTGCTTCATTAGTTCATCAGTGTTAAGATACATATTATTTGTTAAGTCTGTTGTAAGTCAGTTGCTAGCAGTTAATGGGTTAGTGTTGTTATTATTGTTAGCAACAAAAGTATTCTTTGTTGTATAAATACCCTTACTCAAGTCTTCAGGTATGAAAAAGTTGAAGCGAAATGAAACTTTAAGCATTATGTTTCTGTCTTTGTTACTTTGTTTAACATGGTATCATACGTCTCTCTCATGGATTTTTTAGGACCTGTGGAGCATTCATGGTTCATGCCACTACACCAGCAATGGTTTCTAATTCAGTCTTTGACAGCCTCTTCTTCTTCACCAAGAAGATTAATATTCTTTTTAATGACTTCAATTATTTGTTATGGCGTCAACAGGTACTTTTTGCAATCAAAACTTACAAGCTGCAACATTTTCTTTATCCTCAAACTATTGTTCCTCCATCAATGATCCCTGATGGAAATGGTATGCTTTAAGAAAATCTTGTTTTTGTGCTGTACAAGCAATAGGACAATGTTCTTGCATCTTGGCTTCTTTCTTCTATTATCCAAAGTATGTTACCTCAACCTATTGGCATGGATTCCAGTGCATAGATAAGGAATACACTTGCTACTATATATGGTAGTAAGACCACCACATCTAGGTTAATGTTCTATAGACGTGCTTTCCATTCTCAACGCAAGGGAGATTTGTCAATGAAGGATTTCTTGATGAATGTTAAAGGCTACTGTGATAGTCTTGCTTGGTGAGGTTATTAGTGAGCATGAGCATGTTACTGCAATTCTCAATAGTCTCTCTCCTGAGTATGAATCAGTTATAACTGTCATAACAGCAAGTAAACTACCTTCTAGTGTTCAAAATATTACTACTTTGCTTCTTGATGCTGAAGCTTGAATGCAATCTACTGTAGTTGAGATTCCTAGTTCAGCAAACATGGTTACTCATCAACAGACTACTTCAGTGGTAGACAGTAATTCAACTCCTACTTATCGTCCTGCTTCGAGTTCCTCACGTGGCTGGGGACGTGGTCGCATGTCTAACTCTCGTATTCAGTGCCAACTTTGTGAAAAAACAAGGCATCTTGTTGATCGTTGCTATCATAGGTTTGATGCCACTTACAAGAGTACTAGTTATCGGCCTCCACAAGAAAATGTGTGTATGTTTGGTAAAGGATCATCAATGTCATCATGGGTGCCTTCATTTGGTTTACCAATGTCTTCTCCTACAATGGCTCCATATGGAAATTGGGTTTTCTTACCTTCTCAAACTCCTACAAATGCATGGTTCAACCTGTTTTGTGCAACTCCGCAGCCTGGAAGTGCTTTGATAGCACTAGAAAGAACATAGGTTTTCTTCCTTGCTTATTGGTTAAATTGTTCCCATTTAGTTATCCTTAGCATATATTTTAGCATTTTCAGTCTAGTAAATTGCATTTTATAACTCAGTGAATCCTAGCCTATTTTATCCTTAATTTTGCTATCTTTTTGCATTAATGTCGCTGCATCAGTTAATTCCAAATTGCATCCAAAATTGTCGCCACACCTGACAGTTGTCCGGATAAGAACTAAAAATGCGTGAGCTGTCCAGTTTGGTATAATCAACCGTACATACAAGGACAAAATAATTATAAGGAAATGACACATGTACTATTGGAGGAGGACATAAAAGGTTGATGTGAGAAGAAAAATAGGGGGGAGAGAGCTTTTTCTTGACCATCATCTTCTTCATCCTACATTGAAGCTTGCGGTTATGGCAGCTTAAGCCTCTCACGGGTGATCCAACGTGAAAATTGATACAGATTAGCTTTTGACGAGGAGACCTAAGTGCGAGACAAGAGGGAATAGAGAGATTCAGTTAAGTTGTCTAAGAATAGTATTCTTCACTCGATTCTTTCTTATTTCTTTCTAAATGATGGCGATTACTCTCTATTTTCTGTTTGTGTGGAAGTACACATGAATTATTGGTTAAATGTTATCTTATTCAATCTTGCTTTCATTGTTTAATCTTGGGGTTTGAATGTTTCTTAACACGGAAGTGTTATTGCAGTTACTGACACTGGAAAGTGCAGTGACAGTTCAAGCCAAAAAGCATTACAACGGAAGTTGAGTGATGATTAGAGGAATTTAGTCCACTTGTTCTTAATAGTGCCATATTTCCATCATCGGAAGGTGGGGTTAATGTGCATGTTTAAGTCTCAAATTAAATAGAGGAGTGACACTTGGTAAGATATACATTGAAATTTATTGCCTCGACAATCACTTATCCTTTTATAGCTTATGAGCACTTAGTATTCTGCTGAAGATTCATGTTAGGGATCCTAGTTTATTATTATCATATTTTATTTTATTGTTTTCAAGTTTTTGCTCCGACAACTATCCTCAAAATTTATCTTGTTTCTATTTAGTCATTGCACCGACATTAATAGACAAAAGAAAACAATCCCTGTGGGATCGATACCCGACAGACTCACATTTGTCTACTATACTTGCATCGACAGTGTACGCTTGCACATTATTGTTGTGACCTTAAATAGTTGATCAAGTTTTTGATGCCGTTTTCGAGGATGGTGTTTGTTTGATGTTTATTTTTGTTTTTGTGTGTTTTTGCACTTTATTTTCCTTATATAATATTTAGTATTCACTAACTAGTTTTTCTTGCTATTTATTCAACTTCATTTTATGTGTTTTATGACCCAAAGAAAATAGAATTTTCTTGCCGATTTTGATCCAAAAATTTAAAGGACTGTTCGGAGTAGAATTCGAGAATAAAGAAATACGACTCTACTAGGGGACAATGCAGCCATACCTCCGATGCAACAGAAAATGTAATAACCCATTGTTGTCGCAAGATGGTCACATACAAAATAGGACTATACGAGATTTTGTAGTACCTGTCTTGGATGATTTACAACCGGGAGTTGCTAGGCTAGCAATCTAAGCTGGGAATTTTGAACTCAAACCAGTAATGTTTCAAATGCTTAATTCTAATGGACAATATGCTGGACTGCCACATGAAGATGCGAGAGAACATCTCAAATCCTTTTTATTGATCTGTGCTTCCTTTAGTCAACAAGGGATTCCTGATGATGCCTTGAAGATGCAATTATTTTCTTATTCCTTACACGGAAGAGCCCGTACTTGGTTTTTTAGGCTACCTGCCAGATCAATTACTTCTTAAGATGCACTAGCAACACAGTTTGTTTTGCGATTTAACTTGCCAACAATGAATGCTCATCTTCAAAATGATATTACTGCTTATCATCAGCTGGATGATGAAAATCCTCACACCACATGGGAATGTTATAAATCTTTACTTCGACGTTGTCCCATGCACGACATTGAACCAGAAACACAAATTGAGATTTTTATAATGGGCTAAAATTACATACAAGGAATCTTGTCGACGCATCAGCCAATGTACCTCTACTGGATTGTACTTATAATGATGCTGTGAGAATTCTTGAGAGGATTGCTCAGAATGATTATCAATACCCTATCTCCAGAGCTGCACAAGCAGAAACTATTCCAGGAGTTATTGAATTGGATGCAATAACCGCACTAAGTGCTCAAGTTTCTTCTTTCACAAACATGATTAAAAATATGCAAGGGACTAGTGGCGTTGCACCTATACAAGCCGCTCAACTAGGTAGTGTTCCTACTTTTTGTTGTGAGATTTATAGTGACAACCATAGCTATGAAGATTGTCCACAACATGTAGAGAATGTCTGTTATATTAATTGTATCCGCAAAAATTCTTATGGTAACTCTTACAATAACTCTGCACGCAACCAACTGTTTTGGGGAACTCAAAATACTAGACAAAATGCTGCGACATTTAGATATAGGAATACATCTACTCAGGGAAATTATAATCCAAGACAAGGGAATTATAATCAACAACAGTAGAACTACAACCAACATACTCAGATGAATCCAAAACAAGGCCAGACACATCTACACCAAAATTTGATACAGCCATAACACTCTTCAATATCGAATCAGCATGTTCAAGGACATCGACAGCAACCGTACACTCAAGCTTCTACTTCTGACCCGTTAGCAACTCTTCAGCCGTTAATGCGGGAGTATATTACTCGCACGGAAGCTATCGTACAAGGGAATTCAAATTCCATTCAAGCATTGGAGGCACAATTAGGACAACTTGCTTTGAATTTGAATACTCAACCACTAGGCTCATTACCTAGTGACACGAAAAATCCCAGTCTGAGAGGGAAAGAACATTGTAAGGCTATCACTCTTAATAGTGGTATTCAAATTGGCGAACCATTTATAGACTCTACTGTAGCACCTCTAGATACGAATGGAGTGATCACTGGTGAAAATGTTGAATCTGAAGAGTTTGTCGATGCATCAGACAAAGAAGTTCCACAAATTATCACTCATATGCCTAATGTCCGACCTTCGAAACTTTTGGCACAATCAAAGGTGTCGGCACAAGCAGATGTATCTCTACCTTTACCTTTTTCACAAATATTCAGGAAGAACGAGCATGACAAGCAGTATCAGCAGTTCCGTGACACACTGAAGCAACTGTAGATCAACATTCCTTTAGTAGACGCTCTGGTACACATTCCGAGTTATGGGAAATTTATGAAAGACCTCTTGTCCAAGAAGAAAAAGCTCACTCATATTAAAACTATTTCACTCACAGAAGGCTGTAGTGTTGTTTTGACAAACAAGTTGCCCTCTAAATTGAAAGATCCTAGGAGCTTTACCATCCCATGTTCAATTGGCAATCATTATTTGGGCAAGACTTTATGCGACTTGGTAGCTAGTATTAACCTAATGCCACTATCTACTTTTAGAAAGTTGGGAATTGGTCACATGAAATCTACCGCAGTGACATTACAACTAGCCGATCGATCCTTGACTCAACCTGAAGGGCGAATCAAATATGTCTTAGTTCATATGAATAAATTCATTTTTACGACTGATTTTATCATACTTGACTACGAGGTAGACAATGAGGTTCTTATAATCTTAGGACGACCATTTTTAGCCACCGATCAAACTCTTATTAATGTTTACAAATGTGAACTAACCATACGACTTAATTACGAGCAAGCCACCTTTAGTGTTTTTAAATCTATTCAATGCAAAGACAAAGAAAAATTCCATACTGTTGATGTGCTAGATCATATAATTGAGGAAGAATTCAATGACCAAAGCATAGTACTTTCTGAAGAGTTTGCAGTGACATTTGATGCCGAGTCCTTAGAAGATTATGACAATATGGTTGAAGCTAATAATCTTGAACTCAAGCATGGATGGCAGATTGAATCCTTAGACCTAGCCAACATAACAACCCTAATTTTCAAACCATCTATTGAAGAAGCTCCTACTCTGGAATTGAAACCACTACCTCATCATCTTAAATATGTCTTTCTGGTTAATCATAATACTCTCCCAATTATTTTCTCTACAATGTTGGATGTAACTCAAGAAGAGAAATTGGTTCATATTTTCAAGCAACATAAATGAGATATTGCTTGGAGTATTGCCGATATTCAAGGTATTAGTCCTTTTTTGCATGTCGAAGATCAAATTAGAAGATGAAGGCAAGCAATCGATTGAACAGCAAAGAAGATTAAACAAGAAGATGAAGGAAGTTGTCAAGAATGAAATCATAAAATGGCTTGATGCTGTTAATATTTACCCGATTTCTGATAGCAATCGGGTAAGTCCAGTACAATGCGTACCTAAAAAGACTGGCATCATTGTGGTTCACAACAATAAGAATGAATTAATTCCTACATGCATTCTCACGGGATCGCGAGTTTGTATGGATTATCGCAAATTGAATGCGGCCACAAAGAAGGATCACTTCCCAGTTCCTTTCATTGACCAAATGCTGGATCGACTTGCTGGAAAGGTTATTATTGCTTTTTAGATGACTATTCTAGGTACAATCAAATTGCTATTGCACCAGTGGATCAAGAGAAAACAACCTTCATCTGCCACTTTGGTACTTTCATTTTTCGCCGTATGTCTTTTGGTCTTTGCAACGCACCAGCCACATTTCAAAGGTGCATGATGGCAATATTCTCATATGTGATTGAAGACTATTTAAAGGTTTTTATAGATGCTTTCTCAGTCTATGGGAATGATTTTGACCATTGCGCTGACAATTTGGATAAAGTATTAAAACGATGTGAGGACACATATCTTGTCTTGAATTGGGAAAAATGTCATTTCATGGCAACTGAAGGCATTGTGTTAGGCCATCGCATCTCTAGTCAAGGCATTCAAGTAGACAAAGAAAAGGTGGAAATCATTGAGAAATTTCCACCAAAAAACGTGAAAGGTATTCACAGTTTTCTTGGACATGCAGGGTTTTACCGAAGGTTTATTAGAGATTTTTAAAAAATTCTTCTTTGATGATGCATGTCTAGTTGCCTTTATTCAATTAAAAAAGCAGCTAGGGAATGCACCCATTGCTGTTGCACCAGATTGGTCTCAACTTTTTGAAGTTATATGCAATGCAAGAGACTTTGTTGTAGGTGCGGTTCTAGGACAACGAAAGGGAAAAATATTCCACGCCATCTATTATGCTAGAAAAACTCTTACAGAGGTTCAATTCAATTATACCACCACAAAGAAAGAATTGTTGTTTGTAGTCTTTGCTTTCGACGAATTTCATTCCTATTTTGTCGGTGCAAAGGTTACTGAATTCACTGATCACTCGACGTTGAGATATCTCTTTGCTACAAATAATACCAAACCAAGACTGATATGCTGGATATTACTGTTGTAAGGGTTCAGAGGATCAAGTTAGAAACCATCTATCTCGATTGGAAGTTGGAAATAAAGATGGAAACATACTTCAAATTGTCGATGCATTCCGAGATGAGAAGTTATTTGCTATAGATGCAACTCATTGGTATGCGAATTTTATTAATTATCTAGTGTGTGGAAAACTCCCATTTGGTGTCACAAGCCATAAAAAAAGATTTTTTTTGTGACTTAGTGAACTATATTGGAACGAGTCGTATTTATTCAAGGTATGCAATAAATTTGACGTTGTGTTCTGAAAAAGGAGATGCTTTCAATCTTGAAGCATTGTCCTGTTGCTCCTTATTAAGGTCATTTCGGTGGTATGAGAACTGCTGCTAAAGTTCTCCAATCAGGATTCTACTGGCCGTCATTATTCAAAGACGCCCACAATTTTGTGAATCAATATGATAGATGTCAGCACATCGGTTCTATATCTCGATGCAATGAAATGTTGTAACAGCCAATTATGGAGGTTGAATTATTCAATGTTTGGGGTATGGATTTTATAGGACTATTTTTAGTTTATTTGGAAATCTTTATATACTAGTAGCTATTGACTACGTCTTGAAATGGGTTGAAACTGTTGCAGTCCCAAAGGATGATGCAAAGACAGTGCTAAAATTTTTCACAAGCATATACTCACCCGCTTCGGCACACGAAAAGCATTGATTAGTGATCAGTGTACACACTTTCATTGCAACCAAGTGGCAACTGCACTGAAGAGATATGGAGTTAATCATAGAATGACTACTACTTATCATTCGCAAACCAATAAACAAGCCAAAGTATCGAACCAACAAATTAAGAACATTCTTGAGGAGGTTGTAAACCCTTTGAGGAAATATTGGTCTTTCCAATCGGATGACGCTTTATGGGCATTACGGACAACATACAAAACTCCATTAAGGATGTCGCTGTATCAATTAGTTTTTAGAAAAGCATGTCACTTGCCAGTTTAACTGGAACACAAAGCAATATGGGCAATTAAGCAAGTGAACATGGACTATGAAGTGGCTTGAAAGAAAAGGCTGTTGGATATCACTAAACTAGAGGAGACTAGGAGAAATGCCTATAAAAATGCTGTGATTTATAAGGAAAAGACCAAACAATAGCATGACAAGATTATTTTACAACGACAATTTATCGCGAGCCAACAGGTTTTATTATTCAATTCTCGACTTAAATTGCACTCAGGTAAATTGCGTTCACGTTTGTCTAAACCTTTTGAAGTTGTCGACATATTTTCTCATGGTGCAGTCACAATTTGAGATTTACGTGATGGACACTAGTTCAAAGTAAATGGACAGAGGCTGAAACACTATTTTGGCAAGAGTGATCAAAAGCAGGCAGAGACCATTAAATTGGTCGAAAAGTTTTAATTTTTAATTATTACTTCGTAATTTTAGTTTATTTAATTTATGTTTTATTAAAGTTTGTTTTCCTTCTTTTTTGAAAAATAATTAAGTACCATTGTCGACGTACTAAAATTTTTTTGTCAACACATTTCGTAATTCTGTACTACCATTTATAACTCACCAAAATTTAAGGAAATTCATATTCCACCATTGGATAAAAAACCACTCAGTCATTTGATAGAATGTGTCTGATACATTCCATCATCAAGGGTAGAAAGATCGATGTCAGCTAATACTCTACTAGGAAATTGCTGATTGCGCCGCAAGGCAAATTAGAATCTTGGTTTTCCTATCATTGGTGATGTTATTGTGCCAACAAAGAGGAATCGTTTCCCGTAATGGTGAGAAAGTCCTGGAAAATAAGGGCCAGATCAGTGAAGCCTATATAGAAAGAATGACTCGCGGAAAAGATACGCCGATACTGAAGGAGGCAAAAACAAGCAAGACAAGGAATGGAAAAACGAAAAACCTAAATGTAGAGACATCATTATGGAGCAAAATGAAAGATGTCGAAAAAATGGTTAATTCCATCAACAATAGGCAGATCAGGATTGTCACTACAATAAAATATCTGGAGAAATCCCAGAATTTGTTATGCTTATACCAAAGCTCGAAATAGTTCAATTATAGCCATATTAAGCCAATTGAGCCCATCCCCAGTACCAGAATTCCCAGTGTTTCCAGTAATCATTTGAAATTATGAACTCTCATTTGCAGAAGACGAATTGGAAGACCGAGATAGATCGGTGGCATCCCCTCCCATTGTGCAAGTCTCTGATAATGACAAAGAAGAGGAATCCAGGGACATTGAAGAATGCCTATGAAAGATTGATAGCTTGTTCGAGGATGGTATTTTTGCTGATCAAGAGGACACTGTTATTGAGAAGGAAGTTGTTTCTAAAGAAGAAGTTGTTGAAGATGAAATGAAAAAGAAGAGAGATTCTATTGTGAACATTTTCACTGCATCCGAGTCTGTGGGTGTAAATATTGATAATTTAGAGCGAGATAGAATAAGACCGTTGGAAGCTACTAAGGTGACTAGTGAGAAGCAATACAATTCATTGGCAATAGTGGTCTACAGTAGACCACTCTAGGTGGCCTCTCCTACATAGGAAGCAACCGATGATGCCGGGACAGAGCCAAAAACTGAGGAGTAATCTGAGGACTGTGCAAAGCCTAAATAAAAGAAGAGAAACCGCTCTAAGGATAAAAAATGAAAGGAGGAGGAGAAGAAAATAAGGAGGAAGAAACATCGTGCAGCCACATCGATGGCTGAGGATAACTGAATTTGTTTATTTTAAGCTTTTGCTATAGTATCCATGCATTGCTTGTAGCTGTAAGTTTTATTTTGATAACTAGACATTGTCATTGCATTTTTATTGTCATTAAATTTTCATGTTAGTGCATTGGGGACAATACAAACATTAAGTTCAGTAATGAAGCATGGAAGGTTTAATTATAGTTAATGAAAATTGTTCAAAAATTTTTGTTACATTTGATGCTTAATTCTTGAATCATGTGAATTATCAATGAATGAGTTGGATAAATTTGATAGAAAGTTGTAGCTTCAATTCTTTGATGAATGGATTAGGTTGCATTAGTAATGGATGACTGCCATCATTCCTTAAATCTTGAATGAATCTAATTTTTACAGTGGCTTATATATATAGTTATAAATTAGAGACACTCCAAAGTGGGTGTAGTATAGAATGTTAAAAATGGAACACTTCAATACAAGCGTTAGAAAAATCAATCTGGCCAAAGGTTGTCGCTGGATGAGTGTGTGTCGGTGCAATTACGTACTCCTTGGGGGTTTGTTGCACTCCAGCGTTACTTTTCAGGAACAAGGGTATAGTAATGCAATGATGTCTCTTATTTCGAATATATATAATATAAATACTTAGTATTGTACAATAAATATTGTATTGGTAGATAGAACTTGGGGTTTGAAGCATGATGCTAGCAGTGATGAAGTTGTAACATTATTCATTCATGCTTAGGTATTGTTGATGCAATATCCTTTCATCTGAATATGATTCATTCATTGGGAATTTAGAGGGTTCAAGTTGCTAGAATGATCATTTTCCTTAGTAAAATTATTGTAGCCTTGCTAGTTTATGTTTTACTTGAGGACAAGTAAAACCTCAAGTTTGGGGGTGTGATAACACTAGAAAGAACATAGGTTTTCCTCCTTACTTATTGGTTAAATTGTTCCCATTTAGTTAACCTTATCATATATTTTAGCATTTTCAGTTTAGTAAATTACATTTTATAAGTCAGTGTTTTATCCTTAATTTTCTATCTTTTTACATTAATGTCGTTGCATAAGTTAATTCCAGATTACGTCCAGAATCGTCACCGCACCTGACAATTGTCTGGATAAGAACTAAAAATACATGAGTTGTCCAGTTTGGTATAACCAACCTGTACATACAAGGACAGAATAATTCTGAGGAAAAGACACTTGTACTATTGGAAGATGACATTAAAGGTTGACGTGAGAAGAAAAATAGGGGGAGAGAGCTTTTTCTTGACCATCATCTTTTTCATCCTACCTTGAAGCTTGCAACTATGGCAGCTTAAGCCTCTCACGGGTGAATCAACGTGAAAATTAATGCATATTAGCTTTTGACGAGGAGACCTAAGTGCGAGACAAGAGGGAAAAGAAAGATTCAGTCGAGTTGTCTAGGAATAGTATTCTCCACTCGATTCTTTCTTATTTCTTTTTAAATGCTGGTGATTACTCTTTATTTTATGTTTGTGTGGAAGTACACATGAATTCTTGGTTAAATGTTATCTTATTCAATCTTGCTTTTATTGTTTAATCTTGAGGTTTGAATGTTTCTTAACACGGAAGTGTTATTGCAGGCACTGACACTGGAAAGTGCAGTGGTAGTTCGAGCCAACAAGTATTGCAATGAAAGTTGAGTGAGGATTAGAGGAATTTAGTCCACTTGTCCCTAATAGTTCCATATTACCATTATCGGAAGGTGGGTTTAATGTACATGTTTAAGTTTCAGATTAAATAGAGGAGTGATGTTTGGTAAGATATACATTAAATTTATTACCTTGACAATCACCTATCCTTTTATACCTTGTGAACACTTAGTGTTCTGCTGAAGATTCATGTTGGGATCCCAGTTTATCATTATCATATTTTATTTTATTTTTTTCAAGTTGTTGCTCCGACAACTATCCTCACAATATATTTCGTTTCTATCTAGTTATTGCACCGGCATTAATAGACAAAAGACAGCCATCTCTATGAGATTGATATCTAACAAACTCACATCTGTCTACTATTCTTACATCGATAGTGTGCACTTGTACATTATTGATGTGACGTTAAATATTCGATCATGCTTCAACAACTACTCCTATCTTGAGTTCTAATCTTCAAACTTATGTTGCTACGCCTGACACTGTTGGAGATAATGCTTGGTATCTAGACTCTGGTGACACATCATCTCACTCACTCTGCTTCAACAAAGGAAAATCACTCTATACAATGGCCCAAAGAAAGTGTATTTGGGTAATGGATCTGCCTTACTTGTTCTTCATACTGGTCAGACATCTTTACTTACTCATTCTCGTTTATTGTAAATGAGGTCCCTCTTGTTTGTGCCTGGTATTGCTAAAAATCTAATGTTTGTGTCTGAATTTGCAAAGGACAACTAGGTGGTGTTTGAGGTTTTTTCCTACTAGATGTCAAGTGTGTGATTTGCAGAGTCGAGATGTTTTTCTTCAAGGATCAGTTCATGATGGTCTCTACAAATTGCATCTAAGCACTAGTATCAAATCTACTATATCTACTACTTCAACACATTGTCTTGCTATTGTCAAATCCATTCCTTTAGTTGTATGGCATAGTAAACTAGGGCATCCCTATTTAGCTACACTTAAGAAAGCTTTGACTTATTGTAATGTACTTGTGTATGATAATAAAATTTTGGTTGACTGTGTTACTTGTCATCTAGGCAAAAAAAATAAATTGCCTTTTTCTGCTTCTACATCCAAATATACTACTCCTCTTTAGATGGTAATTGCAGATGTTTAGGGGTCAGCTCCAGTATGTTCAAATGGTTTCTCTTATTATGTGGCGTTTACAGATGCTTATACCAAATACACATGGCTCTATTTTTTAAAGAAAAAGTCAAATGTTGCTACAGTCTTTCCTCAATTTCACTAACAAGCTAAAATAATAATTGGGGTAAAATTAAAAGTGCTTCAAACAGATAGAGGGGGTGAGTTTCAAGTGTTGAAATGGTATCTATCACAAAGAGGTATCTCTCACAGGCTCACATGTCCTTACACATCTGAGCAAATGGTATTGTTGGCTCATTTGGAATCCAGTCTCTCCATGTTGGCTCATGTGTGCATGCCCTTCACTTATTGGTGTGAAGCTTTCAATAGTGTAATTTATCTGATAAACAGGTTACCCTCTCTATGCTAGGCAATATCTCTCCTTATGAAAAACTATTTTGTGTTAAACCTGATTATCTGTCGCTTATAGTACTTGGTTACTTATGTTTCCCTAACCTTAGACCTTATAATACTAACAAACTTCAATTTCAATCAGCTCCATGTATATTCTTAAGCTATTCTCCTCAACACAAAGGTTAAAGGTGTCGAAATTCTTTAGGTAAGGTGTTTCTATCTCGTCATGTCACGTTTCATGAAAGTGTTTTTCCATTTAAAAATATTATACATACATCCAAATTGTCCAGTAGTCCGTCAACTGTACCATCTAGTTCAAAATTAGTTATATTTCTATCCGCCTAAGTTACAAATCATGGGTCACCTCGCGAGTCCAAAATATTATCTCTATCATCTAATACACTAATGAATCCAGCTTTTGTATCAGCTTCTCTTAGTGTGTCAATATCTTCACCTTCAAATAATGTGGTAGTCATTTCCCATCCACCAACTCAGTGTCCAACTCTAAGTTAGTCATCTTAGGCCACTAATTCTCATCCTATGGTTACTAGCAACAAAGTAGGAACCTTTAAACCAAAAACATATGTCACCAGGGTAACTAGTTCATTTGATACTGTGCTTACTGATAGTTTCTCTGCTATTATACCTATTGATATTCGTGAAGCAATGAGTTAATCTTACTACAAGAAGTGGTGAACAGTGAGTTACAAGCTCTTCTAAAAAATAATACTTGAAGCCTTTGTCCTCTCCCACCTTCTAAGAGATCAATTGGTTGTAAGTGGTTGTTCAGATTGAAGAAGAAGCCTGATGGATTTGTGGACAAGTATAAAAGAAGGAGTAGTAGCTAATGGGTTCTCTCAACATGCTGGTTCTGATTTTTATGATACTTTTAGCCTATTGTTCGAGCTGTAACAATATGGACAATTCTAGCAATTGTTGTTATTAATGGATGGGTGTTAAGGCAAGTTGAAGTGAATAATGTTTTCCTTAATGGCACCTTGACTGAGGAAATTTATATGGATCAGCCACTAGGTTTTGAGATGCACGGAGCAAATGAAGGACAGCTTGTGCGTAAACTAAATAAGGTACTACATGGTTTAAAACAGGCCCTTCGAGCTTGGTTTCATACATTGAGGCAACATTTGGTAGAGCAACTTGGTTTTCAAGCTTCTAAAGTTGATCAATCATTGTTTTCTCGAACAACTGATGCCTCAACAATTTTTCTAATGGTATAAGTAGATGATATATGTAACACCCCTAACTCGTATCCGACGCTGGAACAGGGTTACAGAGTATTACCGGACTTATAGGTCAAACAATCATACATCTCAAATTCATTTCTCATTCAAATTAACAACCATTCAAATTCATTCATATAGTCCCTAATACGAGCCCTTGAGGCCCCAAATAGACATTAAAAGTGGTTTGGGGCTAAACCGAGTACTCAATGAATTTTTAGAAAAAAATTGAAAATTTTCAAAGTGTAGGGGACAGGCACCCGTGTCTCAGGCCATGTGGGCATTCAAAATGGAGGCACATGACCGTTTCCCAACTCGTGCCCAACCCCGTGTAATTCACTGACTTGGGTCACACGGCCAACCCACATGCCCGTGTGTCAAGCCGTGTACCTTTCGAAATGGCCTCATACGCCCGTGTGCTAGGCCGTGTGTTAGGCCATATGAAAACTAGAGGGTATACTGACTTGAGCCAAACAGCCAAGCCCCACGCTCATGTGCTAGGCCATGTGAAACTACTAACTTGATTTCTAAAGAAGTATCAGAGGACACACGACCGTGTCACCTGGCCGTGTGTCACACACGGTTGAGATAGACGCTCATGTCGATAAAAATAGGCTATTTCCAAGTCAAATTTCTCACCCAATGTGGTACCAACCTAATCTCAACAATGCACATACAACCATGGCATAAATAGGCATTCAAAACCAACCAATATCAAGTTCCTAACATGTTATAATATCACACAAAATCATGATTCTCATAGGTACCTCAAAAGACTATTTATAACATGCCAAAATATACTTCCAAAATATACCTAAATGGTCAAACACATATATGAGACATTGTGCCTAAAACTTAGCATGCATACCGCATCTTAATTTCAACCATTTGGTACCCTAAATACCAATTCACAAATAAGGCATTCACATAGCAACTATACACCACATACCATAAGGTCATTTATACATATTTATATAACCAAACATATACCATTTTCAAGCCAAAATAAATGGCCAAAACACAATAAGACATATAGGCTACATTAGCCAAAACACCTATATATGCCATTTACCCAAAATATAAAGTTCAAAGTACTAAAATAAGTATTTGATAGTGTGATGCAATCTCTGACAACTTCCAAACCGAGCGAGCTTCCGAAGCACTATAAAACACGGAAAAATAAACAGAGTAAGCAATTAAGCTTAGTAAGTTCATATAACTAGAAATACAACTTACCATTCATCCACAATTTATATAACCAAAATTAGGACATAGATTAACTCCATTTGGCCCAAATCCTAACACATAATCCATAATCATGTTAGCCATGTATGAATATATCAAAATGAATTACTTCTCATATTTCACATAAATACCTCTACTAGTTCGTAACGAACTCGAATAATTTCGTATTAACACTGTGCCCGTTGAACCATTTGGAATACTATTGGATACTCGGGTATCTCACACACTAAGTGCCCATACGTGGTCAAAATCATCACTATCTCATATCTCATATCAATGCTCACTCTCGAGCCATAACTGGGTCTGCTCACACAAGCTGTTAGTCAAGACGTAGCTACACGGTGCTGCTCACACAAGTTGTAAAGTAATCGCAACACATGCCAAAAACTCAGCAACTGGTAGGACGTATGAGACCAGCACCAAAACATGGTAACCCTTAATGACATGTCATTTGTATCCTATCTATTCTTAAGGTTCAACCAGGATCCTTACGTTGTCGAAACTTCGTCAAATATTTCTGTGGAGTCGTATCATCACGGTTATAATAACACAGCATTTGAAACACATATAATTTAATGCTTATTAACATACAAACTTACCTCGAATTAGTTCAGAGAAAATTGATCGATTAGTCTACTCTTTTGTCCTTTTCCCGATTCAATTTCGAGCGTGGCTTTTCTTGATCTATATAATCAAATTTAACTAATTTAATCTTCATTCTATTCAATTCAATCCAATTTCATATTATGGCAAAGTTACCATTTTTCCCTTAAACATTTGACTTCTTTACAATTTAGTCCCTAGGCTCGTAAAATGAAATCCATGAAGTTTAATCCACATATAAGCCTAGAAAAATTTACTATAGGCTCATAGCAGCCTATACATTCCACAATTTCACACATTTAACACACAATTTTCATATTTCTCAATTTAACCCCTAATTGACATTTTCATTAAAAATCACTTAACAAAAGTTGTTTAACTCACAAAAAAGATTTATTTTCTTCCATTAAACTTTAAAACCCTAACATATTCATCAATTTCAAATCTCAAACTATTCAATATTTTTGCAAATTAGTCCCCTAGTTAGCTAGGTTAAGCTACAACGATCCCGAAAACATAAAAACTATCAAAAACGGGATTGATTTTCACTTACATGCAAGGACTTTTCTTAAGAAAAATTTTCAAGCTTCCATGGCTCCTCTATGTTGTAATTTTTAGTTGGAATATGAAACAAAGAAATGGCCACTTTGTTTTATTTTATTTTATTTACCTTTAATTGCCTTTTTATCATATTACCCTTACCTAACTTTAAAATCTTCATAATTACCAAGCCATGCACATCCACTAACTCAATTAATGGTCTAATTACTATATAAGGACCTCTATTTTAATTTTCTATAGCTATTTAATACTTTTAGCTATTAGAACACAACTTTCACACTTTACGCGATTTAGTCCTTTTTCACAAATTGGCCATACAAATGGTAAAGTTTCTTAACAAAATTTTTATACTATCATATTATCATGATATAGACCACAAAATAATATTAAAATAAATTTTATGGTCTCAGATTTGTGGTCCTGAAACTACTATTCTGATTTCACTAAAAACGGGCTGTTACAATATAGTTGTGATAGGTAGTTCATCTGAAGAAATCAGCCAGGTCATCAAGCAGCTTCACAACAAGTTCTCTCTCAAAGGCATGGGTGAGCTTCAATTTTTTTCTGGGTATAGAGGTTCAGCACACCTCCTATGGTGATTTGTTTCTTTCTTAGAAGAAGAATGTTCTAAATTTGCTTCATAGCACAAGCATGACTGCAACCACTGCTACTCCTACTTTTATGGCAGGCACTCCCAAGTTGACTATTACAGATAGTAGTCCACTTGTTGATATTCATTAATACCTGAGTGTCATTTGCAAACTACAATATGTGTGCATTACATGACCAGAGATTGCATTCTATGTCAACAAGCTTAGTCAATACATGAATGCACCTTGTGACATTCACTAAAAGGTTGTAAAGAGAGTGTTAAGGTATTTGAATGGCACTATGAATTATGGTTTGTATTTCACAGAATGACAGTTTGCCTAATTAGCTACTCTGATGCTGATTGGGCCTCTATTGTTGAAGATAGAAGATCAACTACAGGCTATTGCATTTATCTCGGTTCCAATCCAATTGCATGGTGCTCCAAGAAGCAAGTTCTTGTGTCCAGATCCTCATCAGAAGTAGAGTATCGAAATCTAGCAAATTGTGTGTCTGAGTTGTTATGGATAAAGCAACTTCTAACTGAGGTTGGTGTAACTATTAAACAACCACTAGTTGTATGGTGTGATAACATATCAATAATGACAATGGCTGTAAACTCTACTCATCGTGCTAAGGTGAAGCATGTGGAAATTGATTATCATTTTGTGTATGAAATAGTTCTTGATGGCATACTACAGGTGAATTTAGTTCCATCAGAAAGACAGGTGGTTGATGTGCTTACAAAACCAATTACAGCAAAATAGTTTTCTACTTTTAGAGAAGCATTGCAAGTGTTGTTGAGTGAATATTAGTTCAACAAAACTTAGAAAACCAGGGGAATGTTAAGATAAATATTATTTGTTAAGTCTGTTATAAGTCAATTACTAGCAGTTAATGGGTTAATGTTGTTATTAATGTTGGCAATAAAAGTATTCTTTGTTGTATGAATACCCTTACTCAAGTATCTTCAAGTACAAAAAAGTTAAAAGGAAATGAAACTTCAAGCATTTTGTTTCTATCTTTATTAATTTGTTTAACAATCAATTAGAGGCTCAGTTTTAAGTGCAAGCACTTCCAAAGTATCCATAATCATATTGACCCACAATAGCTGAACAACTATAAAAGAAGTGCTCTATGCAACATGATTTGGTGCGAAAAAATGAATAAAATAATTTCCATTTGCAAAGAAAGTTAAAAAAATAAGTTCAAAATAATAGTAGAGAAAGATATCCCTATCATACCTATCACACATGTTGAGGAGAAATTAATAATCAAGGCAACAATGTTGACTGCCAGTTGAAATTGTACATATTTTTTAATATTGATGTATATTGAGTTTCCCCATTTGGCCACTATCACAATTTTTGAGAAATTGTCTTCCAGGATTATGAAATCAACACTCTCCTTGGCCACCTGAAATTGAGAATAAGATTATGACATCAGTGCTTCAATAGATCATGATATAGAAGTCTTTTTGGATTTGAAATCTTCTTCAATTTGATAGGTCCAAGATGAATGCGCTGTATGAAAATATTAAAGCATTTTTTACCACAGTTCCAACAATGCCCATTGCTAGTCTGATATCTACTTCGTGCAGGCTAGAGCATCATTTGTTCCATCATCCATCACAGCAACAACTTTATCAAATGTACTTCGTGTTGGAAATATAATCTATTGTAAAAAAAATTGTTAGCACTGACTGAAAAAATGATTAAATATGAAATCAGAAATGACTTTGCCGTGGTAAATCCACTGCCTTAGAAACAAATTCACCCTGATCGGTGTAATCATGTAGTGGACGTCGTCCCCCAAGGTTAACATATTCCTTTGATATTCATCATACACTCCAATATGGAGGATGGAACTCGATTGGTACTACTCTTATTGGGAAATTACAGTAGAAAAAATTTCTAAAAAAGTTTGGAGGGGTCACAGTCGGTCCCGCTTAAAACTCAAACTCCTAGACAGAATTTTCTCTAAAGTGATTAGGGAATAAAAACGACTAGTTTATAAAGAAAACACACAGAAAGTGGAGGAGAGGAATTTTTTCACAAAGAGTTGTTCATTTCTCTATTCAGTGTATAAAAATAGAGAAACTAGTCCTCTATTTATACTAGTAACAAAAGGGTGATACGATAAAAAGACATAAGCAATTTTGTAAAAAACTCAGAACCACATCTCTATAAAATTTTCAACAACTCCCACTAAATCCTTCACGCTTACGTAGGTGATTTAATCAGGTATATCACTATAGACCACTTATATCAGGACTAAGAAATCATTAAGAGCTTTCATTAAGCTCATCCTCTCAAATTTAAGTTCAATGAATTCATCAAGTCCATCTCAATAAGACCACCCGAAATCTGAGATATGAACTCATTAACCGTAATAAACTCAACCTCTCAAGTTGGTGAATTCATCAAGTCCATCTCAAAAGGACCACCCAAAATCTGGGCTATGAATTCATTAAGAGTAAAAACTCATCCTTATGCATGTACATCATTTGCCATAGGGATAGGTAAAATGTACACCATGAGTCTTTCCATAATTTCGCTTGACCACATTAAATTTAGAGACTAAGTTGGGCATCCACCATGAATTCCTCAACCATTGGGCTTTAGACCCATCCCGCTCGACGGATTAAGAACCATTTTCCTACTTAACCCTTTGATTAGCAGATTAGCTAGGTTCCTTTCAGACCTCACGTACTCCAAGATAAGTACTCCGTTTTTGATTAAATGTCTCACATATTCATGTCTTATCCAAATATGCCTCTTCTTACCATTGTAAGCTTGACTCTTAGCAACACAAATTGTGGCTTGCGAGTCAGATAAAAAAGATGCGGGAGGTACTGATTTTTCCCATAAAGGAATCTTTGCAAGTAGATTCCTAAGCCACTCAGCCTCTTGCCTAGCTAAGTCAAGTGCTATAAACTCTGACCCCATCATGGAGCAAGCAATACAAGTCTGTTTAGCAGACTTCCATGAAATGGTTGCTCCACCCAAAGTAAAGACATACCCACTTGTAGAGCTTACCTCATCGTTATCAGTTACCCAATTAGCATCACAATAGCCTTCAAGGACTATAGGGTAACCGAAAAATTCTAATTCCTAAGGTAAAGTACCTTTAAGGTATTTAAGCAAAAGCTTTAGAGCATTCCAATGCCCATTGCTCGGATTATGGGTATACCTACTTTGTCTACTAACCGTATAAGCAATGTCCAATCGAGTGTAGTTCATCAAGAACATAAGACTCGCACTAATCTTTCCATACTCTAATTGAGAAATATTGTTTTCTCTATTTTTTAGCAGTTGTATGCTAGAATCATAAGGAATTTTCATAGGGATTACATCAAAACTATTAAACATTTTTAACACTATCTTTATGTAGTGAGATTGGTTTAGTGAAAAACCCTTTTTTGATTTTGTAACTTTAACTCCTAAGATTATATCTACCTCTCCCAAATCATTCATTTCAAATATGGTAGATAAGAAAATCTTGGTTTTATTAATGGCTTCTATATTAGAAATGAAAATTAACATGTCATCTACTTATAAACTTTTGATGACACAATCAGATCCAAACATACATATACATCTAAACCATTAAATATAAAATCAAAACTAAGAATAGTTTTATGAAATTTCTCATACCATTGTTTTGGAGCTTGTTTGAGACCATACAAAGATTTTTTAAGTCTGCAAAATTTATCTTCCATACCAAGTGTCACAAATCTTGGAGGTTGCTCTATATAAATCTCCTCATCCAAATCACCATTCAAGAAAGTTGTCTTTAGATCCATCTGATGTACTAGTAGATTATGAATGGAACCTAAAGAAAACAAAACACAAATGGTAGATATTTTAATCACAAGAGAGTATGTATAAAAATAATCTACTCTAAATTTCTGAGTAAATCCTTTAACCACTAGTCTTGATTTATACTTTTATATTGACTCATTAGGTCTAAGTTTCTTTTGAAAGACCCATTTATTACTACTAAGTTTAAAACCTTTAGGCAAATCTACTAATTGTGTCAATAGGATCTCTCCAAAAACTAGCATATAGTGAATTTCTAGCTTTATCGTAAGTTTTTAGATCCTCGTTTATCAAAAGCCATGAGCAATAGAATCATTTATTAAGTCTAATTCATTAACTTCAGTTATGAAAGAAGTAAGATAATCAAGTACGAAACTAGTGGCATTCCTTTGTCTTTTACTTCTTTTAGGTTCTACATCATATTAAGAATATCTCTATTATGTGTACTAGAAGAAGAATCATGCTCATCTAATTGTGTCTCAGGATTTGCAACAAACTTCTTTAGAGAAAAATATTTTCAAAGAAAATAGTATCTCTGGATTCACATATGGAAGAATCATGCATAGACATAAATCTATACGTAGCACTGTTCAGAGCATAACCAACAAAACAACATCAACAGTTTTAGACCTAATAGTGTTCTATTTAAAAATAGGTATGCCTACTTTTTTCAACACCCCCGCACTTTCAAGTATTTTAGATTAGGGGCATAATCTTTCCATAATTCATATGGGGTACAATCTAATTTTTTATGAGGCACTTTATTAATAATGTGATTCGTAGAAAGTACGACCTCCCCCCACATCTCATTAAGTAAGCCAAAACTAAGTAGTAAAGCATTCAAAGACTAGTTTAATGCCTGCTTTATTCAATAGACCACCAGTAATCAAATTTCTACAAAGGGCGGGTACATACAGAACATTATTCAATGCCAAAGTTTTACCAGAAGTGAGTTTGAGTAAAATTTTTCCTTTACCGAGTACTTCCGAAGTGCTTGAATTTCCCATGTAGACTTGCTCACCTTTATTTACCTTTTCAAATTCAGTGAACATTTCTCTGTTAGCGTAGAAATGTTTAAAGGCATTTGTGCCTACAATCCACTCGGTGTTATTTTCAACCAGGTTTACTTCAGAAACTATAGCAGTTATAACGTCATCTGGATTTTCGATGTGGTTTGTTGATTGAGGTAGACATGTTTAAGCAATAATTCATTTCTAAATTTTTGGAAATATAATCTACTGTAAAACAAATCTGTTAACACTGACTGAAAAAAAATAATTAAATATGAAATTAGATATTATTGTGCTGTGGTAAATCCACTACCCTAGAAATGAATTCGCCCTGGTCAATATAATCGTATAGTGGACATCGTCCCTCAATATTAACATAGTCCTTCGATATTCGTACACCTAAATATGGAAGATGGAACTCGATTAGTACTGCTCTTATCGGGAAATCATAGTAGGAACAATTTCCAGGAAAGTTTGGAGGGGTCACAATCGGTCCTGCTAAAAACCCAAACTCCTAGATAGAATTTTATCTAAAGTGATTAGGGAACAAAAATAGCTAGTTTATAAAGAAAACACAAAGAAACTGGAGGAGAGGAATGCTTTCAGGGAGAGTTGGTCTTTTCAATGAGGAAACTAGTCCTCTATTTATATTAGTAACAGAAGGGTAATAATGTGGCATAGGCAATTTTGTAAAAAACCCGTAACCACATGTCCACAAAATCTTCAACAACCCCCACTAAATCCTTAACAACTTTACATTACCAACACTTTGTAATTACTTTACCAGTGTATGTTTGATCATAGGAAAATATCGAGCCATCACCTACAAAAAGAAGGAGAATCGAGGTTTTATTAGATAATTTGTCCTTGTTACGAGTACCTAAAACAGATAATAGTTTTCAAGCAAAGGAAAAAATGTTGGAGAGTACCTGAATCTTAGGAATTAAAGCAAGTACTTTTGCCTGATTCTTCTCTTTGAAATCTAGACCTTCAACGACTACGCCATCATATGTAAGGATTCCACATTTCCTGGCTATAGCCTTTGTAGAGTTTGTATTATCTATTGTAACCATTCTTACAGTAACAGGTAGAACGACAAGCAATGACAGATTCTTTGACACTAGGGCGAATAGGATCTTTAATACCCATAATTCCAAAAAAAGTATATCCAAAAAGTGGAATGCATTTGTAGAAGAGAAATCATTTTCCAAATCCATATAGGCAAGACAAATGTAGCCTTTCTTTAGGAAGTTCTAGCACTACTCCCATTCATTTCTGAGTAAAGATGAATAGCTCAACCTTTACAAGTTTTTGTGCTTGACATTCTGTTTTGGAATCTCCACCCAGAGATTGTTAAAAGCCAAACTAACTTCTCAAAGTCAAAAAAGCTCAAATCTAATAGTGGCTTTATAAATTGGTTTAAAACGTGACATTAAATGGGTTTACAAAGGTGGCAAAATAGCAATATGGAAGCTTGTTTTAAGTTTCCTTAAGGATAAACAAAGAATTGGTGGTGAAGCTTATTGGATAAGCATGGATTTGCTGGAATATATATGGTGAAGAAAAATTAAAAGTTTGTGTGATAGAAAACTAGTACCAGGTAGTATAGAGAGAAAAAAATTGTCTTTGTATTGCGTAATAAAATTATTTTTTTATTATTAATTCTGTATATGATTCCAAAAAGTGATATCAAAGCTAGATTTGTGTAGTCGTCATAATGACAAACATGATTAAATCGCAAATTCCAAAATTAAAAAAAAAAACAAATTATGGAAATTGGAGCATTAAAAGAATGGCTTTGCTTGACTCTCAAGATTGTTGAGATATTGTCGGAGAAGGATACGTTGAACCCAAAAATGCAGCTGTCAAAGTGACTTTGACAGAGAAAGAGAAAAGAGCATTGAAAGAAGTTCGAAAAAAAAAAGGATAAGAATGCATTTTTCTTTATTTTTCAAGGAGTTGATGAATCAACCTTTGAAAAATTTTAGATGTGAAGACATCAAAAGAAGCATTGAAAAATCCCTTCAATGAGCTGAAAAGGCTAACAAGGTATGTTTACAAATGCTCAAAACCAAACTTGAGACGTTGAAAATGAAGGTTTCAGAAAGCATTGATGATTATGTCACCAGAGTGAAAGTGGTGGTAAATGGATATCATTTACCCATATCTTGGGCTATGAATTCCACTATTCTGAATGACACTGCATACTACAAAAGTCGTATACCTAACACACTAGCTTTCGGTTCTTTATCTATTTGAATTCAAGCTTTTAGTTACATCAAAGTATACGAGTCACACATACATAGTCCATCATCCACTCAAGATTAAGGCATGTCACACTATGAATGTCAGAAGTGAATAAATCCATAAACGAATTTAGATATCTATGTCTCTATCTTATGTTAGTTATCTGCTCAAATGCCTAAGACAAGACATCTCTCCAATCGGACTTAATAGATGACATATTAGTCTTTCAATTGGTTTGTTCATTTTTTATTAGACTAAGGATGTAACAGCCCAAAATTTACCCTAGTCGGGAAGTGGTTTCGGGACCACAAAACCGAGTCATAAAAATAATTAATTTCCATATTCTATGCTTATTATGTGTGTACATGAGTATGTGGAAGTTTCATTCTCCAATTTTGCCAATTGTATGAGAAATTATTAAATAGGGATCGATATGAGACATGGTGAAAATATGATAGGCTAATTTAAAATGGTCTATTAATGCATGTTGTGAAAATGATGGGTTTGCATGTCAAATTACCCAAAATTTGAGCTAGTGGTTGGCCATGCTATGGGTGGAAACATGTTGGGAACATGTTGGCCTAGTGAGGTATGTAGGAAAAAAATAAAATAAGGAGTATGGGTAATAAAGAAAGGAAAAACAAAAAAATGAGTGGTTGTTTCCCCCCCCATTGCCGTGAGCTAAAGAAAGGAAAAGAAAAACTTGTTCATCCTTTTTCATCCTCTTTTGACCGAAAATTCTAAGGGAGGAGGAAGGAGTTCTTGCTTCATGTTTGGTTTGGAAGAGAATTAGGAGGAAGTTTGGCCATGCATGTAACTAGATTGAGGTATGTTTGATATTATTCTTTGAGATTCATGTATATTTTAAGTTGTAAGTTTGAAATCTACCTAGCCATGGTTCAAACTTTGTTAAATGATGGAGATGATATTCGGCCATGCATGTTACATTCTTGGTTGGTATTTTGATGTTTGATGTTGTGGTGATGAGGCATGAAGATGAGTTAAGATTCGGCCTAGGTGGAGTTTGTGTTAATGCCATTGCATGCTAAATATGAAGCTTGTTAATGATGCATGTGATGGTGGATTGATGATTCTTGAATCTCTTTTTTTTTAGCATTTTTGAGTGAGCACATATGTGCATTGGTTGCTAGATGGGGAAGAATCGGCTAGCAAGTTGTGTGCTAAGGCCGAATATAATTTTTGTAGGTTAATGAGTAATGCATGTGCTAAATTGATGGAAAGGGAGAGGATGCTTTACTAGTGTATAAATGATATAAAGATTTTAGAAATTATTTTTGGTTAGGTGTATGTATGATTAGGTATATTCGGCCATATGAGTAAATATATAGATGATGTTAAATTTGATTATGTATAATGGGCCATATAGGGTACACATTGTGATATTAACTTTGATTCTCCATAATTGATCAAGTGGGTGATTAGTAAGGGTGATTGCCGAATATACTAACATACATATGCATGTGTCATTGGATTGTAAATATTTAGCAAGGCGGTTAAACTAGTTGATTTATTGATTAAGCTCAAGGAGTTAAAGGAGGAGAATCGAGCAAAGGCAAAGAAAAGATCATCGAGTAGCCGAGTTGGAACCATCTTACCCAACACAAGTAAGTCATTAAGCATATCTTTGGTATTGATTTAAAGGATCGTAATACCTATACCATTGTGTTTAATGAGATGAAATGTATACAAATGTATATGTAAGTAGAGATGAAATTTGTCGAATGTAAAAAGGAAGTGTTCACGGTCATGAGATTGGCACTAAGTGTGCGGGTTTAAATTGTACAGCACTAAGTGTGCGAGTTTAAAGTACATGGCACTAAGTGTGCGTGGTTGATTATTAAGCACTATGTGTGCGAACCCAATATATATATTTTCTATAAATTATTTACATTAAGGGTGCGACCTTACCGAGTCGATTTTGGACAGCGGAAAAGGTAAGTGTGCGAACTTGAAATGCATGGCACTAAGTGTGTGAGTTTAAAGTGCATGGCACTAAGTGTGCGCGGTTGATTATTAAGCACTATGTGTGCGAACCCAATATATATTTTCTATAAATTATTTACATGAAGGGTGCGACTTTACCGAGTCAATTTTGGACAGCGGAAAAGGTAAGTACCTTGAGTTCATGGCTAATAGGCGCTATGTTTATATTTGGAGTTGAGCTTGGTAAGTTTTGAACCTATGTGACGATTATAGTTGAAGTGACGTACATAAGGTTCATTGTGGAATAGGTGAAAGTTCGTTTAATTGTATGATTATAACGAAAATAAAATGATGTATGAAAGGCCAATGTAGGACTTGGTATGAGATTGAACCATAGGGTTTAAGGAACTATGGTATAGTTTGGTATGGATGGAGTACTTAACCTCATTTCATTGTTTCCTGTTGTGATAATTTTATTAATGGATGGTTGTGGAATGCTTATGGCTTACTGAGTTATATACTCATTCGGTGTTTGCTTGTCACCTATTCTAGGTTTCTTGGACTCGTCTCTTTTTGCGTGATCGTGCCGTCGTCGAAGTCATCACACCGGCTAGCAAGTTTTGGTACTTTCTTCTTAGTCGGCTTAGGAGAACATTTCGGCATGTATAGGCTATTATGTTGTGTTTGAACTTTGGTATGTAAACTTTTAGCCATGCGAAAATGGCATAAATGTTCGGTTGGGTTTGGTTTCATAACGTTAGGTCGTAAATCTTGATAATTCGACCTTTTTATGCCATATGTCATGGTTGATTATTTTGGTGTTAAAATTCATGATATGGCAATAGTGTAGTAGGGGGATGTTTGACAATGATTAGCCTTTGGCATGGCTAGTCATGATCATAATTTGTGATATGTATGACGAATTACTAGTTAGATCAAGGAGAAATCACGAAATGGGCATAGTTGCTTTCGTAACAGATGCTGGCAGCAGCAGTGACTTGAGATTGATAAATCACTAAAAATAGTAGGAGTGGAATAAATTGATGAATAAACTATGTATTCGAAGCTCGATGAGTCTATTTTCATATAGAAGCAACGAAAAGATCATATAAACAGTATGTTAAGAGATATTCAGGTTCTCGTGAGACAGGGCCAGAACGGTTTCTGGATTCCCTGTTCCGAATTTGGAAATTCATTATAAATTAACCAGAGACAATTAGGAGTCATACCATATATGGATAGATTCCTCTCTGAGTCTAGTTTCTATAGAAACAAACGGCATCAGTATTGAAGCTCTGTGCAGGGAGATATCCAGGTCGTAATGCGCAAAGGTCAGTGTAGTCGATCCCTGTAACATGGGAGACTTTGACTAATAAACTGTACTAATTGGCCCGACCAAAAATTCTAGAAAAAAATATGTAGATGGGCATATGAGTCTAGTTTCAGGGAAAAATCACAAAACCGATTTTCGAGTTGTGAAACTCAAGATATGATTTTTAAAGCGACTAGTACACAGATTGGCAGTGTCTGAGAAATATTTTTATAAAGGGTTTAAAGTCTGTTAACATCTCGTGTTCGACTCCGGTGTCGGTCTCGGGTTCGGGGTGTTACAAAGGACATATTTAGGTTTGTCAACTAATATAAATTGTCTTTTTGTATTACAATCCTATAACAACCTATTTTCAATGGTATCAAAAATGGTAGTTTTGAAACCCCATTCTCCAATGATCGAGTCCGTTAATATTATTATTTAATATTAACGAGTCTATATTAGGGTTGAATTGAGTTTCTGTATGGTAATTTTAGTGATTGAATAGTTAATTAGGGTATAGGGACTTAATCATAAAAATCGTAAAAGTCTATCACGATTGATTTTTAATTGTTATAAGGGTTAATTAGATTTACATCAGGGTTCAAAATGGAAATTTAACCATGTTAATAGTTGGTGGACAACCGATGTATTTTATTAAGTAATTCTTATATTAAAATTATGTTTAAAATAATAAACAAATATGTAAAAGCAAAACAAGGTTTTATTATTTTCATTTCTATCTTCTTCTCCACGATCCCTAACCAAAGAAAACCTAAAAACCATTCTTTTCAACTTCAAGCTATTCAGCTATAATTAGGTAAGCGTTTCTAAATCAATTTATTGTAATTTTTATGTTTTTGAGATACCGAAAGTTTGATCTAGCTAGCCCAAGGACTATTTTATGAAAATGTTAGGGTTTTGAAAAGTTACCATTGAAGGATTCTTGAAGTTTTTAGTGTTAATTTCTTGCATGTTAAGCTTAAATAGTAGTAGGACTAAATTGTAAAATGAAATTTTGATAGTTTTGCTATTAAGGACTAAAATGTAAAATTTGTAAACAGTAGGGAAAAATTATGTTCCATGCTACTATTAAGTTAGCTAAGGATTAATTTGAGATCGGTTTTGAAATCAAAGCTCAAATTTGAAATTTATGATATTTTCGATTTTAGGGACTAAATTGAAATAAATGAAAATTTTGAGAAATTATTATATAGATAAATTGAACTGCTATATAACTTCAATATGTTGCTAAATGATATTTGGAATAGATGATTGAGTTAAAATATGGTTTAGATCAATATTTTCAACAACCAGAAGAGTTACGCGGAAAAATGAAAATTGTTGAATAGTTATTGACATCTAAATTGTTACTGTTTTTCCAGGTAAGTTCATACAATATCATCAAGTTTAAATTGTTGTTGTATTATGTTTAAATGTGTATTTATGTTTTAATAAAAGTTTAATTGGTTATGAGTTAGTACATAAATTGAATATTTAAACTTAATTGAAATGGAATGTTGAGATTATTCTCAATTAACATAGTAAAAGTCTTGTACATGAGGTTATGGGTTGATTCCCAATGATTCTGAGCTCCAACATTTGTTGCAGACTCGAGGATACATGTGACATAGGTTTAGCTTGGACGAGTAACCTGATGTCATTTTATAGGTTTAGCTTGGATGGGTAACCTTACATGTATATTAAGCCTTGGCTAGGCTATTTAGCGTGTGGTTAAAAGTTTAGCCCGAACGGGCAACCTAACACTAATGTATATGATTAGCTTGGTTGAGCATTTGATATTATTTTACCTGTGTACTGAGTTCTTTTATAAGTTTTCATCGAGTAAAACAAAAGATGAAGAGTGTGGAACTATAAAGTTGATGTTGGCATATGTTAGCTCAAAGGATCAACTCGAAATTTCTGATAGGGAAGTTGAATTGGCATTTGAGAAATTGTGATGGAAGCAATGAAAAATATGCAACAAAGAACACAAGGATTTATAGTGGTTCGACTTCAACTGCCTACTCCACTACCTTAGCTCTCCACAACTAAGAATTTTCTCCAAATTCACTAATTTGGTAGCCTTTAAGGATAAGGTTTAACCTTACAACTCCCTTAAGATTTATGCCCAAAAATCTTAAGATTGCATTCCCTTAAGGTTTTTACCAAACCTTAAGAATTAACCCTCTCTCAAGGAGAACAAAAAAGCAAACTAAGAAGTAATCCTTACAATATTAGAATGTTTTCCAATTAAGCATTAATACAAAGAAAACCACTTGAGATAAATGATTACAATGAAAGCTCACAAGTGTATACAAGAAAATGTATGAAAGAATTAAGCTCTTAGGTTGTTTTTATTGATCTTTAAGATTTGCACATGTCTCTTGTTGTTGCTAAACCTTTGGAAGTTGGTATTTATACCGTCTAACTGATTTCCAACCATTTTGGTTGTTGTGAGAGTGAATAGAGCCGTTGGGATGAAAATACCAAATCATTAAATTCACCTACAACAAAAGGTATCGGTACTTTTTCTACGAGTATCGATACTATTAGCATTTAATGTCTGATTCAGTGACCATTAAATTTTGTTTACAACGATACCAAAGGCAATTTATCGACACTTGGTAAAATGTATCAATACTTTTTGTCAACGTATCGATACTTTTTGCGAAAATTGAAAACAAAATATCAATTTGGTATCGATTTTAGAACGGGTATCGATATCTTGAAAACTATTGATACTTGGACAAAAAATATCGATACTTTTTGTTCTGAAGCATGTTAACTTGTTTAAAAATAGTTAAAACATAATTGAAATGTTTGATTTAATTTAAACCATTTCAACTTGGTTTTATCAATTTGTTCAACTTAACTTTTATTCAAAAACACGTTAATTTGTTATATCAAAACATATTACCAAATAAGACTTCTTTTAACATTTTGAATAAAACCACATTCACCGTAGATAAGAAAATTTAAAACCTGTTTTTAAAATTCTTTAAAATCTCATTTAACCGATTTTATGAAATATGATATTTAATATATGAGAAAATATTTAGTACACTGATAGTGGAGTTTTTAGATTTCACAAATAAGATTAGTGGGTTGAAAAATATCTTAGATGAGTATAGTAAAATATTTTAAAAAAAAGGCGACACATGATAATTTTTTTAAGGTTACTTGTAGAATAAAAAAAAGTACACTATCAGTATACCAAATATTAACCCTATATATATGCGTCAATTGCACATATATATTTTGACTAAATATTAACTCTTTCAAATTAAATTAATTATGTGAACATTTTTATATAATTAATTTAACTTTGCGATAGGTTAAATATGTTGGAAAAATCAAAAATAGTGTTTTTGACACAACGAAAGTTTAATTTTTTCTTAAAACCGAGCATTGTAGTATTTATAGAAACAAACCCTAGACCGAATTCTTACCTATTCTTTGAGCAAGGTAGTCTAGGTTGTTTCTTGTTTTTCTACCAAATAATCTTCTCAACTATCTTCGAACCTCGGCTTGTTTTGAGTGTGGGCTCAAACTATATGAACCAAATGACACAGAATAAAAAAATGTGATAAACTTTTAGTGGAAAAGTTAATTTCTCACTATAAGAACCAAAAAACTTTTGAGCTTAGTAGAAAATAAATTTTATTATGTAAATAAATTGTTACTATTTTCTGGCAGGGTAACAATGCTAAAATTGTGTGCCAATTACGTCATCCCACAGTTCCTATTTATAGGAAAAAGTTTACTAGAGTTTTACTTGAACAAGGGGTAATTAATAATAAAATTTTAATAGAAAATATATAGTATTACCTTATATGGAATACTGAGGGGCAGAAGCACACCCTAATAAGCGTTAGGGTTTGTCGCCCTCTCACTCAGGATGGACTTGTTAAACCCATCTCGTGTACTTTGTAGAATTATATGTGTCATCCAAAAACTATTTTCTAGTTTCTAAAATATTATTAATTAATTAAATATTTTTTTGAATTAAATTATTTTCTAAACCTAATTCTAATTCTGTTAAAGTCATTGCAACTTTACCATACTAGAATCTAAGAGAAAATATATTTAATTGTCTTATTCAACAAAACTATGATGACTAATTAAATTTATTTCCACTCCAAATTTTAATTATTTAATTCCAATCAATTAAATAATAATTCAAAGAAATTAATTTAATTTCTAAGTCATCTTATGTACTTGGTGAGAAAACACATTTACTGCAGAGAGTGATATTTGCAGTCTTTTTCTCTTAATTGTCGTTTTCATTCATTCTATATTATCAATTTTACATGCAATTTGTTTTGGGTTACGTCAAGCTAGCAGAGAGACCAATTGGATATATAATTAGGGCTCAAATAATTTGTAAGTAAGTTCTAACTCTTTGTCTATTTATTACAATATTATTTAATCATGGAGTCATTCCATTAAAGTACCATGATTGAACTCTCCCTTATTATATTTCATTACCAAAGCAACTTAATCAGTGTTTGTCCAATGACTTTGTCATAAGTGTGTTACCCTCATAGGATATCCTTAATCCCTATGGGTTAAATCTATTCACCCAATATGATCCTATTTTATCTCATGGTAATCATTACATCTTCTTTCATGAAAAAGTCAATTATTAACAAATAGTAATTAAATCATTTGTCTTAGACAAATGACTCGAGGCCAAGTTACTTTTTCATCTATCATGTAATGCTAATAAGAGGATACCACTAACCCTTTTATTCGGTTGTGAATTCCACCATTGTAAATGAAGCATGTTATACAAAAATTGTATACCCAGCGTATCAGCTTTTGGCGCTTTAGTTATTTGAACTTAGGATTTTAATACATCAAAGTATATGAGTCATGTACACATAATTAGTCACTTACTCAAGATTGAGGTAAGTCACAATATGAACGTTACATGTGAATTAATTCATAAATATATTTAAGGTTAATTCAACTTGGATCCTATCCAATATATTGTCAATCCAAACAATCACATCTATGTATATATCTTCTAGGATTTAATCGCTTCGATACCCAAGACAAGATATCTCCCTAATCGAACTTGATAGGTGACACAGTAGTCTTTTAACTTATTTGCTCAATTTTGATTCATCATACTATAAAACTTTTAGATGCCTACTAATACAAATTATCTTCTCGCATTATGATCTGACCACATAATGCAACTTAGTATTAACATTATGTAATCTATGAGCCAATATTACTTATATTTTTCTTTGCATGCAAAAAATGTTAAGGACAAATACAAACGATATTAATGTGAATAATGAAATTTTATTTACGTCAATCTATTTGAAAAAATAAAATTACAAATGAATAAATTATTGGTCTGGTGCCCTAAGTGTAGTATATTGGTTTGTAAACTTGTAATTTTTTCAAATAGATTGGTTAACAAAATAAACTCATAGATTAGATTAATATACATTGTATAATTGTCTTCATGTGGTTTTTGCACGCAAAGCAAAATAGAAGCAAATATTAGTTCACTAGGTGTCTAATGTTTAAGCTAATACTAAACGGTATTACATGGTTGTATCTGTAATACCCCTCACCTGTCTCCGTCACCAGAATCAAGTTACAGGATGCTACAACGATAAACGAAACAATTACAATAAATTTTAAATCAAGAATTCACTTGGACAATCAATAAATCTCATACATTCACACAAATCATGCATTGCAACTGAAATCGGGATTAAATTGAACTTATGAAAGCTCAAAAATTGATCTAGAATCAATTAGGGACCTTTTTGAAACTTTGATAGAAAATAGGGTAATCATGCAAAACAAGGGGCACATGACCACATGTGGCCAGGCCGTGTGACAAGCTGAACTCGTGTGGTAATAGAGTTACATGGTCGTGTGCTTAAATCATGTAACTCACTGGTGCTATATGGATCTAAATATAATAAATGAACAAAATGTTACACAACCCTGTATCTAACTGAGGCCATGTACAAAAATAAATAACTCAATTGTAAAACACACACGAGCTTGTCAACAACCCGTGTGACCAACTTGACTATGTGGACAATAATTTTCCAATTATACAAAGAGCACACGATCGTGTCACATGCCCGTGTGTGACACACGACCGTGTCACATGCCCGTGTGTGACACACGACCATGTGTCAGCCTGTGTATAACAAAATATGTCATCTTATGTTTGGTACAATCCAATTTCCTATAAGTGACCTAAAATGCACCTTTCAACCAATGTAAACCTATCCAAAACTTGTTCAATCCATTATAAAACATATCATAAGCACTTTCCCAAACATACAACCAATATGCCACAATTGGCACAAACATAAGTCATTACAAGTCATACCTTAACCCTTAACCATTTCATACCACATACTAGATCATACACATATCATCATCTAAGCTTTGTCATTCACATTAACATTCTAAATACCAAACTTTGCAACAAACCATACATCAATTAACAAATTACCATATATACTTATATATAAAAAAAAACCATGCCAAAACACATTCATTAACTTGCAAAAGTTTAACCATCTTATGTACATGCCACAAATAATCAAGCTTGAAACATTCAAAAGACTATTGAATCGGGAGATGGTAGGTGTGTGCTTCTCGCTGGTCCAATCGACACGTTACAAATGTCCAAAATCTATAGAGAAAGAAGTAACCACGAATAAGTATTACAAATACTTAGTAAGCTTATACAATATAAATGATTTGCTTACCTTAGACATTTATCACATACAATACAATATGTAAAATAATTTTACCTATCAAGGCATAAAACAACAACATCAAATAGGTAAGCTTTTTGGCTTATGAGCATATGTATAATCTCAAATAACTATATATTAATCTCAAGCCAATTTACATCACATATCCATATCATGTTCATTTTATGATGTTAGCTCGGAAGGATTAACTCAAAATTGTCGATAAGGAAGTTGAATTGACCTTTGAGAAATTGTGGTGGAAGTAATGAAAAATATGCAACAAAGAACACAAGGATTTATAGTGGTTTGACCCCAATTGCCTACTCCACTACCTTAGCTCTCCGCAACTAAGGATTTTCTCCAAATTCACTAATTTGGTAACCTTTAAGGATAAGCTTTAACCTTACAACTCCCTTAAGATTTATGCCCCAAAATCTTAAGACTGCATTCCCTTAAGGTTTCTTCCCAAACCTTAATAATTAACCCTCTCTCAAAGAGAACAAATAAGCAAACTAAGAAGTAGTCCTTACAAGATCAGAATGTTTGTCAATTAAGCACTAATATAAAGAAGAACACTTGAGTTAAATGAATAAAATGAAAGCTCACAAGTGTTTACAAGAAAAGGTATGAAAGAATTAAGCTATTAGGCCAACCATCCAAGATCTCCCAAAAATCCTTTAGATCAAAAGGTTCTCCAATTTTGTTACTGCACCACAAAAGAGAATAACCCTCATATTTTAAAATCAATGCATTGTTAAGTGGACTCAGTCATCCAAAATCAAATCTTGAAGACTCTTGAACCAAACTTTCTCCAAATATATTTGTTGTTAACACAAAAGTTATTATACTCGTTCTTCAAAGTGAACTTTTTAAAAATCCAATTTTTTTAAAATAATTACTGGATTAGGCTAATTTTTTTGTAAAATTACAGGATTGGGTTGAAATAACGAAAACACTTTCAACTAGAAGCGTTTTTCTTTTTATTCATATTTTAGGGTTAGGGTTTTTTTGTAAAAGTAATGTTAGATTTTTGTAGATTTTAGGGTTTAAGATTGTGTAAGATTTTGAGTTATTTTTAAATTTTTTAGTTTTTAATATTATTTAGTCTTTTTATAATTTTTTGAGATGTAAAGTTAATAAATATTTAATTTGATATTTAGAAGCATCATATTTACATCAATCATATATTTGAATTACTTGAATTGTAAAATTAATTCAATTCATAATTGAAACTCGAACTACTCGATTTGATTAAATCTTAGTTTGTAATTTTTTTTATTTTCTTGAATGCAATTGAGTTTTGATCATTTTTTTTTCACAGGAGGTTGAAATGACAACACAAACAAATTTTGATGAAAAACTATATTTATTTAAAAACATTTCATATTCAATATCGATACAATCTTATCAACTATAACTTAGAAAAATAATTAAAATTTATATGAGAAGTACAAAAAAATCATTCATATCCTCGATCAGAATGTGTGCCACATTGGGGTGGTCGATGGTTGCGAGCTAGATTTCTTCTTGGTTCAAGCTATATATTGGCCTCCTCGCCTTGATCATTATATCTTCGTCCGTATTTGATTGCGATATGTTTTCATCGTGTATCTTCCATTCTAGGAATAGATGGTTGCAAAGATGTTCCACCTTGGTAGAACAATGATCTTGGAAGTGTTTGCGACACCATTGGTGTGGGGGTATAACTATATTGTGTCCCATACACCGATGGCAGAACGATCAAACTTTCCGTCGATGCCCCAAACATAAGTGGATTATACATCATCGTCGGATGCATCATTGTCTGAAACGTCGATGGCATCAGCGTGCAATATGTCGGAGATGGAGATCCACAAATAAAACCTGACATCAATGTAGAAACAAAAAAATGTGGTGCAATATTTGGTGTTTATGTAAAAATGACTGGGCTAGTATAAGCACCAGAATAAGTCGAGCCATACTGATCGGGGGTGGTGCAGCCATCAGTGTCGATTCTAGCATAGGTGTAAACAATGGACTCGCCTTGATAGCTGCTCTTGACCTTAGATGCCTAGGTGCCCATCATGGCCTCCTCATATGGGATTGTCTACCCCTTGCTTCTTCCGCTAGCAGATATGACTTGCCATGGATCCTAAACCATGGCATGTACTCCAGATCACAGGCTAACTTTGGAGCGATAATGGTCTTGCAAGTAAGTAAAAACTCATACCTATTGTTCTAAATGTTAAAATATTGTATGTGGAATATAAGTCAATTCTCATCCGTTCTCCCCCGCAAGTCGATATGATGCAGATCTTCAATGTCTTAGGGTGCCGACGAAATATATTGCCTAAACCTGAACTGTCATAATACTCTATCCGACTCGTGCATCTCCACCATAGCAAACACTACCAATGACACCTTCACGTGCCAGATGTTAGGATTCACCAAGAATTCGAATGGGATGTATTCTTGAATTGTCGGATTTGAGCATGACGCCTATTCAAACTATATTAAAATAATAAAAATTTTAGTTTTATATATACTATTAATTTTTAAATCAATTACGTTAATATTATATAATTTAAATTTAAAAAATACATACCTCCGCTTCTTATCATTAGTTTAACAGAAGTTGTATATCTCGAAGCTCATCCAATAGTTCCATGTAATTTGACCCATGGTTCCTCCTATTGAAATAATATGTTAACACGATATTTAAATTTTAAATAATTTTATTATGGTAAATATATAATCTAATGAATTTTACCTTGTTACGAGTGGGACTGCATAAGGATAGTCCGCTCGAGGACATAAAAAGGGCAGTTGGTATCACACCCATGATTGCAGTAGTAGAGTGCAGCCATCGATTTTAATTTTTTGTGGTTCTATCACTCAACACATTTTCTAGTACAACGTCACCAACACGACTGACCACCCACTAAGTTCGTTCACTTCTCTAAAGTCGACGAGTTTTAGCAGCCACCTTAAATGGACAAGATTTTGTGACTCGTCGGGCATTAGGAGAGCCCTAATGATCATAAGAATGTATGCTCGAGTGTGTTGTTCCTTTGGGCTTCGCTCGAATCTGTATAGAGCCCAACAAAATTTCTTCTTAACCAATTCACATATATCCAGGATCCAATAATTGTTTCCGAGATCCTCTCAAAAAGTTGATCGCATATGTCTCTCCAATCGATTGCAACAACTGACCCAATCACTGCTAGCCCTGTCACATCCCAAAAACCAGGTTAGTAAGAATTGGGTTAGTGAAACCAGGAGTGGTCACGTCTTGTTTTTGAATTAAGGTTGTGGAATTTTTATCAAGTGAATTAATTTGGTTCAGTGGTTAAGTGTTGTGTTTATGTGTGTGAGGTTCTGTGTTCAAATCTCTTCCCTTGAATTTTTGTTAATTTTTCCCAACCCTTATCTTTGAACTTATAGCTTATATATTATTTTTGCTCAATTGATGACAAAATAAGCCTTTTGGTTCAGTGGTAAGGTGTCAGCTTTCCCTTTGGTCCTGTGTTTGAATCTTGTTGTGTCTAATGAAAGAATTCTTTTTGTTTTACTCTGTTGTACCATCCATGACTCAGGAAGTGGGTCAATTTCAAACACTTTGGAAATCTAACTGGATAACAAATATTATCCCCAAAAACTTCCCCACTATTGCTGTTCACTTTCCCACTTCCCTCTCTTTTCCTTTTTTTCTCAACTTTTGATTTTTGCACTTTTTTCTCTTTGTCATTCTTTTTTTATAATTTTTTTCTTTCTTTTTCGAATGTTCTTCCCCTTTCTTACCATCAGTAGTTTTCGTTTTCTTTATTTTGGTTATGGTAAATTTTTTTCAGACAACTTTATCTACTTTTTCCCTTTACATTCTTTTCTTTCGTGATTTCAATTCATTTTTGGGATGTTGTTTTTCCTTGTACCGTTGTTAACACTCTGTTGTGGTGTTTGGCCGTGTGTGCTACAGAGACTTGGTAAGGTTTCATAATTTTTCGTATGTATGTTCGTTGTTTTGTTGATTAGAAAGTGGTTTTTAAATTTTTTTGGAATATTTTATTTTGCAGGTTGTTGTCAGCGAAATTGTGCGAGACTAATTGATTTGGTTCTAGTTAGGAGAGGATATTGTGCCAAATAACCCTGTGGCATTTTGAGGTGCTCCAAGTACTAAACAAGCAAGGGTAAGTAATTGAATGACTGATTTTGGAGTTGTTTTGGTTTATTACAGTCGATTACTCTACTATTTTGGAACATAATTTTTTAAAGCGAGGGTCATTTTCTTTTTAATTGGTTCTCATTTCTGTCACTAATCCGTATGTTGGATGTCATATAGGTATTGGATTTGCTACTATAGCGTTGACATCGAAAAATGACCAGATGTATGATTCAATCTCGTAAAAATAGAAAATGGAAAAAAGCCAAAAAAAACCCATTGTCGATGTCACACGACCATGTATGACACACTGTTTGGGTTAATTGGGCCGTGTGTGCCACACAGGTTGGGCCACTTGGGTCGTGTGGGCCCATTTTATGGAAATTTCACCTAGGGCCATATTTATCTATGATGTGTATTTAGCCAATTTGTAGAGTCCATATTGTGTCAATAGGACTTGAAAACATGATATCTGATGATATGATACTATAAGTAATGTGGAAAAGGTATGTGAAATATATATGTATGATCTATATACTAATAGTTCTGATGGCATGTTTCTGTTTTACTATGTTGTATATGAGCATATAATGTCTAATTATGTTAACTTGTATATGTTTGAATCTGTTATATGACCATGCATGTGACGTTATGGCAAAACTGGTTTGTTTTTGTTGAAATTGTGACACATTTGTTCTACAAACCGTGGAATTCCATGCCTTCTAATTTTTGCTATTGTACAACTGCATGTCTTATATGCTTTTCATTCAGATTCTATATTTGCATGCCATGTCACAATGCATGGGGTTGGGATAATATGGTAAGGAGGAAGTTTTGGCAGTTTAATGATCTGCACTATTTGGTGGTTTAACCACATTTCTGTTCTGCCAACTTGGCTGCATTTATAGTGGTTCGACCACACATATCTGTTTTGGCAGCTTGGTTGCAATATAGTGGCATTACCATATATATTTGATTTGGCAGTTTTAACTACAATCTTTGGTGGCATTGTCTACAATTATCTGTTAGTGTGTTTTGGATGGAAGAGTTTTGAGGAGCTCTAATTTGGTATGCAGCAGAGATGGATAGGAAGTTTTCTGAAAATTTGCATTTCATTTTTCGAAATATTGCATTGGCATGACCATGCATGCACAGTTTTGTCGTTCGAGTTTGATAACTTCTCTGTGACATTTTGATTTGTTTATTGTGTTTCTGTTTGAGTTTAGTTACACATTGAGCTTGTTAGCTCACCAAATTTTTCTGACTTTTCTGGTAATCGACAAAATTAGGGTTGGGCGGCGTTTGGGAACTCGGATTGGTCTCTCACATAAAATGGTTTGATTTGTTAATATTCAAATTTTTTGGACTTTTGGTTTTTTTTATTCAATTAAAGATTTTTGCATTATTTTTAGTTATTTAAAAATAAATGTTTGGTTTTCAAAAATTAAACAAGCTAAGGATTTTCTACTGCAAATTTGAAATGAGTTTTACGAAGATTAATAACTAAAGTTTCAGAATGTGCTCAAATAAATGTTTGGTTTTCACTTATCGAGATCACGGTTTTCAAATCATCAACTCTAAAATTTCTGCTACAAAATTTTATTTAGAATTACGAGTTTTCTGAAGCAAGTGACTTAAGCACTATGATTTCATAAAATTGGGTTTTTAATTTAGTGGTTGGTAAATTCATATAAATGTTTTAAGAATGACAAATTTTCCTATTAAGAAATTGTGGCGAGTTTTATAAAACTTTGATTTTCGTTTTCGTAACGAGTCACGTTCTGGAAAGTAAAGATTTCAACTTATTTTTTTAACCTTCCAGATTTGGCCATAATGTATAGGTCAGATTTGGGGTGTTACAGGCCCATCCACTGGTAACCCGAGCTGTAACTGCACGTCCTTGAGAGTGATAGTACACTTACTGTATGGAAGATGGAATGTGTGCGTCTTGGGTCTCCACCTTTCCACCAGCGTGCTTACAAGTGTGGGGTCCAATATACACCCCTTACCTATAATGGCACGTGTAAAAATCTCGCATTTCTCAAGTAGGGTTCGATTAAAGGTGATTGAGGACCGGGTAGATTACGAATATACGTCTCCAAAACTCATTCTTTTGGTTATATATAAAAAAATACATAATATTAAATTCTAATATAATAAGAAAATATTTAAATTAAATTGGATTAAATATAATAAAAAATTCTTGTCATTTGTAATTGATCGACCGAAATGTGCTTGCCATCCAAACGGATTAGAGATTTTTCCATTGCTAATTTTGAAAAACACGAAATAACTTGTAATAGAAAAAAAAAAATTTACAAAAATTTTAATATAATTTTAATAAAAAAAAGAGAGTTGAGAGAGAAATAAAATTTGAGTAAGAAATTAAAAGGAATTGAGAGAGGTTTGAAAATGTGTGTGAGAGAGATAGTTGAGATTGAATTGACAAAAATGAAATGAGGGAGGGGGGTTATATAGAAAAAGAAATATAGTCGTTTTGGAGGTAGTCGTTGGTTTCAATAGCTAATTAAATAGTTGTTGGAGAAAATAGCCATTGAGAGTGACCGTTGGGGGAAAACAGGAAGTGTTTTCAGCTAATGTGGCAGAAAGCACTTCCAGCTAAAAGATTTTTTCTGCCAATATGCTGAAAACGCTTTTAGATGAAAACGTTTTCATTATTTCAGCCTGATCCTGTAATTTTACAAAAAAAATCAACCTAATCCAATAATTATTTTAAAAAATGAATTTTTTAAGTAATTCACACCATTGTTCAAGATCAAATCTTAATAATCTTAGAAGCGAATTTCATTGGCCCAATTAAATCTCAAAACTCTTTAATTTAAGAGTTTAAGTTGGCATTCCTCTGAACCTATTTTTAAGATTAAATCTCGATAATTCTTGAAGTAAACTATATGATCAAAGGTTTTTTTGTCATGACCATATCATCAAGTTTAAACAACTGTAAGATCTAAACTTTATTTAAAAAACAAAAGATTTATTCAAATATTATAACTAAAAAAAAAGTTAATAAACAATATTTTTATTTATCTGAAATCATCACTTTCCTGGCAAAAAAATGTGTAGTAGTTACTTTTTGAAACTCATCCATTAGTGTAGGATTTGGCTGTAATAATATTCCTCCCAGATCCAGCCAGCATTGTGATTATTTAAATAATACATATACTTGATGAAGGTTGAATTTGATCATAGTTTCGACAAAATCAAACGGTTACGAACACTAGGAGTTCCAAAAAGGGGCACACCCGATATTCACCTCCTTCAAAAGTTTTGGCATTTTCATTTTCGTCTCCACTAAAAAAAGCCCTGCGTCCTTCGAATCGATTCCATTCGATTTCACCATCTTTTAAATCCTATCAATTTCTCAGATCTTTCCCAGTCTTTTCTGCAACCATGAGTAAGGGACCAGGACTCTTCGTCGATATCGGCAAGAAAGCCAAAGGTAATCAATTCCTCTATCTCCTTCCTTCTCCACCGTACGATCTTTCGATATATATTTATATTCCTTTCAATTACCTGTTTTCATTTCTCCCTTTTTTGAATGCTTAGATCTGTTGACTAAAGATTATACCTCGGATCAGAAGTTCACTGTTTCTACTTACACTGGCGCTGGAGTTGTATGCCAAAATAATCTCTTTTACACCTTGAATTTCGATTCATGTTTATATCGTAGCTGGGGTGCGATAGTTTATTCTATAATGACACTCCGATTTGCTCGCTAGGACTTGATATATAGAGAGGGTCCATATTTGTGTAAAACTAGTGCTTTCATAATTTCAGGCTCTATTTATGTAATTGTGAACCTTGAGTTTTGGAGTAATTAGGTCTAATTTGCAACCAAAAAAAAAAGGGCTAGAAAGGTCTAACTTATAATTGAATGTAGATCGGGCATTTGAAAAATCAAGGTTCTTGTTATTTATTCTTTTCCACTGAAAAGAAATCTGTTTTAGGGTGATTTCCCTGGATTTCTCATGAATCTTTGGACTCAAACATTTTGTTGCCAATCTATTGTCGGTGAACCTGTGTTTCCAGATGGCACTGTTTTCGTCTGAATTGATATTACCACTTTTTTTAGTTCAAAAGGTGTAATTCGAATGAATGCAAGAGATACACCGCTCTGAACCGAGCCAAAAGTTTTAAATTTTACTTGTCTCAAAGTTTTCCTTGGCGGTTTGAATTTTGATTTGTCTGCTGAGGTTAATGAACTTTCATGTGGTTTTCTTTAGCTAGATCCTATAATTTAAAACTTACAACAGGTGAAGTTGTTCTATTTTATTCCTCATATGCCCCCTTATATATATATCAGGCCCTTACATCAACTGCTCTAAAGAAAGGAGGACTTTCTACTGGGGATGTTGCTGCATTATACAAGTACAAGAATACTCAATTCGATGTCAAAGTTGATACCAACTCTAACGTGGGTTCTTATGGTTTTCACTTTCTTTTGAAACTATTAAATAACAGTAGCCTAATCCAGCTGAGCGTCTTACATTCTTACATTGTTTTTCCAGATCTCCACAACACTTACATTCACTGAGATTCTTCCATCCACGAAGACTATTGCATCGTTCAAAGTGCCTGATTATAACTCAGGCAAGGTAGGAAGCTACCTCTCCTAAGCAGAAATGTTTTCCATGTTGATGATTTTGATGTTTAATAGTCCATATCTGCTATCTATTTTGCAGTTGGAGGTTCAGTATTTCCATGACCATGCAACCGTTACAACAACGGTTGGTTTGAACCAGACACCAGGCGTTGATGTCACGGCGACCATTGGGACACCCACTATTGCTTTTGGTGCAGAGGCAGGTTATGATACCACCTCTGGAAATTTCACAAAGTATACTGCTGGTATTAGCATGACAAAACCGGATTCCTGTGCTTCGATAATTCTGTAAGCTTTTGTACATTACTGTATTTACTCCACATGATTTTAAAAGTGAACCGAATTGAGAATTTTCTAATCTTTGACCCTGATTTCTTTCTCTTATTATTTGCAGGGGAGACAAGGGAGACAGTATAAAAGCATCATATGTGCATTACATGGACCAGCTGAAGAAGAGTGCTGCCGTGGCTGAGATCAGCCGAAGGTTTTCCACAAATGAGAACACGTTTACTGTTGGAGGGGTGTATGCTGTTGATCATCTCACTCTGATTAAAGCTAAGCTCAACAGTCATGGGAGGCTTGGAGCAGTGCTGCAACACGAAGTCGTACCGAAGTCGTTGTTGACAATCTCCAGTGAGCTTGACACAAAGGCCTTGGAAAAAAGTCCCCAGTTCGGATTGGCGCTTGCTCTGAAGCCCTAATTAGGTTTTTTTCATTTTTGGCTATTCAATGATGCTTTTGGAATTTGATACCTTAAAATTTTTTTTCTTGGTGATTGATGAAGGGTGGCAATAAATAGTTCCACAGATGATAAATATTCATTTCTAGGTTCTCAAAGGCTGTGGATGGATGTTTGATGATACTTTAGGCTTTTCCATGATTCAATATTGTAAGTTTTGAGTCATTTTGATAATGGTGCATTTAAGCCTTGTTTTGTCGAGGTCTTCCTTTTAATTGGTCGAAAGCTTTTTGATTTTTTGCACCAAAGTTTTATTCATTCCAGTCGCCTTCTTTTAAGTTACTCCATCACGACCTTACAAATCCTGACTTATTCACATACTTACGTGTAACTGAAATTATTTACTACGCCTTGCAGAATCGAAATAAATTTTTACATCAACATACAACTTCTGGAATTACTAACAAATATAAATTGAATTATAAAATCAAGTAAGACCCCGAAATAAAATAACATAACACAAAACTAAAGATAACATTAATTATTAGTGAGTAAAAAATATGTCAATTTATATTACATTAAAAAACTTGAATGCATCAAACACGTAATTATACTTGTGTTTATATTATTTTTTGTGTATTAAAATTTTATATATATATATTTTTTCTGGTATATAACTTTTACATGTTAATAACAAATGTCTTTTTCTATTCTAAAAAAATGCCTTTTTTCTCTAAAGCATTAGAAGCTATAAAGGTGAAATCTATTTAATATAGAAAAAAGAAAGGGTCAATGTGCAAATTTCGCACTCTATTTTAATTGTATTTAGGATTTTAGCAGTTGATTGAATTTTGATTTTTTTTATTAAATTTTACTATAAATAACTTGAAGACAAATCTAATAAAAATATTTTAATAATTACCAACAATAAATTACTTAATATAATGTTACCTTTATACTATTAATAAAACTCCTGACTTAGAATCTCGCGTGTTGGCCTGATGATTAGGGTGTTGACCATCCTAGGTATGGCTTGGGTTTAAGTCATGCTAGGTGTGTTATTGTTAGGGCTTTGCCGTAAAAAAATCTCTTGATTGAGTTAGTGTCACGGGTTAATTGGGTACCAACTTGATTAGGAAATGAGTAATATACCATTTAATTAAATGATTACTATTAGTTTTTTTGGTCTTTTTTGTTTTTCTATATTTTTCTATAGTTTTTAAATAAAAGAACTAAAATTAACACATCTAAAAATTAAACTTGTGTTTAATGGATTTATAATCAAATTCTTTACCACTTCATCAATAATAATACTTGAGTAAACTTTTAAAAAATAACTTTTAAATTAATGTATATAGATTGTATGTTATTTTTAAACACACATCCGTGTTTTAGATCAGTGGTTTCCACAGGCATATGCATGTGGCAAGATTTTTAGTATTAATAACAACTCTTATTTATAAAACCTTTTTTATATTTTAATTTTTTAAAGGTTTTTACATTTACTGAAAATTTGAAGTTAATTTATTAATTTTTAGTTTTTCTTTATAAATTAATTTATTATTAACTATTAAAATAAAATATTTGAATAATATTTCTTTATATATATTGTTTTCAAACGAACAAAATCAACATCAAATGTAAATTTTAATTTAAAAAATCGAAGTCGATAAAATTTAAGGTTTATTGGCAAAGTTAAATAATATAAAAATTGAGTGAAAATTTTATGTATACACTTATAATGGTAAGTTTCTATATTTATTTATAAAAAAGTGGTAGATTTGTCTTATAACTAAAAAGAGAAAAACAAATTTAACTATTTTGTTTGATTTTATTACCAATAAAAGTGGGTGAATAGATGATATAACCCCCGCTAATAAAAAAATACTCATTTCTTCCAACTACTAACCCTACTATATTGAATGAAATTCCCCCTTTGCATTATGAAAATTATTCCAACTTATGTTTAGTCCTCATAGTTTCTTCTTTCTGAACAATAAACCTCATCATTTTAAACAATGGACAAAAATACTCTTTTTACTACTTAGAATATATAATAATTTAAAAAAAAATAAAAGAGAGGAATATATAGGGGCGGATCTAGGGGGCTAGGGGTGTTCAAACTTCGGTTAAAACTGAATTAACCGGCTGAACCGATCTAATTCGGTCGGTTAAATTTTTTTAAAAATTTCAGTTAATGGTTAATTCGGTTTGAAATCGATTAATTAACTGAACTTAATAAATAATATTATATATTATATGCATTAGGCTATTCCTAGTTCGGTTAATTCAGTTCAAAATCGATTAATTAACCGAATTTAATAAATAATAGTATATATTATATGCATTAGGCTATTACTAGTTCGGTTAATTTAGTTAATCCGATTAATCCGGTCAAATGAACATTAAAAATTTATTTTTTTGATATGTTTTATACATGTTTTAACAAAAAAAAACATATAAAGTTGGTTAATTTGGTTTGATTAATATTTTTTGAAAAAATTTTGGTTCGGTTAACGGTTAAAAGATTAAAAAGCTCGGTTAATTCAGTTAATACTAGTTCGGTTTGGTTAACTGTTTGAACACCCCTAAGGGGGTTGGTAGGGGCTAGCCCTCCTAAAATAGAAAATTTTTCATTTAGGCCCTTTATAATTTATAAAATTTTAAATTAGTAATGATAGAATTGCACTTTGACCCCAAAAAAGATAAAAATTAATTTAATCCTCTAAAGTTTATAAAAATATAGGCTATTAAAATGATAAAATTGTATTTTTACAATCATAAAAGTATATAATTTAATTCTGTCCAAAAAAAGTTTCTAACTTTATTCTTACTCTTAAATCGTATTTTTGAATCTGCCACCAACAAGGGAGGTTTGAATATGAATAAAAGATTACAAGGATTTTGACTTCAAATCGTAAAAATAATTCCAGGAATTTGAAATGTTAAATTGTATTGTAAGACATGGTGTTTATATGGCAGACACCCCTTCATGTCTTTCTCCATAACGCTTAATTTATTGGTAATAAATTTTAAGATGCTTTTAAAAATCAATGATTGATTCTTTGCCCTCAATAATAATAAAATCAGCAAATAGCATCCAACATTTCTCAAATTCTTGAGAAACATATTCATCAAATAGATTATGCAAATATGGTTAAACCTAATTGGTCTTTTTTTTTTTATGTAGTTAGGTGCAAAAATCTAATGGATTTTCTTCCTTTTTTTTATTAGCAATTCATGCATCTGCCAATTTTTTTATATTAATCATATAGATATGTTACTTATTATAATCATATTAACATATCTATATTTACTGAAATAAAAAAAAGAGAGTAAAAGTCATATTCCCAGAGAGAAGGGTAAGAAAAGGGTCATTAAAAGCTAGCATTTATGAGTCATCACATGCACCATTAATATCCCAACCAGCAAAGGAATTTCCCCACCCCCCTCCAATCCCAAAAACCCTAGTGCCAATAGCAACACCATTAAAACACTAAACAAAAATCACACCCCAGAAGGAAAACAAACAAACAAACAAACACAAAAAATGAAGCCTTGGGGAAATTTAGGAGTTGTAGAAACCATTTATGAAGATGAAGTTTATGATGATGATGATGATGATGATGATAATTCTTCCAACTCTCCTTCACTTCTCTCTTCTCCTCCTTCACCTCTCCATTCAAGTGCACAAGCTTGGTATTTTATATTTACTCTCTTCTTTCTTTTGAAAAAAATTATTACATTTTCTTGGGGTTTTTGTCTTATTTTATTTCTGGGCATTGTATATTATAAGGTCATCGGCAATGGGGTGTAAAACTGACGTGTTGATACATGTACAGGGAACTGCTTTTCACCTTCATAAGGTATGTGTGTGTGTTTCTTTTTCTCTTCTTGGGTTTAATGATTACTAGAAACTTATCCAATTCTGTATTCGAAGAATATCTCATCACTTCCTACTTCAAAATAATACAATTGAGTTTTAAGCTTAGTAAAATCCATAGAAACTCAAAGCTAAATATTTCAGTTTTAGGCTGAGAGTTTCAAATAATAATTAAGTCAAATCATAGTCATTTTCTAATGAATTCCATTTGGTTCAACGATTTAATGTTAGTATGTTACCAACGCGGAAAAGCTATCTAAACGCTGCGTTTACCAATTATTGTTAATGAATAGTTTTGGGTTCCCTTTTTTTTTCATAGGATCCTCTGATATCCAGGAGCACCTATTTAAGGCGGAAATTAACTGAAAAATCAGAATTGACGTTATCCCCGCCGTTAAACATAACCGCCGAAACATTCTCTCTCGTTGTCGATTTCTGTTACGGGACTCACCTCCTCGTAACGCCGTTCAACGTAGCGTCACTCTTGGTAGCAGCGGACCTCCTCGGAATGACGGAGGCCAAAGGTGAGGACGACAGTAACTTGAAGCAGATGACTGAGAATTACTTCCAAAAATTCATCGCCGTTAACGGAAAGTACGCGGCGATTGTTTTCAAGTCTTGCCTGGCCTTGCTCCCGGAGGCGGAAACGACGTCGTTTCTCGTTAGTAGATGCGTAGAGGTTATGAATTTAACGGAGGATAGTAAGGGATTGGACGGTTATTTTGACGACGTTATTTCTTTGCGCGCCGATGATTTCAAAATCGTTGCTGAGTCTATGCACCAACGATTTGAGTACCAGGATTTGCTTTACAGAATCGTTGATTTTTATCTCGAGGTAAGGACAGGACAGGACACTGCACTACTTTCTTAATTGAAATTTTAGTTTTTTTATTCAATAAAAACCCCATGAATTAATTTGATGACCATTAATTCAATTAAAATATATAATTTTTTTTTAAAAAAATTCAGCGTGAACTTTTGTTATAGGTGCATTTAGAAATTTAGGTGTAAGGAGGTGAGTTTATTTAAGATTGTGTATGTAGGAACCGCTATCTTGTTTGGCGTCTCTTTATTTCTAGTTTTTTTGCTTTAGGTTTTCACTAATTTCAATTTTAAGTCTCTTTTTCTTCTCTAAAGAAAAAGTTCATTATCTAAAGAAAAAGAATATCTAATTCAAAAAATAGACCATATCATTTGATGTGGTATGTTAATGCGATTGACGAAAATAATGAGAAGAAGCTAATTCATGATGTCTCACCTGGATAAGCATTCCATTCTAGTATTTATTATTTTTTACAACTTTTATTAATTTTTATAATTTATATCACTTTTTCAACTATTACTAAAATGAATTTAAATAAATAGATGTCCGCATTTAAATAAATTTAGATGTTCTTTTATTTAAGTTTATTTCAAACCTACAATTTTTTAGGTTTTTTAAATATTTGTTGATGTAGTATATATATCTGACATATTTATGTATATGGCATGTCATATCAACTTATTTATTCGCATGATAGGTCACTCTCAACTTTTCATTATTTCTGTTAATCACGTTAGCAAATCGAAAAGATTTAATTGGCTTGCACATTTGATTAATTGTTTTTTTTTTGCCTAATAAAATCTAAAATTTTTGAAACTTAAAATGTGTGAGTTGATGGTTCTCATATTTTTCTCACTTTAAATTTTGAAAACATATTTTGCATGCTTGGATTTAATAAGAACATGGTATGTTTTACGTGCTGATATTAATATTTTTTTTTATATATTTTAAAAAATATATGCCAATGAAGCTTTGTAGTATTTGCAAAGGTTGAACTATTAGGATCTTCAACACTTGTTTGAATTTTACTATACGTAAAACATGTGAGATTTTATTTACTTTAAGCTTCACCATGCATGGATTCTATCAATATTTTATTTTAATTTAAATTTGAATGTATTTCGGTTATTAGTCCTTCTGTTTATGCATTGTAATAATTAATTTTAATTCTAATTACGCAGATTAATGATTATAATTATAATTCAAATATGTGTTGAATATAAACTTTAATATATAAATCTGGATAGCATTAACGACTGCTGGACTACTCATTAATTAATATTTGATTACGATGAAATTAAAACTTATGGTTTGTGCAGGAGCACAATGCGAAGATAACGGAAGAGCAGAAGACGCAGATATGTAATTCCATAGACTGCAACAAGCTCTCACCTCAACTGCTCTTACATGCAGTGCAAAACCCTCGAATGCCATTGCGGTTCGTGGTCCGAGCCATGTTGGTGGAACAACTCAATACCCGCCGCTCCATTCTATCAGCCGCCAATCACCAATACTACCCTCGCAGGCATCGCCCTACAAACAGCAACAACGAGGACGACGACAACAGCAACGTTACCCTCGGTGAAATCCTCCAACGCGATGCCACCAAGCGTGAAACGGCTCAGCTCAAGGCAGCAATGGACGCCACCAGTTCCCGCATCCAAACCCTGGATAAACAGCTCCTTTGCATGAAAAAGTTATTGCAAGAATCTGATCATGAGAATGTTATTGAAAGAAGTGGTGGTGGATGTAGAGATGTACTGGAATCGGGCCGGTCTGCTAGCTTCCATTACGGTTCAGGGAGAAAGATTGAAAGAGCATATAATGGAGCTCCTGCTTCAGCCAGTTTTCGGTTTAGCGGTGGTCTAGAAGAGAGGGCATTGGGGTGTTCATCATCGGAGAATTCAGGCATCAAGAAAAATATTGGGCAGAGGTTGATTAAAGGGTTAAAATGCGCATTGCAACCAAAAATTGCACTAATCACAAGAAAAGTTTAACATTACCGGAAAATGGTATATCTTTTTTAATACAAAAGAACTAACTAGCTGAATGGTATATTACATACTGGTTCCCATTTTAGTCTTACCCATGCATTCCATTAGAAACGAAGGGATTCTGATTATGCATAATTAGTGTTCAAATCTTGGTTTGCTTTTGTTTTTCCTCTATGCAACTCATATTTCATGTATTAATTATATTTTTTCATATATCATGTATTAGGTTTTTATATGTAAATAATTTTAGTGTGAGATGAAGAATTCAAAAGTTCTTAAAAATGAAACCACTAAAAACATTTATATTGCATCATTAAATTTTGGACATTCAAGCATACAAATTTAAATTCAAAGTTTCAAAATTGTGAGCATAAATTATAGGTTTTCTTGGTCCCCTATATTTAAGAGACCCAATTGGTTCAAATGTTAAAGGTTCTGATTGATTTATGATGAGCAGCGTGGGTCACCTTTGCCTCGTGAAGAATTTAGTACAGAGGAAGGGCCCATTTTTTATACAACTTTTTTTTAAAATTATTTTAATTACATTTTTAATATTATTATAAAATAAATGGATAAAGAGTAAAGAACAAAGAAAATGGGATAGCAAAGAGAGAACATGTTTTGTTGATCAATCGGAATAATCTATGATACTTCTCCAAAGTCTATATTTATAAATATAATAAGTATAAATGAAATAGAATTCTACTTCTAATTACTATTAGAGGTTTAAGTACATCAAAACTTATTGATCTTAATGGATTTCCATTAAATAATAAAATATTCATAACACTTTCTCTTGGATGTCCCTTGGTAGATTATATGTCTTGTTAAAACCTTACTAAGATAAAAATCTCGTGGGAAAAAAAATCCTAGTGAAGGAAAAAAAGTATACATATCTATAATACGTATAACATGCTACCTCATTAAAAACTTTACTAGGAAAACCCAATAGGACAAAATCTTGGTTAAGGAAAAAAAGAGTACAACTCGTATTTATTCCCCCTCATAAAAACATTACATAATATCTCATATTTTACGTGTTCAATCTTGAATACTAGCTTTTCAAATGACTATTTGAATGTATTGCTAAACATTTATATCACCATTCTTTTGAAAGTTATGAGTGAGGAAAAATTTTGGAGAAATATATTTTAAACTCTCCAGGAGTTTCAACAATAATTATAAGAAACTTTAATAATGATTCTTCTATAAAAATATAAATAGGTATTTTGAATCATTTTACAATCCTCCTTCAACTACTATTCACTCAGCCAAATTTACCACATATGTTCAAATTATTTCAATTCATATAAATGAACTATTTCCCAAAAATTTCAATATGCTTCTAGCATTCTAAATCCTTCAAGGGTTTTAATATAAACTTTATTATATAGTGATCCATAAAAGGTTGTAACAACAACAATTAAACGTAAGTTAAATCTTTTATGAACGGTCAGTTTAATAATATATCTAAATATTATTACATCCATCACAAAATAATATTATATCTTTTCATAATCAATGCCAGAATTTAGCGAAATACTTTATATTTTTATTCTATTTTTGCAAAACTACTTCATTTATACCTTCACTGGATTTATACCTTTAGATAATTCGACTAAAAAAAACTCCACGAATTTTAATTGTACTTCAGTTGCATCTTTCTATTTTGACCAATCTATTTAATATCTATATTTCTAAATAAATTTATTGAAGATTCTCCTTTATTTCATTATTTCAACAATAATATTGCATGCAAAACCATTGTCGACCACTTTTATTATCGATTCCATATTTTCTCGAATTGACATAAGTTATCGATATTTCTTTATTTTCACTATTTTAATCTTCAGTTTTAGGTACCTAAATCTCTTCTGGTTTTAGTTATTAGTTACGTCTTGGGTCTCTTCTAGTGCTCACACCACCACTATATGACCATCTAGAAGAATTTTCATCTTTGGAATTGATCAATCTATCATTTATTCTAACTGATTGTCCTACTGAGACTTTGATTCAAATTAAAATATTAGATGGTATATAACACTTGGTTATTCTCATTAAATTTGTAAATACATTTGACAACTTAGAATGAAGTGAGTTATCCTTTTTGAACTTCTGGTTCAAATTACTCTCTATAAGGATCTAAATAATGATAACTCATTACAAGTAGTGATTTCATTCAACTATTATATCTCTCCCCCTAACGTCGGGAAAACTATCAAAATAGTAATCACAAATCATGTCATAATTGGATCTCCAATACATTCAAAACATCTAATAATATAAGGAGACTCGAAATTAATATATATTTCCAACTTTTTTTAAGGACTCATTCATCTTTATGCATTGTGGTGGAGAAATTGGAATATATACATACATACAAAAGTTCAAAGATGAGAAATATTTAGCTCTTAACCAAAAACCAATTGTAATAGGGAGCATTTATAACTTATTGGTTTGATGCGTACAACACGTAAATCAACATAATCTCATGTTGAAATAGGAAGTTTAGTTATCATAAGTAATGATTCAGATATTGATCAAAGGCGTTCAATCAATCATTTCTCTAAACCATTAGACGCATAAATAACAAACTTTTTTAATTGTTTTTCAAACTCATATACAACAATCAATAAAATACTAAGATATAAACTCGTCAGCATTAGCAAGATGAATTGTCTTAATTGTATAATCTAAAATTAATTACTTAAACAAGCAATCTTGCAAACGACAAGTTGCAAGTTGATAATATATGTGATTATTTTGTAGATGCATCTACCAAAATTATATAATATCAAAATTATCCACATGGTGAGTGAATGGACTCATATTCATTTTAGAAATGCAAGACACTAAATCTCAACTTTAACTAATGAGTTTCTAATAATTAATTTTCATTGAGAACAAGCAACAAATGAAAATTTTTTAAATTAAAGAATATTCTGGTTCATTAATGAATGTTTATATGAATTCTCAATTAATTTTCGCATCATATATGATCCAAAATGGGCTAATTGGTCACGCCAAGTAGTAAATGTATTTGCATCAGTAAACTTCTGGTTTACTTTAACATGCATTTCAATTTTACTAATAATGTCAATATAAATTGTGACAAATTGATAATTTTACTGTCATTCCTTTTATTTTGTATCCACATATAAGTATTATTATGACATGTACTACTGGAAATGTCTAAATTAATGTGAAGTCTATAATGCCACTAAATCAATATTCGCTTCAGGGAATATGCCAAAATCTTCAAATGTCCAAAAAAATTATTATATTTATTGCAAACATTCACTTTAAGGAATGTGCAAAAAGTAATTCAGATAATAATGTAAGCATATATCATACTTCTTACTAATAAGATTATATAGATATCATTTGCTTCAATGAGTGATAAATTAGTATAAATAATTGAGCATTCTGTACTAAGAATAAACATTTGGCAACATTTTGAATCATCCATCTTCTTCTTATCTATTTATCAATAATGACAGTAAGTTAAAATTTCATAATTGTTATGTATTACTACATTCACTTCAGGGAATGAAGCAAAACTGGTGGAACGGATAACTCGTTATTTTGTTTAGCCATAAGGAGATATGGTATCAATCTAAATACTTTTAAAGCCATTTTAACAAAAGTTTTGCATAACCAATTAACTACCAAGAGTAACTAGTTAGGTCATGTATAGAAGCAAACCTAAATTAAATATATGAATAAAATTCATATCTCAAACATAAAAATGTAACATAATGAAGAACTAACAATTTTTTTCTTTCATAACCATCATTGTAAACATGCATGAAATTTAATTCAAAATCCAACCATTCATGCTCATATAAATTTTCATTTACAATTGCTCAAGTAATTTCTCTAAATAATTAACACATAGAATAATATAAAACATATGAACTACTACCTTTAACAATTCTTTAAATTAAATCAAATCTGAAAAACCATAAAATTCATTGGTTTATTAACACAAATTTGCATACTAGATATGTTTTAATCAAATATATTATTTAATTATAAAACCTACTATAACGACATAAATAAATAAGTTAATATTTATTTTCATGAACAAATGAGATGCTTAAAATAATATGTAACCCATATAATCAAAACTTAAAAAGAAGACCATATCGAATATTTAAACCATATATCAAGTCAATTTAATATTTAAAGATGTACATTTTCTTTTTGTTCTATGTTGAGTCTTGAAATTAAACTCCAGTAGTAGACTTTGAATCCAATCAAAATTTATTAATAGCAAACTTTTAGAGTGGATCTTATTTTCCAAACGTACAACAGGTACATAACCAATGACTTTTTATACATAAGTTGTCTCTCTTCTTAAAGAGTTATTGGGAATTCTTGTTCTTTTCTTGCTTTCTTCATTTTTCCACTTCTGGTGGTAAGGAAATTTATTATGACCATCCCCTCTGACTATTATAATAGCCCAACTTACTACATCCACGTCCAAGATTATGTCTTTCAAATTTATTACATATTGTTACATTCTCTTCAGGGAATGATTAGGTTTTGTGATTAAAAACTTTTCTTCAATTATAAGTAAACATGATATTAACTCTTGAAATTTTTTTCATGATATTGCTATTGTAGAAGCACATTTGAAGCATGAAAAGTTGAATAATTTCTCTTGTAAGATCTCATCATTAATATTTTTCATGTAATTTTAATTGAGAACTTATTCTGAATACTGTAGAGTTATACTCACAGTTTTAAAAACTTGCAACTACATGTGCATACAACCATAACAAGCTTTAGATAGAATTACCATATTCCATTGCTCATATTTTTCTTTTAAATTATTCCACAATTTAAATAGATATTTCACAGTCAAATATTTTTCTTTCAACCCCTTAATGGGGATGATGACAAAATAAGATTACAAAGATCGTCGCAATCAATTCAATATAATAACAAGAGTAATAAATATAAATCAATAACCTAATCCTCTTTTGATTCATATGAAATATATTTTTTTCCTCATTCACAATCTCAATATGAGATCCATTACAATAAATGTCTTTTAAAACCAATGCATTAATTTTGTACTACCAAATTTTGTTCTTTTTAGATATTAATATTTAACTCTTCTAGAGCTTTCGACTAAATTTGCACTACCAAATATTAGAATAATATTGGTTTAAATTTTTTTATGCTTACGTTCACTTCGGGGAATGCAACAGATTTAGTAGGACGGACTACTAAATGTCCAAGTAGATTCTTTATTTCATAATCACCATCACAAATATGCGTGGACTTCAAATCAGAATCTATCTATTAATGTTGTCATGGTTAGTCCCCAATTATAAATAAATATGATATAATAAATCATAGTAAAATATACCTAAAGATCTTTAACATCAATGTTATCACCCTGGCTATTATCACAAGCAATATTACAAGTAGTAAAACAACTTTTGTTTTTGTAACAACATTTTTAATAAACAATTAAAATTTTCGTGTACGATGCTTGAAAGTTATCCGATACACATTGTACCAAATTTCAATACCACATATATGTTATAAAATCTTATGATGCTCTAATCAAATATTTATAAATTCAATTTAAAAGATATAACACAACCATTCAACATTAGCAAGTTAATAAGACTCAATAGATCCAATCAAATTTCCCTTTAATCAACAATGGTAGATTAATAACACTTTCCACCATAATTTTAATCAAATTACAAGAATATTTAATAACAAGAATTTAATAATCAAATCTTTAAACATCTAAATATTATGCATAATATAACTTAATTAAAAAAACTTCAAAAAGAATGATTTACCGAAAAAATAATAGAGAAAACACATCAAATACAATTATATAAATTTCTAGACATATAAAGTCTAAAGATTTTGGAGTACCTGAGGATTGAAGATTTTAGTAGTTACTAGAGGGTGCAGTACGAATCTTACTTTTGGCAATATGGGTGGCGATTTAGGTCTTTAATAGAAGCAAACAAACACAAGTTTGAATCCTTGTAGAATAGTCTAAATTTTTTTTCTTATTGCATCTAGACCTGATTGCCTTTACAGGTTTCTTCGCACACAAACACAAAAAGCTAAAGAACTTGGAAGCAATGATGGGGATAGGGTGTTGGTTCAATCCTTGATTTTGGTTTTGAAGGGATTTTTTAAAGAACATTGTTTGGTTTATGAGAAATAGTTTAAGTAGAATAATATTTAAAAGAGAATCATGCTGATAATGTGTTATAAAATAAATAGACAAAGAGTAAATAACAAAGAAAATGGGAGAGCAAAGAGAGAGCATATTTTATTGATCAATCGGAATAGTCTACAATGCTTTTCCAAAGTCTATATTTATAGACATAAGAAGTATAAATGAAATAGAACTCTACTTCTAATTACTATTAGAGTTTTAAGTACATCAAAATTTATCTTGATCTTGATGGACATCCACTTAATAATAAAATATTCATAACAAATATTATTTTTTTATGGTCAATAACAAGTTACTGTAACGATAAGGAAATGACTCTGTTATCAATTAACAACTTAAATCTTAAAATCTAACTCTAAGATATCCTTATGGTTCTGCCTTATTAAAAGCAAGTTACGTATTTCCAATTGCGTCATCATCATTCTCAACACTCAATTATATAGACATTCTCATTTTCATTTTTATTTCATTTCGAGTTATTTAGTATTTAATTTTTTTATATAGTTGGTATTTAAATTTATATTTCATTATTTAGATTGATACATTCACAACCGTTACTTTGCACAGACGTGACATTGAAGGTCAATTTGATGGTGACATGTGATTTCCTCCTACTATGACATGTGAAAAATATAAATTAAATATCTTTAAAAATATATAAATTAATAAAAAAACTATAATATTTTCAAATCAATAATGAATCTGGACAAATAGGTGTATTTATCTAGATTCATTCTAGACCTATTTTTTAGTAATTTTATATATATATGTATTATTTTTTATAAAATATTACTTTTTAGGTTATTATTTTAAATATATATAAAATATAATTTTATAAAAATATAGAAATATATAAAGAGCCTATAATATTTTGAAAAAATATAAAAAATTTCAATGTATAGGATAAAATATTTAAAAAAATATAAACTTTTAAGAGCTAGAAACCAAAAAATGAATTCTTGTCAAAAGATAGAATTTATTTGGGAAAATAATCTTTCTATATTTTGACAAATATCGATATATATCAAATATATGTTTCACCTAGCTGTAACACCCCTCACCCAGCCCGGTTGCCGGACCCAAGTTACGAAATGCTACAACAAACACCAAAATATTCACACACAAATCATAACATTGAATTCAATTAAAATCATCAAATTAATCCCAACTCATGCATAGTAGAAGTTATTAGTAAAGCAGGGACTAAATCAAGCATACAAACATAGTTTAATAGATTCGAGCATGATTAAGGACCAATCTGAAAATTTTTAAAACTTTGGAAATAGGTATCGATACTGAAGTAACAAATATCGATACTTGTATGATAGGTATTGATATTATAACCAGTATCGATATGGTTTTAGCATTCTGCCATTTTCAAAACACTGTTCATTTTGTCAAGTATTGATACCTTAGTCCCTAGTATTAATACTTTTACCCAGATGGCCAAAATCATAAGTTTTATGTACCAATCATGCTCAAAACTATAAACCCAAATTCAAGGATGCTTGTAAGCATATCATAAGACCTATAAATAACCAATTTCAACATGATAAATATCACATTCAGTTATTTTCAAACCACAATTCCACCACTTCAAAATTTGCATTCAACTTAACACCTAATCATGTACATTCAAAACATGACTTAACCATTGCATACCATAAACTAAATCATATTAATAGCATCGTTCATACATGTCATTATCATTAACCTTCTAAATACCAAATTTGGTATAAACCATACCACACATATCAAGTTACCAAATGAACTTTTATACAAACTGTAATGGCCTAAATTCAAGGTTATCGGAACAGTGGTTTCTAACCACAAATCCGATTTAAATAGAAATTTATTTTAATATTTTTTCATGAATATTGATATGATAGGAAAATCGTATGAAAATATCGATAGAAAAATTTAACCGATTTAGTAGTTAGTTAGAAAAAGAAATTATTGAAGAAATTGGGTAAAAAAAGGTATCGAGACCTCGATCTCGTAAAACTGAGTCAAAAATATTTTTATAAATATTTATGAAATGTTAGTAATATGGTATTAAAATTTCGTTAGAAAATTTTAATGTTTGGGTAGTCAATTAAGTGAAAAGGACTAAATTGAAAAAGGTGTAAAAGTTACTAGAAGGATTAAGTAGCTCAATTGTTAAATGAGGAGGGACATAAATTGAAAATAAGTCCAAAAGGAGATATTTTGGGTGGCATAAGCTGAGAAAACTCAGGAGAATTGGTGAAATAAGGGTAAAATGAGAAAATAACAAATTTTACTAACATAAAAATGGGACCAAATTGGAATATCTAGAATTCTCTTTATTTTTCTGCATTCTCATCAGCCAAAAGCGTCCTAAGCGTTTATTCAAGCTAATTTTTCATAATTTTTGCACCAAGTGAGTTAATCCTTGCATTTTTCTTGTAATTTTTGTGTTTCTAAGACTTTTACAACTAGGTGCTATTACTAAATTCATTAGTTTTTGATTTTATGAATGAAATTGAAAGTTTCTATGAATATGTGCTGGAATTTTGTGATGAAATAGCATGAAATTGAAGCTTTAATTTGTTTGTGAGATGATTTTATTAGGTAATTTCAATAGAAATTGATTTGTAGGACCTAATTGTGAAAATGTTTGGAATTAAAGTCTAGTGCTAAAATTCTGATTTCCAAATGTTATAAAGTAGTTTAAAGTGATGAGATAAAGTGTCAATTGAGAAAAATCAGCTCAATTGAGAGGTTAATTGAGTAGGGATGAAATTATCATTTATTTAAAGCTTGGGGAAAAATGGTAATTAACATTATGCACTAAAACAGTTTTGGACAGCACCAGTAGTCTAACTTTAAAAAATCACCAAAAATTTTAGAGATCAAATTAGAGAATGAATAAAATATGACTTATTGAGTCTAGTTTCTTATAAAAGAAACGATGTAAGTAATGGAATTGTAAATCATGAGATATAATAGATTTTATGAGACAAGATCAGAATGAATTCGGGTTCCCCTATTCTGAATTTGGAAAATCATCAAAAATTGGAGAAAAATAATTATAGACTTAAATTTATATGTTTAAAATCCTTAATGAGTTTATTTTTAAAATAAACAAGTGAGAACATCATCCAAATTCTGTACAATAAGATAATTAATTTTTAGTGAAGAGGGGTCGGAACTGTTAAACAGTGAAACAGGGGAACTTTAAAGAATAAACTGTACTTATTGGCTAAACCAAAAATTCTGAAAATTTTATGGTAAGAGGATATGTGAGTCTAGTTTTGGGAAAAATTAGCAGATCTTAATTTTAAGTTCCGTAGCTCAAGATATAAATAATTTAGTGACTATGATTCAATGAGACAGCTTTGAATGCACTATAAATAATAATGAAATTATAGAGAATGTTACATATGAACATGAAATGTATTAGATTAATGATTAAATTTATTTGCTTAGATCCAGAAAATTCAAATACGAAGCTAGATCGAGGAAAAGAAAAAGTTCGGGATTAGTAGATTTTTTTGTTTACGAACAAGTATCGAGGTAAGTTCGTGTAACTTGAATTATATTCTTAAATGCCTGAAATGTTTGTTATTGATGTGAATATGATTTGAATGTTCATTGTATGAAAATTGATGAAACATTGATATATTTGATAAAAAGGGGAAGAAATCCCGGTTGAATGGAAGGAAAATTCGATGGATCTCTGAAAAGGAATTGATGATAAAAGGATCTAGCCCGGACGGGTGATCCTATCCTGATATAGCCCTCCCGAAGAATATGTGGAAAATGGATTTAGCCCGGACGGGTTATTCGAATTAGGGTCTGAATTTAGTTTGGACTAGTAATTCAGATCCAAGCTCATTAGAGTAATTGTCGTTGCAGGGGATTTAGCCTGTACTGGTAATCCCGACAATACTCTATGAGTTTATATTACAGGGGATTTAGCCTACACTGGTAATCCCGCTGTAAGGATGAGGTTCGCGGGAGTGTGCTCTCTGAAATGGAAATGTGCGCACATGAATATGAATTGACGGACCCAGATTTGTATACTAAAGTGTACCCTTGAAAATCCATCAAAATTCTAAGAAGTTTAACGGGATAAATATGGAAAAATAACAAGGGAATGAAAATCATGGTATTGATGAGCTCATCAATTGTGATATATATATTATTGATACATGGAATTATTGAACTAACTTAAATGTTGAGTTTGTGCATGTTAAGGGAATAATGTATTGAATGGATGTATGAATGTTTATTGCATTGTATTGAAAATATTAGGTAAGTATAATTCTTGTTACATGAGCTTACTAAGCGCAAAGTGCTTACCCTGTTTCCTTTTCCCCTGTTTTGTAGTGTTAAGAGCTCGGAGGTTGGATTTGGTTGGAGACGCATCACACTATCAACCTCAAGATCTCGGTATATAAAGAAACTTTATTTTGAAAATCAATGGCATGTATAAGCTAGTAAAGTAAATGTTAATGTGAAATGAATGTATGGTTAGCCATTGGTATGGCTAACAAATTTTGGTTTTGGTATGTGATGAGGTTATCTTATGAATACATTAAATCTATCTTGAAAATATGTTGAAATGGATTGGTTGTGTTGGATTGGTTTCAGTTTAAAATTGCAGGGAAGATTAGATACTTATAAAGGGGTTATATTGAGTTCAAAAACAAACTTTGGGATTTTGCGAAAAATTTATTCGGTAAAATCTGGTAATGCCTCATACCCCATTTCGGCGATGAATACGGGTAAGGGGTATTACAAAAACATAACCATTCAAAACTCAAACCACAATCAAGAATCAAAGTACCGACATTCAAGATTAACTGAAAACGAAACGCCTATATACATGCTATAAAACCAAATTTTAAATGATAGAAAGACTACTAAATCAATACTGGGATAGTGTGAGCTTCTTGATGATCCACCAGACACGTTCTGTAAGTTGTCACTACAGGGAAAAAGGAAGCAAAAGAGTAAGCATTACAAACGCTTAGTAAGTTTACAGGTATTAAAACCAAGTAACTTACCTCAAGTTATAATTATACACTACATACTACTTAGCTTGGTAAAGTTTGCCTATCATGGCAAATCAAATATAAAAAAAAAAAATAAGTTCAACATTTATCAACCATATAGTAACTCAATCATATAACATTTCATTTCACTTATTCAACATTTCATTATCATTCACAAAACAAATAATTATTTAAATCAATTCACTATCTTAACTTATCATACAATCTATTTATCTGCAATACATCCCGTTTCAATTTAATGCCAAACATAAATTTTCATTTCATACTTTGAATTCTCAATCCAAATCATATTAAACCATATGAACTTCAATTTCCATATCATATCAATTCATCTTTATACCAAATAGATATTGAATGTCAATTAAATATCAATCACTACTTTATTCCATAGTACTAATTCTGAATCACATTAATCGATTATCACATTTTCATATTGGCCCTCTAGGATTATATAGCCTATTCTCAATATGAATATATATCATCCAATCATCATATCAACTCATTTCACAAATAGACATTTCATTTCACATTTTTCTTCCATTTCTTATCCATTTATCATCTCAATATCAAATACCACATCTCACATTCAATTTTCCAATTTCATGAATTTCAATGCTTATTCATTATCATCATTTCAATTATGAACATTTTTTTAATTTTATCTCCCTATTAACACGACTCGGACTCAAACGGATACACGGATCCAACAAACACACTAGTTTGGCACCTAATGCCTCATCGAATAAATCCAAAGCAAATAGTTGTGCCCAGTGCTTATCAAATAGTTTGACACCTAGTGTCTCATCGGTATAACCAAAGTAATTTGGCACCCAGTGCCTCATCGACTAGTAGTCGAAGTAACCCTGAAGTCTTCCTATCCTATGACATGCCAACTAAATCCGACTCTGCCCAAACAGTTAATATGGTATTCATTACTCAATTTATTATCAATCATCTCAATTCACATATATTTTCATCATTAAATCATTCATCCATACTCATGACAGCATCAATAATCTCTATATGCATTCAATTACACATTTATATATACATACACATTTTTCACATATATTCAATTTAGTCCTTATCACTATCAACCAGCCTAAATCAAATCAAGTCAGCTCATTTCATCAAATCATCACTTCATCACATAACATATCCTATTTCAATCCATTTTAAGGTCAATTCCATAATTATTTTAATTTGCAATTCACCATATTCAATTTAATTCTTTATCTCACCTTTTTGTATTGAATCGTAAACAATTAAAATTTTAATTAAACATCATTACAATTATAATTCCAAATGCATAACAATTTAACACAAACATACCATATGAACTTACCTGGTTAAAACAGCAAACAAACCGTATGAACTTCGCCTCGGGGTCACCCCGTTGTATGCATATTAAGGCTAGGAAAAATATTAGCTTGGACATGATAAATTCTGGTCTGGTCCCTCCACGAACTATTGAATTCACATAATACTTGCAATACAATATGAAACAACCGTAAGTTCAAATAAACTTAGTGAGTTATCCATACCTTGTATTAGCAGAATGATATTAAGCGAGTACTTTATGATTTTGAAATAAAGTATGACTATCTATATTAGGATGGTTCACCAATCTCATTGGTGTGGTATTTATATCACACGATCTAACTCACTCGTACTTGGTATATGATCTTCAAAAACACCATCGATTAATTACTTGCACAACCTTGAGAATAATTCATCCTACTTAACGGCTTTTGATCTATTACAGAAAACTTTGAAACAAAGATTTTGTAATTGATTATATAAGCCTTGCACATAAAGAGCTTTCATTGATGAGGCTTCACAAATGTAATATTAGGATACAGATAAACGTTTGATCGTTTGGCAAATTATCCCTGCGTATTCTATCTTCATTAGTTGTATTTGCGGACCCATATATAACTACTTCCTTGAGAGGAAATCTTTGCAGATTCTTACTTGCTATCTTATTAAAGAAAACCCATAATACGTCTTGCACTAATATATATACAGGTAACCAGATAAGACAATCTCGTTAAAGAGACCCTATTGTAGACTATTATTAGCGGCTTATCCTAACGAACTCAAATTCATATCCCGATCCTCACGGATTCCTATTTCAAACCCAAGTCTACGAATTCATGCTTTACAAAACATACTGGTGAATTCATAATGAAGACCGTCATAACGAAATATTAAAGAATACCAACACATCTTAATCAAACAAAAAAAATTAGCGGACCATCGTCTTTTGCCTCTGTCTTACAATAACAGCTAACCCATTCATAGTGATCTACTTTTAGAAACAGATAACATGTGGGTGGTTACTTAAGAGCGAATTCCTTAATGCAGAATCATACACGTAAGATAGCCCTAACGGACTGTCATATCCTGATGACACTTGTTGAAAAGAATTTGTACTAGTTGTACTTGTAGCAGTAAGAGTTGCTTCAAACTTAGCAGAGGTAAACCAATAAAAACCATTGGACTCACTTCAGCAAAGCAATATCCAATGGGTCTTCAAATACTTAACAAAGCAACAATCAAGATAAAAATCAACAAACACCTTATTATCCTTTGTAAACTTTGACACAGACAAAAGATTTTTATGAATGTCAGACACATACAATAAATCTTTAAGCAATAGTGGACTAGCATCTGTAGAAAAAATAGACAAACCACCAATATGTGTTATAGGAATATGATGCCCATTACTTATGACAACCTTACCTGCTCCATTATACGGATGACAAACCAACAAATTTTTCCAGATCATTTGTCATATGCATAGTAGCTCCACTATCCAAGTACTACACTGACTCAACAACCATGGATGAAGTAGATAGTGTTGCAGAAAATTTAACATTTCCATGATTCATAGAGTCAGCAACATTATCTGAAAAATCTAGGCCACGTAATACATATATGCTGATACGAGCTTATGGCCTATATGAGAAGGTGAATCACCCCAATTTAAGCTCTTACATTCAGACCCCATTCTAGGTTTTCAACCTTGTCATCATTAAAAGTTGAATTGCAATGATAAAAACACCGCCAGATGATATGACCAATCTTTCCACAGATTTAACACTACGACCTAGCACCACCACCATGCCAACCCCGACCTCGCCTACGGTGAGAGAAGCCAGAAGCACGAGCAGAGAGGAACATCTGTAGTGGTGGTTGTCTAGCATATGAAGGAACAACCGACAATGACGACTCAGACTTGCTTTGTTGGGAAATGTGCCCATATTGTAGTAAACATGTAACTGTTTTCTATTTATTTGAACATGAATAAATAAATAAAGTTAATTTCACGTTTCACAATTAAATATTTTGTATTTATATCTTTTATATTTTGCATGCATAACGAAATTGTGACAAGCAAATATAAGCTCATTGATTGTCTAAAGTTCAAATTGAAGATAAGTGGCATTGTAAAGAATGTTTACATTGCGAGAAAGACAACTTACCTCAGTAGATAATCTAAATAAGCCCGTAATCCTGTAAAAGAATCAAAGTGAGCATTTAATTCAAATACCGAAAAGGATTATTATGTCATCTAAAATTATAATTAGGGAGATGGCTAGTCTTGACTATCAGAGCAGTTGACTCCACGAGTAGAGACATAAATGTATTCATTGGTAGAATGATACATTGGAGTGAACCCAAGATGAATTAATTCTGAATCCGTTTGTGAATTAATTCACTTGTGACATTCATGGTGTGATTTATCTAAATCTGAGTTAGTCACTAACCATGTCTATGCAACTCATGTGCTTTGATATAAGTGGAGGCTTATGCTTTGAAGATGATCGAGCCTATAGCTAGTATGTTGGGTACATGACTTATGTATGGCATGACTTTACTAGCAACAGTGAAATTCATAGCTCAATTAAAGAGTTAACGATATCCTCTCATTGACATTGTGTGGATTGATAAATATGGAACATGACCAGAGGTTGCTTGTTCTCGAACGAGCAGTTTATCACAGTCATTTGTTGACAGTGATCATATTAATCATTAAGAAGACACAATAGTGACAATGAGATAAAATAAGATTGTATTGAGTGAACAGATTTAACTCAAAGAAATCAAGGATATCATATGAGGGTAACACACACATTACGAGGTCTTTGGACAAAGCAGTTGGATGAATTGCTTTCGTAAATAATATACAATAATGAGTTTTCAATCATGGTACTTCTTGTGGACTGACTCCATGATTAAGTAAATGCGAATTATCAGAACAATGCTTCTGGACATAATTGCAATCACTAGAGCCTAATTGTATATGTCCGATTGGTCCCTCCGCTAGCTCAAGAAAAGCTCGATCAGACTACATTTGAATCATAAGAAAATTCTACGACTTTGGGAATAATTTAATTGAGTCGATTTATTCGATGTAGAATTAAATTAGGTGGTCATGAGAATTGTTCAACTAGAGAATTTGATTAAAAAATTTTCTTGAAAAAATAATTTGGAAAATCTAAGTGATTTTTTGAAAAATTAATTTTGATCAAGTAAATTTAAATTAATCAAATCAATTAAAATTAATATGATATTTTTGAGAGTTAATTTTCAAGTCAGAAAATTGGCCCAATGGGTAATTGAACTTTAAAATTGGACCTGAGATCGTAAATTGGGCCCAGGAGCCCAAAACCAAGACCAAAACCCAAAAACTGGTTGAATCGGACCAAGCATGTGAAACTGGGCCGACGGTCAAACCATGGGCTAGACAAAGAGTAAATAATAAAGAATATGGGAGACAAAAGAGAGCGTATTTTTATTGATCAATCAGGATATTTACAATGTTTCTCCAAAGTCTCTATTTATAGGCATAAGAAGTATAACTGAAGTAGAAATCTACTTCTAATGATTATTAGAATTTAAAGTATATTAAAACTTATCTAGATCTTGATGGATATTCACTTAATAAAATATTCATAACACTCCCCCTTGGATGTCCATTTGTAGATAATTTGTCTCGTTAAAACCTTACTAAGATAAAACCCCTGTGGGAAAAAAACCTTAGTGAAGGAAAAAGAGTACACATATCTATAATACGCGTAATATATTGCCTCATTAAAAATCTTACCAGGAAAACTCAATAGGACAAAACCTCGGTTAAGGGAAAAGGAGTACAACGCATATTTACTCCCCCTCATGAAAACATCACATAATTTCTCATATTCTATGTATTCAATCTTGAATACTAGCTTTTCAAATGACTATTTGAATGTATTTGCTAAGCATTTATATAACCATTCTTTTGAAAGTCATGAGTGAGAGAAAATTTTGGGGAAATATATTTTGATCTCTTTAGGAGTTTCAACAGTAATCATACCAAACTTTAATCATGATTCTTCTATAAAAACACAAATAAGTATTTTGAATCATTTTATAATTCTCCTTCAACTACTATTCACTGAGTTGAATTTGCCACATATGTTCAAATTATTTCAATTCATATAAATGAATAATTTCCTGAGAATTTCAATATGCATCTAGCATTCTAAATCCTTCAAGGATTTTAATATAAACTTTACTATATAGTGATTCATAAAAGGTTGTAACAACAACCATTAGACTCAAGTTATATATTTTATGAACGATCAATTTAATAATATATCTAAAGGTTATTACATCTACCACAAAATAATATTATATCTTTTCATAATAAATACCAAGACTTAGCAAAAAACTTCATACTTTTATTTCGCTTTTACAAAACTACTTCATTTGCACCCTCACTGGCTTTATACCTTTAGATATTTGGACTACTAGTTCAAAAACTCTATGAATTTAATTGTACTTAAGTTGCGTCTTTCTATTTTGACCAATTTATTCCATATCTATATTTCTCAATAAATTTATTCAAGATCCTCCTTTTATTTCATTATTTCAACAATAATATTGCGCAAAACCATTATCGACCAGTTTTATTATCGGTTAGACATTTCCTCAATTTGACATAACTTATTGAGATTTATTTATTTTTACTGTTTTAATCTTCAGTTTCAGGTATCTGAAACTCTTCTAGAGTTTTAGTTATTATTTATGTCTTGGGTCTCTTATGGAGCACCCGCATTCATTATATGACTATCTAGAAAAATTATTTTCTTTTATGAGAATTTTCATATTTGGAACTTGTAATGAGTTGTCCTTGTTGAACTTCTGGTTCAAATTATTCTCCCTCCTAACTCATTACATGTTATTATTTATCTCACCCTAATGTCAGGAAAACTATCAAATCAAAATAATAATCACAAATCATGTCATAATTGAATCTCTAAAACATTCAAAATATATGATAATATAAGGAGACTCATAATTAATATATATTCCCAATTTTTTTCAGGATTCACTCATCTTTGTGCATTGTGGTGGAGCAATTGGAACATATATGCACATACAAAAATTTAAAGATGAGAAATATTTAACTATTGGCTAAAAACCAATTCTAATGGGGAGTATTTATAACTTATTGGCTTGATGCGTACAACACATAAATCAACATAATCTCATGTTGAAATAGGACGTTTAGTTCTCATAAATGATGATTTAGATATTAATCAGAGGCGTTCAATCAATAATTTATCTAAACCATTATGCGCACAAATAATAAACTTTTACAAAAGTTTTTCAAACTCAATCAATAAAAGACTGAAATATATACTCACCAGTATTAGCAAGATGAATTGTCTTAATTGCATGATCTGAAGTTAATTATTTATACAAGCAATCTTGCAAACGATAGGTTGCAAGTTGGTAACACATGTGATTATTTTGTAGATGCATCTACCAAAATCATATAATATCAAAACCATCCACGTGGTGAATGAATGGACTCATATTCATTTCAAAAATGCAAGACATTAAATCTCAACTTTAGCTAGTGAGTTTCTAACAATCAATTTTCATTGAGAACAAGAAACAAATAAGAATTCTTTAAATTAAAGAATCTTCTGGTTCGTTAATGAATGTCCATATGAATTCTCAATTAATTTTAGAATCATATATGATCCAGGATGGTCTAACTGGTCATGCCAAGTAGTAAATGTATTTGTATCAATAAACTTCTGGTTTACTTTAACATGCATTTCAATTGTACTAATAATGTCAATATAAATTGTGAAAAATTGATAATTTTACTGTCATTCCTTTTACATTATATCCACATATAAGTACTATTGTGACATTTACTACCGGAAATGTCTAAATCAATGTGAAGTTTATAATGCCACTAAGTTAACAAGATAAATATTATTTCCAAACAATTATATGCAATATTTGCTTCAGGGAATACGCCAAAATCTTCAAATATCCAAAAAAAAATATTAATAGCAAACTTTGAGAGTGGATCTTATTTTTTAGGTGTACAACAGGTACATAACCAATGACTTTTCATACATAAATTTTTTCTCTTGCAAGTTCTCATCAGTAATATTTTTCCACATAATTTTAATTGAGAACTTATTCTGAATAATGTAAAGTTATACTCATTTTTTTTAATAAAAAAACTTGCAACTTCAAGTGCATTCAACCGTAACTTGAGATAGAATTACCATATACTATTGCTCATAAGAAAATCTTTCACAGTCAAATATTTTACTTTTAATCCATTAATAGGGATGATGACTAAAGAAGATTACAAAGATAGTAACAGTCAATTCAATTTAATAACAAGAGTAATCAATAACTCAATCATCTTTTGATTCATATTAAAGATAATCTTTTCCTCATTCACAATCTCAATTGAGATCCATTATAAATATCTTTTAAAACCAATGGATTAACCATCACAAGATATTAATATATTAGCTCTTCTGGAACTTTTAACTAATTTTGTACTACCAAATATTGGAATAATATTGGTTTATACTTTCTTTTACGTTCACTTCGGGGAATGCAATAGATTTACTAGGACGAACTTATAACTGTTCCAAAAAATTTCTTTATTTCATAATCACCATCGCAAATATGCGTGGATTTCAAATCAAAATCTATCTATTCATGTTGTCATAATTAGTCTCCAATTATAATAAACATGATATAATAAATAAATGATAGTAAGATATACCAGTAGATCTTTAATATCATCGTCATCACCCACGTAAGGATTATATAAATATCTTTGTATAAAATGGCATAAAAAATTTAGAGATTTATGTATACATGAGTGGTTAAAGGCTTTAATGATTACCCATAGTGTGCAAACTTTAATTAAAATAGCAGCAACTCTAGGAGGCAATCAACAATAGCAAATTTTGAGATATTTTTGTGGCTTATGAAGAAAAACAATTAAAAGAGAACTGTGTTGATAACGTGTTATAAAATAAAATGGGAGAGCAAAAGAGAAAGCGTATTTTTATTGATCAATTGATATATTTACAATGTTTCTCCAAAGTCTCTATTTATAGGCATAATAAGTATAAATGAAGTAGAGATCTACTTCTAATGACTATTAGAATTTAAAGTATATCAAAACTTATCTAAATCTTAATGGATATCCACTTAATAAATTATTCATAACAATATGATATTTTTGGAAATTAATTTTCAAGTTAGACAATTGGCCCAATAGGTAATTGAACTTAATAATTGGACCTGAGATCGTAAATTGTGCCCTGGAGCCCAAAATTGAGACCAAGACCCAAAAACTAGTCGAGTCGAGCCCAATATGTGAAACTGGGCTGACGGTCCAACCGGTTACTAGATCGGACTGGCCAGGTCGTCATTGACCCGGATCGAACCAGCAATAGCCGAACCGGCTTGGGTTTTGTAAGGTTGTCGCACCTGCATTACCGGACGCAACGGTGTTGGTGGCTACGACGGTAGCTTCCCGGTGGTCGGTGGCAGTTGGTCATTGGTGATTGAGCAATGGAAGGGTTACACTCCTACTGGGACTTTACTAGAGAATTTGATTTCAGATTAATTATTTCGAAAATAATATTATTTTCATAGTTTAATATTAAATTAAATTTAATACTTATCTTAATAGTATTTTATTAACTTAATAATAAAGTGATTATCTTAATATTAAATTTAATTTAATTTTAAAGTGATTAAGTTTAATCATAGTTGAACTCTCTAAATTCTCTCTATATAAAGACAGCATTGGGTCATTATTTACACACTTGAATTCAAGAGAAAGTTGTAAAGAGAAAATTTTCTGAAGAAATTATTTCAAAAAATTTCTAGAGATATTTTTTTGATTTATAACTTGACCCAAAAGTTTAGATAAATTGTAAAAATTACCCCACTGGTAATTTTTGTGAAAAATTTTCTGATTCGAAGCGAGCCCACACTCGACAGACGTGAGCTTGAGGATAGTGGAGAAGACTACTCGATCAAAGCGCTCATCCTAGATAAATCGAAAAGGTACAATTTTGATTAAGTGTTTATTACTTTAGATATCACAATCAAGATCTTGTTTTGAAAAAAAAATTAAACCTCTAATTTTTCCCTAAATTTATTTTCCGCTGCATTTTCCAAACCCATTTTTCCAACATGCTTGCCTTGAAAAAAAAATTAAACCTCTAATTTTTCCCTAAATTTATTTTCCGCTGCATTTTCCAAACCCATTTTTCCAACATGCTTGCCACAACAAGACTCGCCGAAAATAAATTCTAAGATAGATGCCCTTGTTGCCGAGCTTCAACGTCCAAAAGAACCGTCGTAATGCCCTGAAGATTAAATGGAATCTTGCTTTTGGTTATAATTGAAACCACGTGATCGAACTCTGGTGGATGGCCATTGAGGATGGCTGATTGTTTCTCCTCCAAGGAAACACTCTGACTGCACCCCGTCAAAGAATCATGGAGATATTTAATCTTAGCAAGATAAACAGACATTGAAAAGTCTTTTTTTTTTTAAGATTATGAAGTAAATACCTATATCACATAGCCGTAATGGTCGAATGACTCCCAAAAAGACGCATGAGGGCCTCCCATAACTCAAAAGAAGAACCAGAACTCCTAACTAATTGATTATGAAGGGAAGCACTTACAGTCGAGAGAAGCCACGCTGCCAACATTGAATCCTGTTGCTTGTATTGAACATACACCGAATTCTCATTGGACACGCCATCACCATCAACCTCTTCTCGAAGTGGTATAACAACAGTTCCATCAACAAACGACTGCAACCAATGAGTCTTAATCACCAATAAAACATGCTGCTTCCATGCCAAGACGTTTCCATTGTCAACAGGAATTGCCACCTTCTAAGATGCAAAGGCAAACAGATTAAGAAAATTTTCAGCTGACTCCATCGTCGACTCAACAATCAATGAAAAACACAAAAATACATTATGATACCATATTAGAATTTCAAGAATTGAGAGGTTCATTAACCGCCCTTTTATTACCCAAGTTATACACATTTATATAAGGCTAGAAACAACAACTAACACTAACTACTTAGTAATTGCATTACACCTGAAACTAAGTAAGTCAGTTAGACTGTTACTCTAATAAAGAATCAAATGAATTTAATTATCAAAATCAAATGTCAAAATGAACAAAAAAAAAATAAAAATAAAAAAGTTGGTCTAATTACCTAATTGAGGCCAAAATCTAGATTAATCTTTCCTAATTCTAATTTAATACACTTTCCTTCTATAAATAAGTTGTTAATCAATTATATTAAATTACTTATAGTTTAGTTTACTTCATAATCTTATAGATTCAACTTCAATAATATAAATAGGTTGACTGCCTTGATGCATTAGAATATTGAGTTTAAACGTTTACCAAATCTTTAATATATATATTTTTTTGTTTTTTCTATTTGCTTTAATTTTGATGTTATTTGTATGACTTCATGAAATACTTGATTTTTTTAGCACTAACAGTTTTTCATTATTAAGTTTGTTATTTAAGACATGTATAAAAAGTGTTGATTGAGTTTTAGTTTAATTGATATTGACATTATTGTTAATATGGGAGGATGTGGATTCGAGTGATCTAAAGCGCATTATCCTCCTATTTAAGGGGTAGGGAAGGGCTATGGGTAGTTCTAGGCATTGTATCAAAAAGATAAGATATGATAAGAACCTATAATGATATTAATGTTTAAAACAAAAAGACATATATAAAAAGTTTATAATTTTTTTATTCAAATATAAAAAATTTCTCATATATTGTCCTAATTTTAATATTAAGATTATGACACACCACAATGTAATATTTAAACATCAAATGGAACTTTTATTAAAATGATAAAATTAAAGATCTGAAACTTTTATTAAAATGATAAAATTAAAGATTTAAAATTTATTGTAACCTAAGGCTCCGTTTGATTGGTGAAAAATATTTTTCGGAAAATATTTTCCGGATTTTCCAGCGTTTGATTGGTGTAAAATGAAATCCTAAGGGAAAATGTTTTACAAACATGGGTAAAAAGGGCCCCAATTTATGGAAAATGTCTTACCGATTTGGAATCAGTAAGACATTTTCCGGAATTTCCAGGTTCTCCCTTCTCTACACTCTCGTTCTCCCTTTCGTTCTCCCTTCTCCTCTCTACACCGATCTGGTTTCGTTCTCCCTTCTCCCTTTCGTTCTCCCTTGATCTGGTTTCGGGCTCCTTTCCCCCCATTGATTTCTTCTTCTTTTTATAAATTGATTTGGGGATTTTCTGTTTGTTTTTGTTTGAGATCTCTTGCTTGGGTTTTCTGCTAGTTTGGCTGTGGTGTTTGGCTTGTCTTGGGCAGACTTTCTTCACAGACTTGCTTTAGAAAGGTATATTTTCTTGTCCATAGTTTTGTGAATCGGTTTCTGGGTTAGTTCCTTTATGTTATTGGTTTCTTGTCCATAGTTTTGTGAATCGGTTTCTTGTCCATAGTTAGAAAGATTTTGGCCCCTATTTATGCTGAATGTCACCTTTGCTGTCACTGATCTGTGCCTACAGTCTTCTCTGGTTACCACTGTATCGTTGGTCGCAGCTTAGATTTTAATCCATGCTTTTGATGTTCTAACAGCATCAAATGTAGTCAAATGTAGTTTAATCCATGGTTTTGTCGCTGGTCGTAGTTTATTACTTATCTAGTTAGAAGTTAAATTTGTTAGTATTTGATGCTAGAGAAAATGGCTTCCTTTGATACTGGCAGTCCTATAGACCATGTGCTGCAATAAGAGGACATAAACTCCAAGGGTTGTTGTTGATAAGAGCCTGCAACTCATTGTAAACAACACTTTGCAAATGAAAATGAGTCATAGCCTCATAAACATCAGTAAGAGTAGAATCTGACAAACAAACTACCTTGGTGAGGTTAACATTGGGTTTAAAGATACCAACTTTACTTTAAGTGATCATGGAATATGTCTTGGGTAAGGGAGGTGAATGAGGTTGAGACGAACTAGGAGTAGAATTGTTAGGTGATGACACAATTGGAACAAACATAGAAACTGTAGGTAAGGAACTAGAAAGTTCAGGTAAAGAAGTTGACACAGGAGATGCACCGGAACTATTAAAAAATGAAGAAATAGTTGTCACAAAAGAAGACGAGTGGAAAAACATATTAATAGTAATTAATTACATTTAACTACTTAATTTTTTCATAAATCTTTTATTTGCTGAAGTCCTATATGAAGTCATTAATTAAAGTCCTATATGATTTATTTGCTGAAGAGTGAGCTTCTGAAATCTGTATATGCTGAAATCTGAAATCTGTATTTGGTAAAGGTTCCTATGGAATTATTAGACTTTGAATTTTTAATAAGGATTTTACTGCATCATAGTTGCATCATAGTTCTATTACCTGCATTCCCCCATTTATGTTTCAATGCGCGAGAGAAATTTTGTCACTTTGTGTTCTATTACCTTGTCCTTGTGTCATCAACTTTTGGATCTTTATGGACTCGATTTAGAACTGGAGTTTTCACGTGAAGAAAAACAATTTTCTGTGCTGAAAGAAATTTTAAAGCTTGGTATATATGTAGTGGTGTCTGATGCATTTTCCTCCATATTTTTTGAAATTCTTGGAACTACATTTTGAGACTTGGAAGCTGTTCTTTCTAGGTTTTTGGTACCTGAACTGCTTGTGGATGAAATACAAGAAACTGCTGCAGAGTGCTGTGAATCTTCCTAACTAGGCACTAACTTGAGGGACTCAAGCTTCTTCCTCAACAGTTTGAGCCTCTTCTCAGCTTTGTTCATTACTTTGGTCTCTTCTTTGAGTTTTTTCATATATATATATATGAAGCTTGTGTTGTTTCTTATGGGATAAATTTTCGTTTAGGGTTAATTTTAGAAGTTTCAAAATCTAGATTCCGGTTTCAATGTTAATGGCATTGATTATTATGTCAAATCTTGAGAAATGAAAATTTTATAAGCAACTCATGTGATACAAAATGCATCAAATATGTATGGAACATTATACTTTTATAGCAAATCATAACAGAATTCAACTCTTATGATTTAACAGTCAATCTTCTTTGATAATAATTGTTATCTCATAAATGTTAATTATTTTTACTCAGAAGTGGATAATAATTTAATTAAGATACTTAACATAATGAAATATAGATTTTTCGTTTTTCTTTTTTTTTCTTTTTGTGAATTTATTCGTTTTTCTTTATTTACAAGTAATCGATATCAAAATCTTTTACGAAAAATCCGATTAGTACATCCTCAAACTATAATCTAGATATTAAATTGGTCTCTCTAATCTAGATTTTAAATTGGTCTCTATAAATTTTGATATTGAAAATTATAACTTATAATGTGATTCCTTTAGTTTTTTTAGAACATTAATATCCGATTATTCTTTTTTCTTCCAATTATAACTTATAATGTGATTCTTTTTTCTTCCAATTATAAATATATTAATATTTGTTGAAGTATTGGTACAAAGAAAGTAGTTTAATTTCTCAAAAAATTATTAATGCAATTATAAATATAAAAATTTATTAATATATATTAATATATGTAAAAATAACTTTTCCGGAAAATATTTTCAGGTAATCTGCCAAACAGCAGAAAATATTTTACACAAATTCAATCAAACACTAGAAAATATTTTTTAGTAAATCATTTTACAGAAAAGTAAAACATTTTCCAGAAATCATTTTACGGAAAATATTTTACAGGCAATCAAACGGACCCTAAGTTTAAATCTCATTTTATGCAAGTTTTTACTGTTTTTATATAGAAAATAAAAAGACAAAAACACTATTATAGTAATATAACTTGTTTTGTATGTATGAAGATATTTTAACCATTTTCAAATTGATCGGTGTTCGGTTGACTTGTAACACCAACTCAACAAAGAGTTTATAAATAGTAAGTATAAATAGATATTTTGTATATATGTGAGCATTTTAATTATTTTTCAACTGATTCGGTGTTTAATTAACTCGTAACATCAAATCAATTAAGAATTTAAATATTTTATAAATATTTATCGGCTTGCCTCTAGTTATTCAACATTTGAAAATCTTTTTCTTACTTTTTTTTCATGCACATTTTATTCTATAATTTTGCATAATTAATTTTTTTTCTTCGAAATAAGATACTAAAATTCTGTTATAAATGTATTGATTTTAACAGTCCAGTAACTTAAATAAAAGTTTTTAAATAGTTGAATAACCAAATTGTAATTTTTTTTAGTTTAGTGACTAAGGGTATAGTTTACCCTAAAAAAATATTATACTCTAAAGGTGTCATGCAATAAAAAAGGGTAAATTACACCAATTTCCCTAAACATTGTTTAAAATTATACTTTGATCACCCAACTTTCAAAAGTTATGTAATAGTCACTAATGTTATTAATTTTTTACATTTTTGTCACTTGATTGTTAACTTCTGTTAAAAAAAGTAAAAATGCACCTTAATTCAAAGGTGTAATAGATAATTTGGTCACTGAACTATAGTTAACAAATCATTTTGATATTTTAAAAAATTGATTAACAATAAGTGTAAAAAAAATTTTAAAATGTCTTTAAAATAAATAAAAAGATTCATATAAAAAATCAAGTGCTGTAAGGAAAACTCAAGAATTTTGTAGTTAAATTTTCTGCATCCAATCTCATCAAAATCATTTTCTTTAATATTTCACAAAAAAAAAATTAAATAGCCATTCACTTTGATATTACTCATTTTTTTCATTTGCTTTATTGCTTTACACCATCTTTATTTGCATTTTTTTATGTAGATTGGCGTTGGCTCTTCCTATATTATTAAAAATATAATATATATATTATTTATAGCTGAAAGTAAAATATTGTCTTGAAATTTGAGAGAAGAAATGGTGAGTTTGGAGAAGGAGCACTTTGTATTATAAGTTTAAAAAATCTAAAATTCCAAAACAGAAAGTTACTTAAAAGCCCAATCAATCTAGTAACTGGAATTATAAAAAATAAATGATGAGTTTAGAAAAGAAGTATGTACATTTTATTATAAATAAAAAGGGAAAAATCTCAAATTTCAAAAGATTAAAACTTATCAAAGATTCCGAACAATATAATAGAACATTTTGCTCGTCTTTTTCCCTCTTTTTTCATAATTCTTTCTCTTTTCTTTTCTTTTTTTCCATAATTATCATGAAAATTTTACAGATAGATAGTTGGTAGAAGTTTTTACTATTCTCAAGAATGAAAGCAATGCTACAAGCTTAGATTTTATTTCTTGAAAATTTGAGCAACAACAATCGGTTGAAATCTGAATCTTGTATTGAAATGCATTTTATTAGGGCTTTTAAAGCTTTGAGAAAAGAAATTGCAAAGCAATTTCTGAATAAATCAACATGAAGTTGTTGATGTGATTAAAGGTGTTCATCAATGGGTGGAAAATTTAGTTAGAAAATTTTAAGATTTTTTATATAATAAAAATTTACAAGAAATATTAATTTAATTTTTTTAGTTTTACTTTTAAGAATTTTTTTAGATTTATACACATTTATATATTTTTATATTTTTTAAAAATTATTATTTTTATAGATTTTCTAATAATTTTTAGTGTAAGATTTTTTTTAATTTTTCTTACAATTATTGTTAGGAAAATTTTAAAAATATCAAAATGATTTTAACTAGAGCTCCAAATTAGCTATTAACCTTTTGACTAGAAGCTAACAACAGACTACAGAGTGACAAAAATATAACACTTTGATAATGTTAGTGACTATTATCTAACTCTTGAAAGTTTAATGACCGAAATGTAATTTTAAACATAATTTAGGGACAGTTGGTGTAGTTTACCAATAAAAAATTATCAAATTATTTATATAAATATATTTATCCTATGGTGAGAGCATGTAGACAAATGGAAATCCCCCATCTTTAATCTCTTTCAACTACGTTGGTGGAAGCTTATCCCCTATTTTCCCGAGAAAAATTGTGGTCAGTGAAAATGAAGTCGCTGCCATTTTCAGCAGGAACTTACATCCCCAAAATCCCCAACCCTAAAATCCTAAACAAGAATGTGGAAAACCCACTGATTAGATGGTCAAAAACGAAGCCAAAAATGGGTTCAATAGGCATTGTTGAGCAACAAAATGAGAAAGGCATAGTGTTATTGAAGAGGAGAGAAGGGGTTGGCCTTGGTTTATATGTTGGGATTGCTGATGTTTTGTTGCAGTTGCTGCCACAACCTTGTCCCAGTGGTGCAGCTGTTGAAGTAGCCCCAGCGGCTTGTGAATTGACTGTTAGTCCTTCAGGCTTGGCCTTCTGTGATAAAGTTGTAGGGAAAGGCCCTGAGGCTGTTAAAGGGCAGCTGATAAAGGTTAGCATAAAAATTCAAGTTTTATGTGTTATATTCCTTCTAATTCAAGTATTATAATACACAAGTACTTGGTGTACTCAATTTTATGTGTATATATATGAAAATGGTTAAGTCTCATTTTTCCTATAATCTTATATTCTTGTCATGCTTCGGCCTTTCACTTATAAGTCGACTTTAAACTAGCTTAACGTGCTCTGGTGTATTTTCCCATCATGGTTTCAAATGAAGCTTAAATTACATACTGGTTTTTATAGTTGCAAATTTTGTCACAAACAAACACAAGAATTACTCTTGGCCTCTTCCTTTGACCTGCCTCATTTGACTCAAAAGCCTTAACACAGTGAGAGATAAATTGCTTAGCCTGCAAAATAGTAGACACATGGTTAGAAATTTGGCCATGAGAAGTATTCTGATTTCTAGCAAGCCAAATTCACCGCCACGTCAGTGCAATGCGCCGCACAATTCTGGTCTCTTCTAAGTGTCTAGAGCTTGTAGTATTAATCCAATTAATCAACCAATCCTGGAAACTATCGGCCACAACGTCACTGGTCTGTAGTCCTGAATCCATCCCGAACTAGACTACCCTAGCAAATTTGCACTGAAGAAAGACAGGGGCCAGAGTTTCCTCGTGCTTGTAACAGAAAGATCAAAATGCCTCAGATGTAGGGGTCCTCTTAATTTCAGCTTTACAAGGAGAGAATTATTAAGAATTTCCGTAGGAACATAATAACTTTCATAGGAAGTTTTAAATTCCATAGAAGATGCAATATGCTCATATAAGCAATCCTTTCAGCACCATTTCTCCTATTTGATGGTACGTAGAAGATGATAATTATAGGGAAATGATTTAACAACATGAAGTGCATAGGTTGGAGCTATATTACTCTGACATTTCATATTTTCTAATAGTGAATGAGTATGAAAGTATGATTGTTCAAATATATTAAAAAGAATTAAAAAGGATGGAATAGAGTCGTATTGAATATATTTTTATCTGATCTACAGTTTTCTTGAGTCTGGAAAACATAAGTTCAAAGTAAAATCTTATCGAATTTAATTTGCAAAAAAAAAAAAACAGGCACATTATGTAGGGAGATTGGAGAATGGGAAAGTGTTTGATAGCAGCTATAATCGTGGAAAGCCTCTTACATTTCGTGTTGGCGTTGGTGAGGTACTTCCATTCTTCTCTTCTTTCACTTGTTTTCCCTAAAAAAAATTGAAAAATTCTCAAATTTTGCAGGTCATCCGACAACAGTAGCCATGTTAAGCTTTTATTTATGGTTCCAATTTTATAGAATCGACAAAAAAGAAAAAACATGAATATTAAGGTATTTCATGGGATTTGCCACAGGTGATCAAAGGCTGGGACCAAGGTATTTTAGGTGGTGATGGAGTTCCTCCTATGCTTGCTGGTATGAGATATAAAGCTTAATCTTATTCTTAATTCACTATAATAAATTAATACTAATAGTAGCAATTATTTAGATGAAATATTTTCATTATTTTTCGACATAATTTAGGTGGGAAACGAACATTAAGGCTTCCACCAGAGCTCGGATATGGTGTGAGAGGTGCAGGCTGTAAAGGAGGTAAGCAACTAAAGCAGTTTTCTACACTTTTTTATTTACATACACAAGAATCTGCATTCTGAGGATAGAAAAAGGGTGATAGACTAGAATTAAATTCTTTGACTTGCCGCATGCCACCTCATAACTCTATTAGTCAACTAAGTTAAAGTCTGCCTTCACATCTATTTTTGCTTGTTGAACTATATAGGTTAAGAAGTAAAAATTTACCTTTGTTTTCTTACAAGTGTACCCTTTTATCATCAACTTTGCTTGGTAGAGTGGAAAGAAAATTAGAACAATGGAAAATTGAAGGGGTAGAAAACTAGAAGGAAGGAAAACATAATTTTCTATCCATTGCTTGGTGAGTTGTAAAATGAAAGGAAAGAGAATAAAACATTTGAAAAATACATAGTTTTGAACTAACATATACATATCTTATTTTCTCTCCTCTCATCTTTGAATTTAGAAGGATTAGTTTTTATGTATTAGGATGAAAAACGATAACCTCTCCTATTTTCTTTCCTCTCATTTTTCTTCCCAACCAAGCATGTTCAAAATTTATTTTCTTTCTACTTTTTCACTCCCTCTTCCCATTCCTCCACTTTCCACTCAACCAAGCACACCCTATGATAGGTGGAAAGTGGATTAGAGGCAAACAGAACTTGGAAGTGGACTACGTACAAATTTAGTAATTGAAATTTCTTGCTTTCTTTAACCTAGACCCCAACAAAAGGTTTTAGAAAAAATGTTTTTTTTTTTCATTTGCACTGATGAACTACGGACTGAACTGATAAGTTGACTCGATTTAGGCCTATTCAGTTTGGTGGTAAAATACATGTTTTTGTTAATTTATTTAACATTAATAAGTTTTTTAATATTTAAAATTATTTTAATTCAAACCAGCTGATTCAACTAATTGATTGAAACCGGAAGTTTATTGGTTTGACCTTGGATTCAACTTGTTCAACCTTGCTTTTTTTGTGGCAAAACCAAAGTTGCAAGGAACAATGGGATAAGGAATTTTGCATTGCACGTGTTGCAGGTTCATGCATTATACCCCCAGATTCAGTTCTCCTGTTTGACGTGGAATTCATTGGCAAAGCATGAAAAAGTTAATTATTATGTGAAGAATGAGAAGTTCACCGGAAACTACACTTCAATCACTTGTTTTATGTTTTTTGTTTCAAACTTTGATATATAAACTTCACTTTAATTTTGATAATTATATACATAAATTTTTTATCTGAAAAAAAAAGAAAATTTAGAATAATACCATTAATAATGGTAGTTGTTGTTTTTAAAATTTAAATCAAGTCAAAATTTCTTTTACTAAATTTCGTATGTGATTTTGGAATTCATTTATTTTTAGTTATGGATGAAATGAAATGATCTCTTAATTTATAAACAAAATTTTGAGGAAAAGATAACTATTATTGGGGTTTCTTATTGGGGCAAATAGTGTTTCTAAATCATCCCTTGTTTTCGGCATCAATTCAAACTCAATTGAAAAACTTAAGATTTAAGGCCCTCCAACAGTTTCCAAAAAGTAATTATTATTTTTTCATTTAATTGGATATTTTAACTACCTGTTAACTTTAAGTTAAAGAAGTCTTTTTTTTCCCTTTTTCAGTTATTGTCGCGGGAAGATAATAAAAAATATAAAAATTATGAAAAATAGAAAATTTTTATTAAAAATAGAAAGATATTTTAAAATCATAAAAATAATAGAAAATTATTTTTAAAAAATATTATAAAATATAAAAATATAGAAAAAAATTATAAAGATATATAAAAAAATCATAAAATGTGTTCTTTATAAATGTAATTTACTACATTTTATAAATTTTAGAGTTATAATCCTTGCTAGTGTCGCGCCATGGTTGTGGCACGTGGAGGAAAATGATAAAAAAAAATTAGAATCAATAAAAATATAAAAAATAAAACAATTGAAAAGTCTAGAAAATTTATTAAAAATTTTAGAAAAAATATAAAAATATAAAAAATTATTATAAGTATAGAAAATTATAGAAAAATATTAATATATAAAAATTATTATAGAATATAAAAATATAGAAAAAAAATTTCAACAGTTTTAAAAAAAATCATAAAAGTTGTAAGACAAAAATTATAATTTAATAACCTCAAACATAAAAAAATAGTGGCATCGTCTAAATGACCCGTGATTACTTCTCCCACCACAACCACTTTTTTAAGCGGTCATTCAACGATAGAGCATGCTTGATAGACTTCAGTCTAGGTTCTTTGAAAACGTTTGTGAGAAAAAGTTGGAAACAAGCATCATGAGACCTAGACTAAAGCCTATCAAGTCTACCATGTTATTTTAACGACTTAAAACAACAGTTACAATGGGTGAGTAATCACATGTCATTTAGACGATGCTACTGCTTTTTTAATGCTTGTGATTATTAAATTATAAATTTATATATCTTATAATTTGATGATTTTTAATGAAAATTTTAAGCTTTAAATATTTTCTATTTAATAATTTTTTAAATATTTTTTTCTAAAATTTTAATTAAATTTAATTATTTTTATATTTTTCAATATTTTTATATTTTCTTTCTATATTTTTAACGTTTTTATTTATTTTAATATTTTATCTTTTTGCCATGTGTCACAACCAAATTGTGACATGGGGCAAAGATTATGTAATGTCCCCAACCTGGTTTAGACATTAGACCCGAATTTGAAAGATTACATTTGTCACAGAAGTGACCTAGAGAGCTATCGAACTTTTGAAAATAGTCATTTGTTTTAATTTAGTAGAAAACTTAGTATACATCGTTTTACTTACCCTTGAAATCTTAAATTTAATTTAGCAGCAGAAAAACGAAATCTATTGGTTTTTAAGGAAAGCCGAGGGTTCATGCATATTAATTAATAATCATAGCATAATATCTTAAAATTTTAAATATAATGCCATGCAAGATAAAACAAACCTAAATCCTAAGTCTCATGTCACGGTTCAAAAATAAGTAATACAATCTTTTAAAAGAAATAACGAATATTAATGAAACTTAATATATTAAGAAAATGAAACTGAGCCAAGTTCCTCTGGATACCATGCCTGCATCTTAACCTAGTGGGTTATCTGAAAAGGTGGAAAATAAAAGGGAGTGAGCTATAAAGCTCAGTGTGAGTTTCATCACAAATAAATTAGTGTAACCGATTAGTATACAAAATCACAACACATAACATAACTCACAATAACATATTCAGTATAACGGAATAACAGACCAGTTTAATCATGTATTAATTTGTTCACATATATCAAATCATATCGAATGTCTTAGAATTTCAAGTATATGCTTTACAAGTGCACACACATTCGGTTTAACAGATAAAATCCTACCCCACCGCTACACACCACAAGAGTTCCCCAGAACTCGTCCATCCCTACACACCAGGTTTGTGGTTAAAACCACAAAGTTGCAGGTTAATACGGTGCTAGATGGTTGTGAATACACAACATAATTGTAGATAAAAGCTGCCAGATAATGGGTGGGCGAACCACCAGTTTTGCTGGCTAATATGTTGCTAAATGGTTATGAATACACAACATAATTACAGATAATAGCTGCTGGATAATATGTGGATGAACCTCTAGAATTGAAGATTAATAATCTATCAGATCTTCCTCCTTTCAAAACATCTCATCCCATGCAATGAAATATGGTATGCTTAATACAGATAAAAAATGATGGTAATTATTGTACTAACACATGATAAATCAATAGCAAATTCATCTTTTACTTATTCATCTGCCATAATTTGATATGGAAAATTAGGTTTTCCTGGTATACTTAAGGAACTTATTCTCGAGCAAAGTAGCGTCTTTTGCATAGTTTTTTTTGTAATTTTTAGATTTTAAGTTAATAAGTGAAAATGTCTCCTTTTTACTCATTTTGTGACCCAATTTGGCCACTAGTGTCATTGGGGGGCCTAAAGTGTGATTGAGTGGTGTAGGGATGTGTTGGAGGTTGAAAACGATTGAAAACGACACCAAAGGAAAGGATATCACGATATCCACACCTTGGGATCATGATACCTCCAACAATATGAAAGATTGGAGACCACCCTTCAGTGGTTTCGCGATATCCACCATTTAAAAAAGACCCCAAGGCTTGAAATTACCCAAGGTGTCACCATATCCTCTTATGGGTATCACGACACCAACATCATGAGGGGGAAAATTGGACAAAAATGATAGTCTTTATCCACCCGATCCACCAATCACCTAAGTCCTGTGTAAGGGCAATTTTGGTAATGAAAATTTATTAGAATTTAGCCTAAAACAACCAAATTTGGCTGAGGAGAAGAGACACACATTAGCTTAGTTGTAGCATTAGTTTTCTCTTAGTTTTTTTGCACTTTGTCTAGGGTTTATATTTTCTCTTCTTCTTTCTTAGTTTTAGAGTTTATTTTTTTGCCTTTACTTCTTGTTCTTAATGTTCTTAGTGTTAGTTAAGTTAGTTATCATTGAATCTTAGGTTTATTTACACTTTCAATCCTTCTACCTTGGTTGTAAGTGTAACACCCCTAACCCATATCCGTCATAATGTCCCTTGAATGGGCCCTCGAGACCCAATTTTTTCTTTAGAAACAAGTCGGGACTAAATCAAGAACTCAGAGAATTTTTCGCAAAATTTCAAAATTTTACATAGGCGTAGGGGACTCACCCCCGTGTGGCTAGGCCGTGTGGCTCACACAGCCAAGTGACACACCCGTGTCCCAAGCCGTGTGGGCATTTGATATGAGGTACACGGCTGTGTCCCAGCCCGTGTCCATGCCTGTGTAACTCTTTGACTTGGGTCACACGGCCAGCCACACGCTTGTGTGTCAGGCCGTGTGAACAATTTAATTTTTGAAAAATAGGTGCAGGGATCACACGGCCAAGTTGTACGTCCATGTGCTAGGCCGTGTGACACACACGGCTGAGACACACACCCATACGAGCAATTTGAAGCATTCTGTTTCTCAAATTTTAAGATACAGGGGACACACGGCCAAACCATACGTCCATGCGCATGGCCGTGTGTCACATACGGCTAAGACACATGCCCGTGTCTCTACCCGTGTGGACAAAATAAGGTCATTTCCAAGCCTATTTCTCACCCAAACTTGTCTTCCACCTACATAAACACTTAAATACATTTACCAACCAATTCAAAACATTAAAACTAAGCCAATACCAAGTCTTATGCATATCATATTATCACATATGTTCAAGTGTCCAAACTTACCAAATATACATATGTACAAATAAACATATTTAACTAACTATACTACCTGAATCCATCCATCAATAGATTTATATGCTATCCATCATTTAACCATTTTAATACACATATCAGACATGATAAGGTGTAATATAATTTTATCAAAATATGTCAAATACTAGCAATTTCAATGGCTATTTACAACTAAAACATTAATGTGCCAACATAGACTAATTAACCTATACATGACATTATATTTAAAATAAAGTTTGTCATTTTATACCCAAAATAAGCTAAAGGATAGTGTGATGTTGCTTTGACCCACGTCCAAACCTTACGAGCTTCCGAGTACTATAAAACAGAGAAAATAAAACAAAGTAAGCATATAATGCTTAGTAAGTTCGTATAACGAGAAATTAACTTACCAATCATTTTCATTAAAATAATCATATAAATGGAAACCAAACAAATTGGCTTAAAGCCTAAACACACAAAATTTCACTAATCATGTTAGACAAATAATTCACATAAATACCAAGAACATGAATGAGCTCATCATGTAATAACTTCCATATACATATACCTTCCATATCATATTTCCATATAACTTATACATTTTCATGACAAGTCATCTCAAGTTCAGTTTAGCCATGTCAAAACTTTGCCCGTTGAATTTATTTGAAATATCGATGGATACACCAGTAGTACACTCGAAGTGTACAAAACTGTAAATCCATCAATTCATATCTGGGGGTACTCATTAAAGCACATAATTAAGAAGCACTCTCTCGAGTCGTATAACAGAAAGCTCATGTGAGCCATGTAACGGGAAGCTTATCCAGGCTTAATAACAGGAAACTCATAAGAGTTTGAAATAGAAAGCTCATGTGAGCTTAACAGGTAACTCCGAAGAGCTATTATCAGGAAGCTCCGGATAGCCATATATCATGAAATTCAAGCGAGCCATATCAGGAAGCTCATTAAGAGCCTAATATCGGGACGCTCATAAAGAGCTGCGGTATGTCCGCAATATATGCAGGATCAATACCGATCATATAACAGGATGCTCACAAAGAGCCGCGGTATGTCCGCAACACATGCATAATCAATACCGATCGAGATACTAGCAGGAACCATGTAACAGGATGCTCGAGAGGCTTATAACAGGATGCTTTTCCGAGCTATGGTGTGTCCACAAAATATGTAGAACCTACGAAAAATCTTGTATCCATCGAATTTCATTTATTCAAACGAGACTTATTATTTATCGGGCATAATCGGACATTTGATCAATTTCATACATAAGGCATTTATACAATTCACATATAAAACATTCGATTCAAGTATATAAATATACACAATTTAGTTACACAAACTTACCTAGACACTTGTTCATATACGAGAATCTACTAATCCGATACTTTTTCTTTTCCTCGATTTAACTTCTTATTTGATCTTTCCGGATCTAATTGAGCCAAAACAACTTGCTTGAACTCACTTTCTTTTAGCTAGGGTTTCCATGTATTTTAATTTGGGGAAGATGATGAAATAAGATGATATTAGCTTATTTTCATCTTTAATTAATTCAATTTCCAATTTAGTCATTTTCTTTTTCTAATTTTCCATGGATGAATCATCATAAATATCTACTAACTCCATTTAATGGTCTAATTATAAGGACCTCAAATTTTGAATTCTATATCTATTTAATCCTTTTAACTACTAGAACTCAACTTTTGCATTTTATACAATTTGGTCCTTTCTATAATTAAACATGTAATCGGTAAAATTTTCGCAACAAAATTTTCATACGTTATTTTTGTGATAATGCAGACCATGCAATAATATTAAAATAATTTTTCTTTCTGACTCGGATTTGTGGTCCCAAAACCACTATTCTGATTTCATTGAAAACGAGTTGTTACAGCAAGACATTTCTAGTTTTAGTTTAATGTATTTCAATTTCTTTTACTTTCAATCAGCTAAAGTTTGTTCTTTTTATGTTTATTTCTTTAAATTTTCTTATTGAATGCCTTTAGTTTCATGTTCTTTAAGTTTTCTTGTATAAAAATCCAAACTTTTATATTTCTTAAGCTTTACTTTAATGACTTATTTGCTTTTCATTTCCATTTTCATTTTCTTCATTTTCAGCGTAAGTAGCTAAACCTAAAAGGGGGGTTGGTTGATGAAGATGTGGGTGAGCTAATTTTTGGACGAATGGCTAAATTGTAATAAATTAGAGTAAATCGAATAGACCTAAAAACCTAGGAAGTGACGCCCCTAAGGGAAAATCTAGGCAAGTGAGATCGATAAGTACTCTTGTTGCATACTCGTTCATTAATCCCGAATTAACTGGTGAGATCGAGAGATAAATCGAATTAATTCGTCTAAGACAGTAAAACTGAGATCGAAAGATAAAATGGAGCCACTTAATAATTTAAGTGATTTAAGTCCCGTATTCAAAGACTGATGAACCACATCGAAATCAACCAACCACCTTTAGTCATTTATTTGGATAATTTCTTAGTTTTGTACTCTTTGCAATTTAGTCTCTATATTAGCATATTTAGTTTTCTTGCGAAAGTTTCTTGTTATGATTTGTCGTACTATAAAATCGTATCAGTAGCCACTTAGACTCTAGAGTGTATGTTATTTATCACTCAATCACCATCTATGTAACAGCCCGAATTTGGGGCTAGTCGGAGTAGTGGTTTCAGGACCACAAATTCGATGAGAAAAAAATTATTTTCATTATATTTTTATGATCTAAAACTTCACAAAATGATTTTGTGAAAATTTCGTTCGAAAATTTTGACGTTTGGACACTCAATTTAGCCAAAAAGACTAAATTGTAAAAAGTGCAAAAGTTGAGTTCTATATGTTAGAGGTGTCCAATTGTTATGAAATTTTAAATTGGAGGTCTTTATATGGTAATTAGACCATTGGTTAAGTTGGTGGACAAAAATGGGTATGGTTAGGCATGTTTCCAAAGTTTTTCATTAAGGGCATTTTGGTTATTTAGTTATTAAAATGAATAAAAAACAAAATTAAAAGCCAATTTTTGTCCATCTTCAACCCCTAGGCTGAATATTTCATGGAGAAACCATGGCTAGGGTTTTTCAAGCTTCCAAGCTCGATTGTAAGTCCGTTCTATCTCCGTTTTTAATGATTTTTACGTCTTTGAAATCCTCGTAACAAGATTTACCTATTTTTACCATTGTTTTGAACTAGGGTTTGTGTTTAAAAATTTACCCATGAATTATATGCATGTATTTTGATGTTTTATGGAAGAATATGAATGTTTGGAGTGTGATAAACGATTTGTATTAAGTAATTTTCATTGAAAATGCCTAAAAGGATTAATTTGTAAAAGTTATAAAATATGTCACAAGTGTGTGAATAAGTGAGTATTGTGGACTGCTATAGTTGTGAAAATGGTTCAGCTAGGCCTAAAATGCAAGGAAATTGAATAAAAATTATTTTACGAGCCTAGGGGCAAAATTGTAATTTTTTGAAATTTTAGGGGCAAAAATGTAATTTTTTCAAAGTATGATTTTTGGACTGGAATGAATAGTGTGAATATTATATAAGTTAAATGTATTGTTATAAATCAAGAAAGACGAGAAATTGAAATTGATCAATAAAAAGAAAAGTGAAAAAAAGTGAAAAATTCTCGAATGAACCTTTGGAATAAAAAGGGATACGAATGAAGTGACAGAAATAATCACATGTGTGGTACAGATTGTGTGTAGGCCACTATGTAAAAGTGAAAGTGATGGTCACGTGTGTAGTACTATGTGCAGGCTACTACGTGTACCGGAATGATAGGTCGCATGTGTAGTATTATGTGCAGGCTACTATGCATACCGGATAGTTTCGATCACGTGTGTAGTACTATGTGCAGGCTACTACGTGTATCGGATGGTAATAGTCACATGTATAGTACTATGTGCAGGCTATTATGTGAACCGAACATCATTAATTAGTAAGGTGGTTGCTATGTGCTGATTCCACCGGACATCATTAATTAATAAGGTGGTTGCTATGTGCTGAATCCACCGAGTATCTGTTATTATTCCGAAGTGTTCATCGGGAAATTTACTAAGTGTAATTCAATAATGAATATAGGTGTGGAATTGAATTGAATATCGACTTAGAAGTGGAAAAGTGAATTTTGAATTGAATTGTGATTGAAAGTGAAAAAGTGAAATTATGAAAGAGTACATTTAGCAATAAAACAATTTACACAGCAACAGTTGTGTGAATTTGAAAAATCACCAAAAATGGTGAATATTTAATTAGAGGCTTAATAATATATTAAATTGAAGCTGAATGAGTCTATTTTCACATAAAAGAAACAGAGAAAGCAAAAGAGTTATATATTTTGAGATATTTGAATTTTAGTTAGACAGAGTCAGAATGAGTTTGGAATTCCCTGTTATGACTTTGGGAAATTGTCAAAAATTGTACAAAAATAATTATGGGATAAAGTTTATATGTTTAGAATCCTCAATGAATCTATTTTCAAGAATAACAAACAGAAACAATATCAGAATTCTATACAATGAGATAATTATTTTTTTGTGAAGAGAGGTCAGAACTGTCGAGCAGTGAAATAGGAGAAATTTTAAAGAATAAACTATACTATTTAGCTAAACCAAAAATTCTGAAAATTTTATGATAGGAAGATATGTGAATCTAGTTTCAGGGAAAATTTACGGATCTTAATTTGGAGTTCTGTAGCTTCAAGTAAAAATAATTTAGTGACTCTGACTCGAATAGACAGGTTTGAATATACATGTGAGTGAATAGTGAAATTGTAGTTAATGTTGTTTAAGTGTGTTATACACATTAAGGATGTGGAATGGAGAGGAGGAGGAGGAAAATTGGAAGAACAGATGAATGATTTGTGTATAATTGGCCATATGCTCGATTATAATCGATAAACGATTGAAAAGAAATGATGTTCATAATTGTGCATTATTAGTTATAGTTAAAGTTCATGTGAGAAAATAAAGTTTCATAGTATGTGTATGTGGTATACTTGATATATGATTTGGTATGTAGCAATGTCAGAAATGGTTTATGAATTAACTCATGTTGATAATTTTGATACATAAATAAATGTGGTGCTTATCCATGCTTATAATACTTATACTATATGTTTATTTGGCTAGCATGTTTGGTGTGTATGCTTAGGCTTTGGCCAAGTTGTGGCTGGATTACGCCACATTAAATTTATAAAATTATGCATTGAGATGGTAAATGTCTAGATGGAAATATGCTTGTGATCATAAAAGGGTGGTAAGGTTTAAATTTTGTAATCTTTATTAAAATGGTTTATCATGTGGTTAGTCTTCAAAAAGACTAGCTTGTGACTATAGTTAAGTTTAATGTTTATATCTTGTATGATATGAATAGGAAACGGGAGTGGAAAGGAAATGAAATACTAGGTTCATGCTTGAAGTGTAAAAAGATGCAAAAAGGGGACGTTAAGTTAAACGATAAATATGTATTAGTATTGAACTTAATGAAATTATATTGTACGTGAATTAAATGGAAATTGCAAATGATATGATTTGAATTAAATGAATTATTGTGATATTGAAATGTATATTGGATTGAGAAATTGAATTGAATCGTGAACATGAGAATCGTAAATTAAATGAAATGGAAATGAAGTTTTGAATTCAATGAGTATGTATTGGGTCTAAGAAGCCGTATTTGTTACAATATAGTATTTTGAAGTTATAACGTGAAGATTTATAAAAGCATGTTAAAAATTTGAAGAGTTTAAATTTGAATGAAATTTTATAACTCGGTTTAACATGTTTATAAGTTTATGTGTTCTGGTAATGCCTCGTCCCTATTCCAGCGTCGAATACGAGTAAGGGGTGTTACAATGTGACATCGCCAGATTGTAACACCCCGAACCCGAGACCGTCACCGGAGTCGAACACGAGGTGTTAACAGACTTTTAAAAATTTTCCAGACACTGCCAATCTGCGTAATAGTCGCTTTAAAAATCATATCTTGAGTTTCACAACTCGAAAATCAGTTTCGTGATTTTTCCCTGAAACTAGACTCATATGCCCATCTACATATTTTTTTCTAGAATTTTTGGTCTGGCCAATTAGTACAGTTTATTAGTCAAAGTATCCCATGTTACAGGGATCGACTACCCTGACCTTTGCGCATTACGACTTGGATATCTCCTTGTACAGGGCTCCAATACTGATGCCGTTTGTTTCTATAGAAACTAGACTCAGAGAGGAATCTATACATATATGGTATGACTCCTAATTATCTCTGGTTAATTTATGGTAAATTTTCAAAGTCGAAACAGGAGATCCAGAAACCGTTCTGGCCCTGTTTCACGAGAACTTTAATATCTGTTAATATACTGTTCATATGATTGTTTCGTTACTTTCATATGAAAATAGATTGATCAAGGTTCGATTACATAATTTATTCACTATTTAATTCCATTCCTACAAATTTTTGTGATTTTTCAAATCCACACCACTGCTGCTGTCAGCATCTGTTTTCAAGGTAAACTTTACCTATTTCGTGGTTACCATGGACCAACTAGGGTTTTGTCATACATAGGTCCACATATGATCATATTTAGCCATTCCAATGGCTGATCATTTGCCCAACACTTCCATTCCAAACCATAGTCACATCATGAAACCATATATACATACATAAACACAAATGGTCTAATGCCATACTCCACTTCTACAAGCCATTTTCGCATGGCTGTACACACATACATCACAAAAAGTGCTTAAAACAACAAGGGGTAGTCCTATACATGCCATATCCAGAGTTCAACTAAAAGAGTACCAAAAGAGCTTTGATAGTGTGGATGACTTCGACTTCGATGATCCCGAATCCGATAGCTAACGAACAAAATCTATAAAACAGAGAGCCAAAGCAACGGGGTAAGCATTTTAAAGCTTAGTAAGTTTCAAGTAATGAAATCGGCTTTGACTAAAGTATTACATTCACATAGCTAAATGAATCACTTTATTAATACACATTCTCATAATCATGCTTACTTCACAATTCGTCAACATATATACACACACAAGGTATCAACCCATATAAAAGCCCAAAAGTTCGTTAGTCGATTGAATGAATACTACTTAAAACGAATCGACTTTTCCGAATCACATGCAAACATACCTTATCGTTTGGGTTTGTTGAGCGTATTAATTGAATTTATTACAGCACAAAACGCTCACATTCATACCCAAGTTTCTTCGGAATTTAGCCGGATATTACCACAAGCACAATTGCCTTCGGGTCTTAACCCGGGTATAGCAACTCGCACGAATGCCTTCGGGTCTTAGCCCGGATATATCAACTTGCACAATTGCCTTCGGGTCTTAGCCCGGATATATCAACTCGCACAAATGCCTGCGGGTCTTAGCCCGGATATATGTCAACTCGCACAAATGCCTTCGGGTCTTAGCCCGGATATATCAACTCGCACAAATGCCTGCGGGTCTTAGCCCGGATATATCAAATGCTCATGCACACATATATCAATAATCATAACACATCCATATCTTATTTTCGTTACTAAGGCTCAAACACAAAACATTTATTAAACCTTTCCAATTTCGGCTCAATAGCCACACACAAAGAGCATGATTTCATTTGGCTTTATAACATAGTCTCTATGCACATTCGGCTATCCATCATAGTATGACTAATCATTTCAATATAATTCAAGTAGGGTCATTACTCGAAGACTTACCTCGGATGTTGTCGAACGACTTCAATGGCTATTCAATTACTTTTTCCTTCCCTTTATCGGATTTAGTTCCCCTTTGCTCTTGAGCTTAAGTTCAACAAATTTTAAAATAGTCATTAATCGACTATTCAAGTATTACTTTCAGAATAATATATAAATTGATTCGACTTTCACACACATAGATTATAGTAAGCTTTATAAAATCAATAAATAATTCATTAGCAAATTTTCATTAATGTTACAACAAAATCACATATTCACTACGAGCTGTTTTCCCTGAGCAGCAGTCACTAAATTATTTATAACTGGAGCTACAAAACTCCAAATCACTTTCCGTTAATTTTCCCTGAATATAGACTCGTATATCTTCCATCCATAAAATTTTCAGAATTTTAGGCTTGGCCAATCAATACCAGATTTTTCTTAAAGTTTCCCCTGTTTCACTGTTTGACTAATCTGACCACTCTTCACTACGAATCAAATTTCTCATTTTACAGAATTCCAAATGTGTTGTATTTGATTTCATTTGAAACTAGACTCATTAAGGAGTTTAAGCATATAAATTCTATCTTATAATCATTTTTGTACAATTTATAATGATTTCCTAAAAACAGAACAGGGAATCTAGTAGTCATTTTGACTCAGCCCCACAATACTTCAAATATCTCAAGATCGGTAACTCTTTAGTTCTTATAGTTTCTTTTGTAAGAAAATAGACTCTTCAAGCTTTAATGACATAATTTACTCAGCTTCTAATTCAACTCCTACAAATTATGGCGATTTTCCAAAATCACCTTACTGCTGCTGTCCCCAAGCAGATTATTACCAAATCAAATACTAACATTTGCATTTCACCTTAATAGCTAGCTTAGCAAACCTTAATTTAACATATAATTCACACATATCACATTCCAAGCATTCACTCTATTCTATCACTTAAGGTACAAACATTACTCAATAACTTCCTAATTCAAGTACACATTCGGCCTTGGTACATAATAAGGTAGTCGATTCCTTTCCCTTTAGCACCCATTGCTCACATATGATTATTTGTATAGCTTAAACACTCATCTATCTTTATCATGAAACAACAAATTTACCATTGTCAAATACCATAGCCGAATGTCATTAAACCTAAACCACCATGAAAATTTTACTTATCACCTCATACCTTATTATCAAATTGAACTAATTATGCTTATAAAAATAATATTAAAACCGAAACCTTTTGATAATTAAGCCTCTAATTATTTATTACAATTACCCAAACAAAATTTTCTCACATTTAACACTTATATACCAATCAATTGTTGAAGACAAACAAAATCTCATTTCCTCCCTTGACAACCACAACCGAAAGCTCAAACCAACATCTAAATTCCAAGTTTTCAAATGGGCTAATATGGAACTAGCTAATTGACTTAAACTAAACTTAAAATTTCAAAAACTAACAAAATTTTTACTAACCTTCTCAAGCTTCAAGTGGCCGAATGTTTCCCTCCTATCTTCCTCTTTACAATCGGCCAAGAAGAACCAAGGATACAAGCTTTGTTTTCATTACCTTTCTTTTTTCTTTTATTCTTTCTTTTATTCATTATAACTCCAATAACCCAATTTCTTATTATAATATCAAATTCAACAAATATATTGCCCATCATCAATCCATCTTGGCCGGCCACTATAAGGGAATTGGGCAATTTGACATGCAAGTCCACCCTTGTGTTGACATGCACTAATAAGCCCTTTAAAATTAGCCTATCATATTTCACCATGTCTCATGTTGATCCCTATTTAATAATTCTTCATGCAATTGGCAAAATTAGGGAATGAAACTTTCACATATGCATGTACACACACATAATAAACATAGAACATAGCAATTAATTATTTTTATAACTCGGTTTTGTGGTCCCGAAACACTTCCCGACTAGGGTCATTTTGGGCTGTCACAACTCTCCCCCACTTAAGAAATTTTGTCCCCGAAATCTTACCGGTAATAGTTTGGGTATCGTTCTTTCATCGAGCTTTCGTTTCCCAAGTAGCTTCCTCGATCCGTGTTGAGCATACACTTTACTACGACCCTTTGTTTCGCACTCCTTCACTTCACGAGCTAGGATCCGCTCGCTCTTCTTCATAACTCATATCGATTGAATGTCAACTCGGAGGGATTTTATGTGGGAGGGTCAGATCTATACGTCGAAGCATCGAACATGAAAACGTTGTGATTCTTTCAAGTTCAGGAGGTAAATCATCTAATGCATGGACCAATTCTTCGGATACTTCATACGGCCCAATGAACCATCAATTTTCG